>NW_024373256.1:15742314-16247660 GCF_014805655.1 Passer montanus | reverse complement strand
AGGCTTTTGCCTTCCTTCACAGACTCCTTGGTTTGTCTTTTCAAACCAAGACAAAGACAAAGGCACCAGTCAAGAAGTGTAATCTTCGTAGTCTGTAGAACCTATTAAAGTGTGTGTAATGTAAACAATAAACTGCTTCTGCTCGATCATATTCGTCAGTTGTTTAGGAGTCCTGGTTTACCCACAATAATTGCTGCCAGGTCTTTGCCCAAGGAAGATGCTTCTAATGTCCAGATGTCACTGCTGCTCATCCTTCATGGCACCAGTGAGCTCTTACCAGGATATCCAGGCAGGCTTTATTTTTTTCCCAGTAAGCCACAATAGACATTCCATACAGCATCCAGTGAAACACCTCACTAGCCACTAGAAACAGCAGATATTTAACTAACTTTAGCCAGAGGTCTGAGCACACCCACAAGTACAACTAAGCTGCACCAGAAGTTCAGAGAAAACAGGCACTTGACCTTCATATGAGTTACTCTTGTGAATGAGAGCCTCCAAAGACAGACAGCAGAGGCAGCACTTCATCTCCAGCATGATGCCAGACCACAGCCCTCAAGCTGTAGCTCACAGCCCAGGGCATGTGGCTGCAGGTGACGCAGATGAGCAGCCAGACTGGCTCCAGCATCTCTCCTGCCCAAAATCAATCTACCAAGTGTCTTCCCAGCACACAAGAAATCCTCAGTCACACAGTGCTCTCTACACCAAACTCTGCCTTCCCATGGTGCTGAAAATTTGCAACAGGGCAGGAGAAACAGAGAACACAAACTGCATAAAGAGTTTTAATTTTTTTAAACTTTTTTTTATTAACCAGGCTCCCAGAGGCAGTCATACTGCACGTACATGTTACTGAGTGAATAAAACTCAATAAACAAATATCAATCGGCATTTCCCTTCTTCCATTTCCTTCAGAGGGACTATACAATCCTGGCCCTGTTGAAGCTGTGGGACTTTCTCAGTAACTTGAAGAGGATCCAGTATATCACCCCAACTCTTTAAACCTTCTAAAAATAACCAGGCAGAGGGAACAATAATTTGTAAGCCTCCTTCCCATCAGTACATTTTCTGTCTGTAATATTTACAAAAAGCATAAACCCAGTTATAACAGAAAAATAATCCTTATTATTTACTCTCCTGCTTTTCATGTTTTTTATCTCAGTCTATGCCCAGCCAATCCTCCCTAAATGCTGCACAGACGTTTGATGCGCAAAGATGAAATTCCAAAGTTCTGTGGATGCTAACTCATGCTAACCAACAAATCTTCCTAAGGGCAAGGAATATTCAGAGGAATCAAATCCACAATTCTGGCCTCAGAACAGTACAGTCGCAATGACTTCTGAAAGCAGACACTACAAATACTGCTCTTTCATTATAAACATTTAACAGGAGAACAGAATCACACAACTGGTTTGGTTTGGAAGGGACCTTAAAGACCATCTTGTCCCAGCACCCTCCCATGGGCAGGGACACCTTCCACTAGCCCAGGTTGCTCCAAGCCTCATCCAAACCTATCCTTGAACGCTTTCAGGGATGGGGAAGCTACAGCTTCTCTGGGCAACCTGAGCCAGGGCCTCCCCACCCTCACAGGGAACAATTTCTTCCCAACAGCTAATCTAACCCTTATCTCTGTCAGTTTGAAACCAAGTAGGGAACCAAAAAACCCCAAAGAAACAACCAAACAGCACAGCCTCACAGACTTTTTAAACACATCTTAAAATAACCCAATACACTCTTTACAAAGCACTCTGCCACAATCCCAATGCCAAAGCTACTGAGTTTTAACACTACATCGCAAATTTGTTGACTGCATTCTTCCACTTGTGCCAAGAGGCAAGAGAAAAATCTGGTGGTGGTGTAGGAAACCATGTTGAGCCGGCTACTGCAGCTGCCCCTGATTTCAAAGGTTTCTCATTCCCAGGGCCAAGTGCTACCACTGCTTTTCCCTGATGGCTTCACTGCACAGAGCTCAGTTCACACCTTCACCTCAAGAATTCACAGCTTCCAACTTTAGCTTTATGGAGATGCAATAAAGACCTTCAGAAAAGAGAAATAAAAAGGACACAAGAATTCCACTAATGGTAAAGAAATTAAGTACTTTTTTTTTGGTCTCCCACCATGACAAAGAAGTGGGTACACTGGAAGCAGAAACAGCCCCCAGCCCCAGGAGCTCTCAATAGCAAGGCTGACCAAAGCATTAATATTTTATTACTTTATCTCTTTTTCTTCCAGAGCCTCTATGTGTAATTCCAAAGAATAATTTCTGGATATGAACAATTAAACAGTTAATCACCTCCGTCATCTAAGAGAACTGGAATATGAAACTGATATATATATATAAAATGTCACATGGATTTCTTTTTTCTGCTAGGGTCTATCCCCAGATTTTAAGTAGGATCACTGATCTGTAATAATCCAGGATTATGGCAAACAACAATGACTCATACACTGCTCTTTAGAGGGAAAATAACTAGTACAAAATCATCCCAAGGCCAAAGAATGACTATGCCTCTGAAGAGCAGTGGTACAGCCACTGTGGATTGCTTGGTTTCCTGCTTTCCTGTCTCTTGCAAAGGAAGCAAATGACTAAAAATAGTAACATATCATCAGAAATGATCACATCACATCAGTGAGAAACCAAACAGAGATAGATACGCACAGAGATGCAGGAATCTCATTATGTGACCTTATTTTGTGGTGGCTGACAGTGTGTGCAGTGGGAGCCCAGCAAAGGGAGTGCTAGGGTTCAGTCCAGACCCGAGTGGGGATGCAGGGCTGTGGGTGAAAGCTGTGTTGGGAGAAAACCCCTCACTTGAGGCAGCTGTGGTTTCCTTTTAGTGTGGGAAGCAGGGTGAGGGAGGGTATTCTTCCCTTGACTTCATTCAGGTGAGACCCCACCTGCAGTGATGCCTCGAGTTCAGGGGTCCTCACCACAAGGATGTAGAGCCGCTGGAGCGAGTCCAGAGGAGGCCACAGACACGCTCAGATAGCTTCCCACTGCCAGAGGGCAGGGTTAAATGGGATATTAGGAAGAAATTCTTCCCTGTGAAGGTGGGGAGGCCCTGGCACAGGTTGCTCAGATAAGCTGTGGTCGACTCATCCCTGGAAGTTTCCAAGGCCAGGCTGAGTGGGACTCGAAGCAACCTGGGCTAGTGGAAGGTGTCCTTGCCCATGGCAGGGAGTAGGACAAGATGGGCTTTAAGGTCTCTTCCAATCCAAACCATTCTGTCATTCTACGTTCAGCTTTTTATCCCTATAGGCATTTATTTAGCAAAGATGAAACAGAAGATTAAGAAATTTAGTTGTCTACTTTACATCAACATTAACTTGACTTTATTACATGAGAACACTCACGCAGTACAGACATATTGAGTTTTTCTCTTGGGAAAACAGAGAGTTTAAAAATATTTAAAGCTACTCTCCCTTACTGGTCTCAAGAGCTGAAATGGACCCTCAGAAAATAGAAAAATGGTCATTAGTCGTCCCTCCCACAATAAAAATATTCTTGCATTTCCATCATGCTGTACCTAACATGAATTTTAGAACATTTTGGCTCCTTGAGAGCAGTGTCATTTACAGGTAAAAAAGAGCTCCCTGCATTTCACCTGATTATCACTCATATTGCTCCTCAGTGCCTCGACGTGACAGACCCGTGGTCTGGGGATGCTCCAAGCAGGGCCACCCTTTCTCCTGGAAAGTGCTTATCTTCAGCAGACCCTGTTTCAAGTGATCGCAGTCATGGTACCTGTAGAGTGAACATCTGATCTCAGCTTTCCTAACTCCAAGAAGCCATGCTAACGTACCCCAAACATGCCTGTAAAGCTTCTATGTGCATTCACACGTTCACACTCATCTTGGCATCAGTGCCCAGTGTGAGGAACAATCACTGCAGAAATCAGCATTTAGGGCACATAGTGATGCTTGCCTTCAAGAAAGAAAGAATACAGAACATTAGGAAAGCAGCTTGCATAAATCAAAATGTCTTATTAAGAGTGGACCCAAATAAAGCCTATTTTCCCTGGGGATTTCTGCAGGTATCCCTAGCCCTTTCCTCATCCCAACTATACACCTAAATGCTCCCTGAGCAGACCTCAGAAAGGAACAGTGTGTGCATGCTGGACCCACCTGCTCCAGACCCAGGTGCCCACTGTCCTGCTGCCACCAATCACTTGCACACTGGCAACTCTGTCTATCCCTTCAACACGCAGGACCTTCATTTAACCTTTCTCTTTCACTATTCACCAGAAAGACACCCCAAAAAATTTAAGTAACCTTTTTATTTAACAAATACATCTGAAAGCAGCCACTAGTTTCCTGAGTTATTTGGGGCAGCTCCTAAGAGAGCAATCACAACAGCTTCATTTCCTTAAAAGATCAAGCTAAACCAAATAGCCAGTAAAAGTAAGTAATATCCTATGCACCAGTGCAAATACCAGGGCCACAAAAGTGATAAAGGGACTGGAGCATCTGGCACAGGAGGAGGAGCCAAGAGGGCTGGGGCTGCTCAAGAAGGTCCTGGGAGACCTGACCAGTGTGCTCAAGTACCTGCTGGGAGGAAGCGAGGATGAGGGGGCCAGACTCTTCTCTGGACAGGAGGGAATTAGCACAAGGGAAACCACACAGAATTCCATCTGAACACAAGGATGTACATTTTTCCTGTGACAGGTCAGACACTGGGACAGGTGGCCCAGAGATGCTGCAGAGTCTCCATCCATGGAGATGTTCAAACTCTAAGCAGGTCCTGGACAACCTGCTCCAAGTGCCCCTGACTGAGCAAGGGTGTGGGACTCAATCTCAGGAGATCAAAGACACACAAGAGGACTCTGTGATTCCACAGACCACCACACCGCACAAGCAATAATGACCCTATGTTCACACATATGTATTCTATGTTCATATGAAACAGATGGAAGAAAACAAAATCACCAAAAATCTGGTGCAATCCCGTCTCTTCAGTAGCTGGGAGATCGTGGAAAATTGCAAAATTCTGCACTAAGCCCCATAACGACAGCAACTGACACCACTGCCTCATACCAAGGAACTTCTATTCTAAATCCACTTGCCTGGATGTTTCTGCCACCCTATTTTAGGACAAGTGAAAAACATGGAGTCTCTACAACCTAACCATTTAGAAGGTAAAGCATTAATTTGCTTTTGGCAAAGATTGATTTAAAAGACAATATATGGAATTGTCTTAAGACAGTGATTTTGAAAAGGAAACATTCCTTTATGGCCTTAATGAAAAGGAAGTTGTTTCTCTGTGTATGGCACACGTGTGGGAACTAGATGATCTTTAAGGTCCCTTCCAACTCAAACTATTCCATGTTTCTATGATTCTACGATTAACCCTAATTTAACAAACCATACCTGTACAGTCTGTTTGTGCACAACTGCTGCATAAAGATGAACAGCAAGGTGCAATGGCTCTGCACAGTGGTAATCTGCCAATACAATGCACATTTTAATGCCAGAACAATGACCACCTGTGGTTTCAGTTACTTTGAATTTAATAAATTAATATAAAGTAACTATAACTCAGGGTTCTTTGACAGGATATTGCAAGATAACAGATCCACTTGTAATCTCCAACCTCTCAGTGTCAATTTAATTCTAGTAACTGGCACTCTATACACAGAGAGGAATCAAGACTGAGGTCAAATCCTGTTTCCAGGGGAGGATCTTCCCAGTTAGAAGTGAAGATCTCACCCAAGACCTGAGGCACAGCCCAGGAAACTGATGGTGTTGGAGAGGTGGGAAGGACAGTCCCATGTCACTATGGCACTGTTTCAGAGCAGCAATGTACATTCTGGGAAGAAAAATTTTCTGGTTTTTGATTGTGTACAATTACTTGGTAGCCAGCAGAATTCCTTGTCATATACAGACATTCACCCCCACAACATGCAATTTACTGCAGAGTAAGCAGTGCACGGGAAACAGGCACAGATAAACAATGTACTTTGTTATATACTGAGGGAAACAGCAGCCGTGTATTACACGTATGGCCTTGTAATAAGAGGCTTGTAGAGGCAGAATGATCATTTATTCTCATAAGAAACACATTATCTATTCCTTTTTGATAACAAGTCTCCTTGCAGACACTTCTCCCACTTACTGTGTGTAAGGATGACAAACTATTTTCTTCATCATCATCACTGGTACTTTTTAAATCTCACTTTCTAAAAATATCATTGGCAAATGGTATTCTGCCACGGTTCCGAAATTTCCTTGCAGGGAGTGTAACTGCAATCAGTACATTTGCTTCCAGAAAACACATCCTGTACCTAGTAAGCCCAGAAGAGAAATCCACCCCAATCCAAAGATGCGAGATGATTCCAACTGGACTGTTCCAACCCCCATTGGCAATTCCACGTTTTTCCCATAAATAGTGTACTTTAAAAATTATTTCACAGAAGCTGCAAAATGCTGTCTCTACACAACATAATTAAACATCATGTACTGAGACTAATTTTTCGACTCCTACAAGAATTCAAAATAATTTTAGGATCATTTATTAGTCCATTAATACATTAATAATTAGAACTTAGGACTAAAACTTTTAACTGACTGCTTTCAGTATCAGTAATGGATCACAAGTGTCCTCCCCACTGAGTTACCAAGCTTCTCACCCATGATTATTAAGCAACATGAAGATGTCTATGAAAATCTCGCATCTGCTTTACACCATTCTCCAGTACAACAACTATTTCATTACTACCATTGCTTTTATTTTATTGATTACCCCATATCAAATCAGAACTTGACTCTGAGAAAAGCAACTGAATCTTAAATCTGCTCTTCCTTAAAGACAGAAAAACCCGACTTTTGAAGAAGTTTAAAGGAGATGATGTGGGGGGGATGATGTGGTGAGGATGGACTGTTTTCAGCACCAAAGCTCCATCCCAGCTCACAGACTGTCATTCCAAGAGGCTGAACAGCAATCCCTATGGGTCCCAGCCTTCAAGACTGAAAGGATGCTCTGTGCTTCAGTAGGGACAGGTGCAGATGCAGCAAGATGACAGAGTGCAGATCACCTCCCCCCTGTCTTGTCTACATCCGGGTCCCTGTAACCGGAGCATTCTTCTTCCTCTCCATCAGAGGGGTTGGATTTCTCATGAGCCACTTCCAAACAACCCCACCAGCTGGGCAACCCTGCCCCCGCTCTCCCGAGAGCACATCCATACGCTCCAGGAAATGGCAGGTGCTGACTTGGGAACGACTTTATCAAAACTCAAGGCATAGTTTTGAGACAAATAAGTTTCAAAAATAAAACGTTATACTCTAAAGGCAATTCCTTCCTCCAACGAAACAGCTTACAGCTGACATTGAGAATGCTGGATGACTGCACAAATTACCCATTTTAAAAACTATTTTTTACACCACAAATTATGCTGACCCCTCCGGATGCTGTTGGCATTGCAAAACTGAATTCCTAATTTCTCAGGAATTCCACAGGATTGCAGCTATCGTGGTTCCGCTTTTTTCCCTCCCGACACCACGGGGTAGCTCAGCCGCAGTGGCCCAGGGCCCGCGGTGCGGCGGAGGAGCCGGGCCGGACCGGACCTGCCGGGGCCGGAGAAGTCCAGGGGGCAGGAGCCCCGCGCCCCCGCGGGAAGGGATGCGCCTCGCCCCACCCGGGCCCGCCCCCGCACTCCGCTTCTAGAAGGTACCGGCGGTCGGTACCCCGGGGCGCCCACACCGCCTTCCCTCGAACCGGGCCCACCGCGGGGGCTCGGGTAGCAGGGACCCGTCAGTGGTGGCGATCGGGACGATGGAGCGAAGGTCTGTGAGAGGTGGCCGAGGCAGCATCCCTGAGCCGCACTGGCCACCCCCTCGGCCCTGCCGGTGCCCTGCACTGGGGCCCCCGCCCGGCCGTGGCCAAAACAGTCGCGGGGCGGCGGCACTCACCTCCTCGGCCTGCTTGCGCAGCGCCTTCTCCCGCTCGTACTGCGTGAGCAGCTGCTCGTTGTCCTCCCGCAGCAGCTCCAGCTCCACCTCGTGCTCCTGGTTGTCGGTGAGCACCGAGTCCAGGTTCTCCAGCACCGTCACCACCAGTGGCATCAGCTCCTTCACCACCTCCTCATCGTAGCAGTGGATCAGTCGCTCGAACTCGCGGTAAATGCTGTTGGCAAGGCCCGAGACCCGCTCCGACATCACCGAGCCCGAGCAATAATCATCGCCCGGGTACCCCCCCACGCCGCCATCGTCTAGCTGGATCTCCAGCATCCTGCCGGCCGAAAGCTCTCGACCGCGCTCTGCTCGCCTCCGCTTCGGGCCTCCGCCTCGGACCTCCGCTGACGCGGCCGCCGGGTGCTGCCCCGCCCCGCCCCGCCCGCGGCGTCACGGTCCGCGGGCACCGGTAGGGGCGGAGCGCGGCGGCACCGCCTAGAGCCGCTAGATCGGGGGTGAGGGCTGCTCGTGCGGAGAGCAGGTGCGGCGCCGCAATGTTTCTGGCACTGGAGGCAGGAGCGGCAGCTGTGACGGCGAGCCGCCCGCGCAGCACACCACGCCGGGAGCGAGCCCGCCCGCGGCTGGCCCCGAGCCCCGCGGCAGACAAAGCTCCGCGCACCGGGGCTCCACGCAAGGCGCGATGGGCGCGCTCCAGGCCCCGCGCTGCGGCGTCACGCGCAGGGACACCGAGCAGGAGCCAGCGCATGCCCAGGTCGCGCCGCATCTCGGCCGCGCACTGGCTCTGGGAGGCGCGTTAGAGACCGTCACAGCCGCGGTAGTTTTCTTTCCAAGATCAGGCAGCCGTAGTTAATAAAGAGAAAGCAGACAAGAACCTGTTCAGTCAGGGATGAACTGAAAGCCTGAGGGCCAAATTGGCCGCCTCGAGTCTTCAAAGAGAATTCAGCACAACCACCGAATTTGATCAGTAGACTTCCCAAAGAAACAGCAGCACACACCAAATTACAGGCAGAAGCTCCAGCAAATTACAGGTGGTAGCCTCCAACACCCTCAGCAGGTGTCACAGAAGTCAGAGTCTGCCACATCCTGGGCTCAGCTGAGTTTGGGCTGTAGAGCTGGAAGAAACCAGCAGGAATCATTCTTCTCTGTACTGAGAACAGGCTGGCAGGAGAGAGAAATAAGGGGTCGATTTGAGAAAAGGCTCCCCACACCTTCATTTTGCTTAGAGCTCTGAAGAGCGTAATTCCAAGGTGATGAATACCAATGACCCTAAAATCTTCATATTGCACAAAGGAAAAGAACTTTAACCCTACCCAGAAAGCCTGATTGCAATGGGAATATCACATCTCACTGGTAATTAAGAATTTAAAGTTTTATGGCTGTTTTGTTCTATGTTACATCATTAGCAGCTTTTAGACAGCTACTTTTATAGCAAAAACCTATTTGTATCTTTAAAAAGGAATGGAATGGAACAGAAGAGAATAATACTGTATGAAATAGGTGTAGCTCACTTGGAAGGGTCCTACAATAATTGAGGCTAAGGTGTAATTAGATATGCGGTGGATCACCAGTAGATTGTGAGGCATCTGAATGTAACAACCAGATTTTCAAATGTTTCCACACAGAGCAGACCCAGCCAAGTGCATCAAAGCCACTGAGTGCATAGACACAAGAAACAAATGTGAATAAACTCCTGCTCAAAAATTTAAAACCCTATAAGTCATCCATGTTGGGCCTTGATTCATTCTGTCTTGTATGGGAAACTTTATAGATCAAGAGTTGTACTGTTATTCACAACAAACATAAGAGTGTGCTTTATTAAATGCAAGATTCCATTTAACATATTATGAATAAAAATGTACAGGTGAACAGAGAAGCAAGGCAGGCAAAGAGAGAGGTAAGATTTATTCACTAATTCCATATTTCACTGAACTTCTAATCTCCTGTAATCTAGAGAGCATGTAAAACATTTATAAAGTTTTCTTGCATTTTGTCCACATACATAAGAAACTGAAACAATGGGCATGACACAAACTAAAGCCTGTTGAACCACAGAGACTGATGAGCTCATGGCATTACCCACTCTTCTGAAATGCATCCTCCTTTCTACAACTGGTTCAGGTCCAGTGACATTGTTAAAGCTCCTGCTGAAAGACAGTGATTGCCTAAGTTAAATTGTACATTAAAAGATACATTGCTATATTTATAGATTCATAAATAATTTCAAGTCTAGAGATCAGTCAAGAAATGGCAGGAATGCTAGGTGCTGCCATGCATGAGAAAAAATTAAAATACCACTTCCAGATCAAAGTTGGCAAACAAAATATTTGCTTATTCTATCCTTTTGGGGTTTTATTGCATCTAGCATAGGAGTTTATCTAGGATTCAAGTTGTTATTTGCTTAGCACTAAAAGCAAACTAAAAACTGACTGTGCTGTACATATGCCATTGTGTTATGGCTGCAAGGGCGCTTTGCTGAAGAGCTTGCCTTTCCAAGCAGGAAAAGTAAAGGCACAAGGAGTGAGAAATGGATAGAAACACTGAGAATATGCAAGGGAAATCAGGATTCTTTTGTAATAACCATATGATCTCCAATTAACTATTGGGGGTTTTTTTCCCTTAGACAGGTGGAACTTTTCTTTGTGAAAGAATAAGTATTTTTAGGTGTCTTGGTGTGGATATTCTCAGTTCAGTTGAAGAAAGAACAGATAACTTCTCCCAGGCTGAGCCTGGGAATCTTAGAGGAAAAAATTCTCTCTCTTTCTGTAACCATTGTTTATAGATATGGTTCTCCAGAGTGGGCTATTCATGGTTCATCAATAATGTGAGAAGTTTCTGAAATCAATCAAGTATCACCTTAGTGAGTCACATTATAAAAATGAAATAAAAAGAGCAGCAGATCTTTCTCCTTTTTAATGCTTTTATTTAAAAAAATTCAGTTCAGGCTGGGGAGAAACGACAGGTCGCCTGCACCCCCGCTGCTCCTAGGAGTGGCACGGAGGAGGAGGAGGATGCAGCTGTGCCCGCTGGTATGCAGGCAGAGCTAGGGCTTCCGTCCTCGAGGGAGTAGTGGGAATTCCGCTTTTTCGGTCTAACATTCCAGGCCCTCTTTCTAGTTGACATCCTTTGAGGTCAGGGTGAGAAGTAAAAATTATCTTAGCAGATACTGGATTAAGTTCCTCACCTTTAGACATTACTTACGTCTCTTAATTCTATGTTATTTTTAGGGTTTTTTTCCTGGAAAATTGCAAAATTTGCTGAGATGCATTCTCATCTGCATACCAGTTCTGATTGATGTCACATGCACACCTCCCCCCCGCCCACCCTGTACCTGCAGGCTCCCGTGAAGCAGCAGGGGGATAATAGCGCTTGATTTCTAACCATTAACAGGTAATTGAAGAAAAACTATTAAAAATAGGTGATTGCAACATGAAGCTATCCACAACAAATAGTCAAAACTTCAACTCAACAGCAACTAGCCCAACCTGTTTAAATTTGCAGCCTTAAAAAACATGGATAACTTTTTTACTCATAACATAAAGACATGCTACTTTCATTAAAGGATTTTGCCTTCTGATCCACCTGAAGACTGGAGTCTTCTTTCCATCCCTGACTCAGCAGCATCATCTTGGTTTGAAAGACAGGTGTCTGCCAAGGAAGGTGAGAACCTCCCTTGGAATAGAAAATGTGACTCCCTTCCCTCCAAATTGTTATAATTCTGAAATTGTGGGGCTTTCAGGAAAATACATGATAAAAGGAAGAACAGTCCTTTACTAGTAGATATATATATATGTATAGCAAGGCAAATAAACATCAACAATGGCAGCAACAACAAACAAAAAACCAGAAATCCAACCACAGCCTTGTCTCAGCTTCAGGCACCTTCCCCTTCGGGGCCCCTTCTGGTCACAGCCAGCAGGGGCGCTGTGGTTCCCCGCGGCTGCAGGGGGCGCTGTGGCACGAGCTCAGCCGCCCCTCCCCGCGGTGATGGCAGCTCAGCTGGCAGGGCAGGGAGAAAAGGGGCTTTATTTACAAACCTACAGGGGCAGCCAGCCCCAGTGCCCCTCCAGGTGGAGAAGTGGGCTGTAGCAGGAATCTTGGAGCACTGGCTAGAACTGGGCCCCCAGGGTGACAAACAAAATGTAGTCAAAAACTTCAGCCTTAGCAGGAGCTGCAAGCGTTGGGTGGACGCGGTGTGTTGGGTTAGGGTATAGCAAGAAAGCCCAAGGCAGCGGCAGAAAGCCAGGAGCTGGGCAGCAGCAGCTGGGCTTCTCTATAGCAGCTGCCCACACACTCAGGAGACACACCCTCGGGAAGGAGGGAAGGGTTTGGGGTCCTGAGTTTTCCCTGGTGGCACCCAAGTAGATGGTGATGATCCTTTCCAGTCAGATTAGGTATTAGTTGTTATGAATAAAAAGTTATCTATTTTTTTTTAAGGTTGCAGAGTTAAAACAAATTGGACCAGTGCTGTTAAGTTAGCTTCATTGTTAAGAGTTCTTCTTCAATTACCTGTTAATGGTTGGTGATTAACCATTGTCCCCTTGATGCTTGTCAGAGATCCTGCCGTACCAGGAGAATGGGAGTGGCATCAGAGCTAGTATGCAGATGAGAAACGCATTGCACTAATTTTTGCAGTTTTCCAGGAAAACCCCTAAAAATAATGAGCCAACATATAACTAGGGGACCTAAGTGATGTCTAAGGATGGGAGCGTAGTCCAGTGCCTGCTTGGATCCTTTTTGCTTCTCACCCTAACCTGAAGAGATGTTAACTAGAGAGACAACCCGAGATGTTGGACCAAAAAGGCGGAATCTCCTAATCTCTCCTCAGGACGGAATCCCCAGCTCTGCCTGCAGACCAGCGGACAAAGCTGCATCATCCTCCTCCTCCGTGCCACTCCTGGGAGCAATGGCGGCGTGGGCACGACCCGTCGATTTCTCCCCACCTGAGCTGATTCTTTTTAATAAAGTCATTAAAAAGGAGAAAGATCTGCCCATTTTATTTCACTGAACCTGTGGGAGGGATGGTCTCTAAGCTAGCTACATCACAAGGATGATCTACAGCAAGTGGAGCAGCAATGCCAGGGAAGGGGATTTATTAATTACATGAAAGAGAGCTCTCCCAGCAGCAAGACATTACAGGACAAAAAGAACAGCTCATCCCTCAGACACTGAAGTGCACAAACACACACCGGCAGGGGGTTTCCTGCCACTGTGAACACTTCTCCTTCCTGCTATTTCTTCCATGCTTTAGGATTTTCCTCCCTTTCTGCCTCGATGTCAGCAGCACATATCACTGACAAGCCTCTGACAGCAGCAGCAGCGAAGAGAGATCTGGCAGCAGAGTATCCCCTGGGGACCCTGCGAGGAGACATGGGCTGGTCAGTGAGAATAACACACAGCCATTAGAAGGAGATGGCAAAGTATGTTGAACTACTACATAATAATCCTCCTGCTGCCTCTGTTTTCAGAGGGAACACATATTTTATTGCAAAATTAAGTATAACACCTGAAAAAATAAAATCCCCCTCCTGTCTGAAAATGTTATCTATACTACAACTGTACTTTAACCTGACTATTCATGACTGAAGAGAATTTTTCTTTTCACAAAGGTTTAATACATGTCACAAACCAAATCTTGCTGTTTTCTCTCACATAAAGCAATCACTTGGGAACAGAATGCAAGTAATGATATATGCTTCAATAAGTTAAATGTTAAAGGACTGTTCAGAACAGTCCTTTGATTTGAGGAATCCCTGATGTTATCGGTAAAAATGAAATAGGCCCAATTCTAATAGAAAAACAAAAATAATTTATTTGTGACCGTGATACAGTCCCAACAGCCAACAATCAAACTGACAGCGCAAAACCCTTGGGAGATAGGCTGGGTGAACATGGATTTGGGCTCTATCGCACCAAATCCCCCTCTGTCCACACCAGCTGCTCCAAGGGGACAGTTTTTATACTCTTTATCCCGCCCACGGCAGAGTCCCTTTGTCTCCTTTTAGAGTTCTTCATATTCAAGTTGGTTCTTTTCTTCAGTCCGGGCTGCACAAAGCCTTTGTCCGGGAATAGAGTAATGCTTCTCCCTGATTCCCAGAATCCCTATTCAGGTGGTAGGTGCTGATGGCTCTGGTTATCTCAGATGGGTATCTTTGCGGGCCATTGTCTTTGGGTGTCACTGGATACATGCCACCGTGAACAACCATCTCCTGTGCAGCCGAGGTTTCCTTTGTATGTAAATGTCATGGTATTCCCTTGCCAGTCTGCCACAGTTTCGCCATCCTGAGAATTAAATCTCTAGCCCCGCCCCGTACAACCAGTTTGATTCATATACTTTATAGAAGTCTATATTTTATCGGCACGAATTACTAACTATATCCCTAACACCTGAGACTGAGATCTTGTTGATAGAAAATCCAGAAAAACAAGAGGAAGCATATACCAGGAGAGATTGCCTGTTTTCAGATAGAAAATTAAATCTATTAAATCAGGAAAAAAAAATGGCACAAGAAGGTCAGTAGCAGGAGAATACTACTTCTAGTGAGCTTTCTGTAAAACTTACATTAAAATTACAATTATCTGCATAAGTTTTTATGAGAGGACTAAACCCAGGACTCCCAAGAGTTCTGGAAAATAACAAAAGTGCTATTGTTTTGCAATAAATTTACAGCCAAGGCAAAATGTTAGGATGATACATTTATGGATGCAAAAGTGAAGAAACAAGGTAATAGTTCAAATGAAAATCAGAATGATTGAGCATCTATAAATTCAAGTTAATTATTAAAATGAATGAGATTTGACAGAACATAAGAGGCCCAATAGCCAGGAGATAATACTAAACTAGATATCCTAACAAGGTTGCCCTGGATAGCCAAGCAAATTGAATTCTATTTGCCATCTGTATAGCAGTTGTCTTCTGTTAAGTGGGCAGTTTTCCTTATCTCTTCCACAACCACTCCTTCCTCTGGGGAGACATCTGCTGATAACAGGCCATTGAATGTCACTGATAAGAACTATAGCATCCCCTTGTGAGATGCTCCGCCCAGAGGGAGGTGCCAAGCATTCTACCCAGATATAATCTGGAGATTCTGGAATAGTAACACAGTTTCTCCACTGGATTTCCCAGACTGACAGCAGCTGCCTCTTCTTCTACTGGGTCTTTAGAGGAAGACTGCATCTTTCTACAGTATCCCTGCTCCAACATAAGCACACCTGACACTCCAGGAGGACTGCAGCAACCATTTTGATTGGACTGCTACCAGCAGCCTGGGTTTCAGGTTGTGTTCTGACTCGGTCAGTGTTGTTTTGCTTTACTGCATTGTTTATTTTATCTTCTTATTTTCTTTCCTAATAAAGAACTGTTATTCCTGCTCCCATATTTTTGATCGAGAGCCCCTTAATTTAAAATTTATAGTAATTTGGAGGGAGGGGCTTTACATTTTTCCATTTCAGAGGAGGCTCCTGCCTTCCTTAGCAGACACCTGTCTTTCCAAACCAAGACAAAGGTAGAACCTAAGGTAAATCTTGAGTAAACCAGCTTCTGACAAACATGCTCCAGAATTTACAAGCCATCATGTATCCTCCTCCTCCTCAAAGGGTTTCTTCAAGGATTGTTTCCATACATTGTGTTCAGAATCGCTTGTCTTACTTGTCAGCTAATTGATTTTTCTTATAAAATATTAGTCTCCTTCCTTGAAGCAATAATGGAAGAAGTACGCTAGTCCTCTATGTAGTTTGGTCTGGTTCTTGTGCCATAATTGCTGTAAGTAGATGAGGTTTCTGATGCACTGTTGCTTCTTCGGTTTTAATTTTTTTGCTCTCCTTCCTCTATTTCCCATGCAAAAGCCCACACCTCATCTACTCCATCAGGCTTGTTACTACATACAGGATGGTAATAGCAACACTCTGATGGAAAATGCTATTGTTCAAGGTTCAGACTGACATCCCAAATGGTTTCTGGATCATAGGTTTTTAATCAGTCATGTCTATTCGATCCAATTTTCTCTTGGGAAGTTCTCACAACAGTACAGATACCAGAGTTGCTGAAGTGCAAATTGAGGAGGAAGTATTAAACCTGGCCATCTTCACAAAATTAATGGATGAAGCACCTGAAATATTTTTATGCCTGTCCCTTTCCTCACTAAAAACAGCCTAGGGATTCTTCTAGACACGAGGTAGTCTGAATCTGTACAGACATTCATGTAACCATTACAAATCCCTCATGAGTATCTGACCTCTCCATCACTAGACCTGTATCCTCATTCTAACTAAGGGCTTAGAAATTAAACTCACTACCAATCTATATTCCAGGTCACTTAGGAGCTAGTGCTAAAAAGGGGGAAAAAGAGTAAAATTCAAAAACTAAGGTAATTTTATACAAGAAATTCACACAGCCTGTTATCCAAGGATTGAAAGGAGGGAGGGGGCAATATGTCATAAATGTGAAAAAAACCCCATATATTTACATACATGTAACATGGAACATAATGCAATATATATAATGATAGATACCCCCATATGCATACACAATATATACAGAAAATATTTCAAAAAAAATAGATATAGATATAGATATATAGAAAAATGTTTCTGGAGGAAAAAATTGGAAGTGTGTGTCCAGACGGAATATGCAAATAAAACCAGTAAATAACTCCAAGCCATTATTTACGTTGCAGGATGCTGATACATTTTTCCTATTCATCCCTTTGGCACCACAGTAAGTTCTAGCCAGCATATTTTTTATAAGAACTGTAGTTCGAACACAGATTCCTGAAGTGGACACAAACACCAGCAGTGGCACAAACATAGGTTAGAAGCTCTACAAAGCTTGGCACAGAACAGGGCCCTGTTCTTCAAAGCACTGCTGGAACACCCCCCCACTTGAGACATGCAGATCACTGGAAAAGCTCTAAAGCTCTAACACTAGTTTTCAAATCAATCACACACAGGACATACATTGTTTTATGTAAATATATATAAACTATACAAATTTATCTTGTATAGTTTATTGAAATATATTTTGTATAGATACAAAATTTCCAAAATTTATACATGTATAAAAGCATATACATCTATATAAATGTTATTGTTATCCAGATACTTTTATTTTTCCTAATTGCTATTATAAAACCGTCTTGTTTAGCCAAAAGAATTCCTTTCAGGGTCTGGTTCAAAGTGTAACTGGGTCTAGCTGGGAAAGTGTTTTTTTTGTCCACAGCAACTGATGCAGTGCTATGTTCAGGCTGGTGAGGAGAACAGGATTGGTCACACAGCCACATATTCTTTAGCTGACCAGAGACATCC
The DNA here is from genome assembly GCF_014805655.1 of Passer montanus. Classification (NCBI taxonomy): domain Eukaryota; kingdom Metazoa; phylum Chordata; class Aves; order Passeriformes; family Passeridae; genus Passer; species Passer montanus. Next base: position 16,230,455 of record NW_024373256.1, on the reverse strand, counting down.
CTTGCCATCTCGCATTATATCCAATTAAGATGGTGGGAGGTTTTTCCAAGGTAACCATGGTGATCATTGCTTGGGAGCAGGTGGACATTAGTCCGTTAATGGTCAGTGATTGCTTGTGCATGACTTGCTGTGTGCTTTCCCTTGATTTTTGCTCCCTTTAACATATGTAGGAGACCACAGTTTGGGCATTGCCCTGGGAAGAAGTTCCTGAGAGTTCAGGGTGAGAAACTGAAACATTTTCCCAAAGTTCTCCACTGTTCTATGTAAATCTAGCCTTGTCATTCAAATGGTAATCACTCCCCTATTCTAGAAATCTCTGTAGTCCCTGTTCATCCATTGGCCTCTGTTCAAAACCACTCCCTTCTCTGTTCCCCATTGGCTCTGGTGGTGTCACTCCTTCCCAGCTCTCCCCTTCTCCCCTAACTCTATTGGTTTGTTTGTACCCCAACCCCTCCCACTCTCCCCCGGTTATATACCTCGTCCCCTCTCTGCTTGGGGCTCTTAGTGCCTTGTGGCTGAGTGTCCTGTGGTTCTCTGGGAGAGATCTGTACCCTCTCTCCCCAGCTCCTTCATCCTGAGACCCTTCAACTGTGGTTGTGGATCTTCTAGCCTGTCCTACCCTCCACCTCACCTGGACCCTACCTTCCCTGGACCTTCTACTATTCCTGCAATAAAACCCAGTTTAATTCCTGGAGTCAAGAGCCCTCCTTCATTCTCTGGTCGAGTGTGCATTTACTCCATCCGGGCCTGAGTGTAAGGTGGGCTGGGGGAGCTGGTTGTCCGGACCAGGAGGGGATCACTCTCGGGAAGGCAGTCACCCCGACAGCACCTACTCAGGGGTTTCCGCAACTTATTTATATTCTGTATCTCAACCTACGAGGCTTTGTGGATTTTTTCTTGACTTTTGTCCTGTTGTGCTTTGTCTTGGTTTGAAAAGACAGGTGTCTGCTAAGGAAGGCAGGAGCCTCTCTTGAAATGGAAAATGTCAACCCCCTTCCTCCAAATAATTTTTAAGTTAAGGGCTTTCAGACAAAGATATGGGAGTAGGAATAACAGGTCTGTATTAGGAAAAATAAAAATGCAGTAATACAAAAATACACTGACAGAGTCAGAACAGGACCTGACACCCCTGTGGGTCAGGGTGGTGGCAGCAGTCCCATTCCACGGTGGCTCAGCCATCCTGCAGTGCCAGCGGTGGTTCTGTTGAAGCAGTGATCCTGGAGAAGGGTGGAGTTTTCCTCTGAAGGTCCAGGGGTGGTATAGATGGACCTGGTCTTCTTCTGGGGATGGCTGTGGTGTTCCAAATCTCAGAGTATATCCAGGTAGGAATGCTTGGCTCCTCCCCTGGGCGGAGCATCTCCCAATAGGATGTTGGACTTTTATCAGCCACGCATTGACACTCAATGTCCCCATTAACAGAAGAGATCTCTTGGAGGGAGGGTGGGTCTGGAAGAGATAAAGAAAATACACGCCCCCCAGCCACAATTTGCATTTGCAACCTAAGACACCCTTCCAGTTATCTTCTCCATCCCACTGGGATGCGTGAGCAGGTGAGTGGGGGCTCTGTCTGCCTAGCACAGCCAGGTAAGGACATGGGTTGGCAGCATGAAGCATCCTCCTAACATAAGACAATAATGCTGTTTTAGCATCCTCCACACCTGCAGATCAAGGAAAGGGGAAATTATAGGGTAGGGCAAAATAAAAACTGCATGGTAGCAGAAGTGATGTCAAAAGCAACAGCATTTATAAAAATAGACTTTTCACAAGTCAGTTACTCCTAAAATTATTCTTGAACTATTTTCAGTAGATGTTGAAAAACTTTTGTTTAACATTATATTTCTTTCTGTGTGTGAATCTTTGATCCACTGACACAAGTGAGTGGGAAAAAACTCCTGAGTTTGCAAATCCTGCTGCCGGTCCTGAGGGACAGACTTCCACGTCATAATCTTGCTCATGTATTTCCCGTCATGATTAAGACCAGGTAGTGCACTGGCCTGCAAAGATGCCATTAAGGGGTTTGCCTTATTGATGACTCTTCATGCCTTATTTGGCTAGGAAATCCTCTTCAAATGGAAAGAGAAATATTCTTGCCCTTTCAATAATACATGGGCTTGGAGTGTGGGATGCATTGTTTTCCCTTGTCATTGGTTTGCTCCCGTGATAATGAAGAACGTGTAATTAACACTTAGCTGGTTTCTGTTGATTCATTTGTGCAGTGCTCCCTTCTCCCTTCAGAGAGCTCTTCTCCATGTCTTATATAAGACAGTTCCCAGAACACACCTCTAGAGATGCCTTTTCCCCCAGAACATTGTATTTTGGACTCCTGACTGTAGCAGGCCTAGGGCCTGCGAGGCCTTGGCGGTCAGGAGGCCTGAGCTAGGAAATGCCAAGTCAGCATGACTGGACCCTAGCAGCCTCTCTCTTCCTCCTTTGGACCCTGCTTATCTCCCTGTAAGCCCATAGGTCACTTCCCCTGACCCTTACTATTGGACAGTTTTCAAAACCCCTATAGGGTATAAAAACCCCTGATTCTGCCTGGTTCGGCAGAAGAGCTGTCACTGGGAACCTTCGCGGAACACCCGAATAAAGAATCCTGCGGAGCCCCACACGGCCTTCTCCTCTCTCTCCCTGCGTCTGCTGCTGCGGCACCTAGCAAGCTACGACCTGAAATCACTGAGCTGATCTTCACTAAGAGCTGAAAATCACTATAGCTTGCTTAGGTGGCCTGAGCTCCCGCTGAGCTATCCTGGCTCTGGCAACCCACTGGGCACATCCCAGTAGGGAGCGGCCATGATACCTGACCACTTTACAATGTATTAAAACCAGTTTCTTCTGTACTGCGGTTCCCACTCTGTATTTACCACCCGATTCCTTCCTTTCATGTGGGTGGTCTTATTTCTCTTATGAAATTCTCTGACTGAGGTCTGTTCCTCTAATTTATCTTACCATTTCAACTCCTTTCCCCTCAGCATCCCCCAGCCTCTTCCTGTTGTGGCTAAAGCTTGGGGGAGGCCTGGCCCCAGGCTGTCTGTGGGGCTCTGCCGTGGGCTGCAGCTCAGCCATGGTGGCAGCAGTGGAGCAAGTGAACATAGAGGGCGGGGGGAGGCTGCAGGTTGAGCTGGGCCCCCTGCACCCAAGGCCTGGCTGGGGCTTGGTGGGACCCACAGGAAGGACGTGATGGGAGGGTGAGGAAGGTTCACTCTATCTCCACCTCCTACAGGTTTGCCATACTGCTCTTTAACTAGCTTTTCACCTTCGGCCCCTGCTTTGACATCCCCAGTGTCCTCCAGGGCGTGAGTGCCAGGGGTTGGTTTTGGGGGTACATGCTGGGCCTCTGTCCAGGCCATGTGAAAAGGGGCTGAACCAGCAAAACAGAGGCATTGGCAGTGGAGTTTCCAAACCTTTTCCTGTGGTGTCGCTACTGGAGTCATATTCCAGGGTCTTACCTCCCAGATGCTGGGGTTGAGGGGTTTTTACAGGCATATCCACTGTGGAGATGTATGAGCCAGGGCAAGCCGTGAGGGGTTTGGGCTTTCTCTGCTGCCAGGATAATTGGGAATGTAACAGCTGCCCTTGCTCAATGGCTGTCAGCTCGCCGTCTCCAGACTAAAAAAGGCCAGTCAGGACTTTGCACCACTGCACATAGGAGACCCGTAGCATTGACCATCAGTACCTGCCCTGGGCGACAGTGGTCAAGAAGAGGCACTGGAGGTAGGCGTGAGGAAAGTTCTTCTCAGTCTCCAGATCCAAACCTCCTGACACTGCAGGCATTACTTCACATGTTTGCTGACCCAGAGACAGAGATGTGCAGGGTGATTGGAGGATGACTCTGTCTTGTAAAAACTAGTTACAGCCTCAGATGATGGAAAATGTTATTGTTCAAGGTTCAAACCCACTTCCCAGCAGATTGCTGGGAATTCTGCAGAGATGCCAGAGTGTCACAGCTTAATTTCTGAACACCTGACAAATTCTTCCTTGACTCATTTTCCTTTAATGTCTGCATTTAGTTCCATGTCTCCTGAGACGATTTGCCTCACATGTGCCGTCTTCTGGCAGGTCAGTGTCAGTAGGTGGAGAGCCACCATCCTGTTCCCTGTGTGTCTCAGTAGCCAGGGCAGAATAACTAGATCTTGCGAGTTGGTTGTTTTGTTTTGTTTTTTAATTTGAATACAGTCAATCCTTAATATTCAAACAGTGAATTCCAGGCTAAATTAGGTGCCGTTTGTTATTGTAAACATGAGCTTGCCCCCCAAAAAATAGGTCAGTATTATGTCATGTTTTGTAACCAAGGTAAGTTTGTAGGGTAGCAAAACAAAACCATATTTTTCTGTTACTTGTACTGTGCAAACAGAGTTTTTATCTGATGACACTTTTGACATATTTTTACTCTCGTGAATTTAGCCTCTCCCTGTCTCACACCAATGGTACCGCAGTAGTTGGAGCAGATGAGATGAAGACTTGCACTGAAACACTTCATTCTAGAGAGCTGCTTCCCCGCATCCTCAGATATTTCTGCTGCAGCAGATCTGCAGTGTTGTGAGTACAAGGACCATATAAAAAAACACACCTAATTAATATAATATTTCTCTTGTGCTTATTTGAGATGTTTAGCTTGTGCCTGCTGGTGTGAAGACCTAGAACTCATCTTTTAATGCAGATGGATTTTCAGTAGCTGGAAGATTCTTTGGGGGGGGGTTTCCTGATCATGTGGTGTTGAGGAGATCTTGCTTTTCAGTAGCTGTGTTGGTTTTGCACGGCATATTTTTTTGGTAGTGGGGGAGCCACAGAGATGGCTTCTGCTGGAAGCTTCCACCATGCCCAGCAGAGCCAATCCCTGATGACTCTGAAGATGGACATGCCAAGGCTGGGCCATGTGAGATGATGGTAATGCCTCTGTGATAACTTAAGAAACTGTGATAATTTAAGAAAAAATCAAAACAATGTGGGGCATGGTTTTTTCTAGCCAAAGAGGAGGAGGTGAGAACATGTGAGGGGAACACCAAGGTCAGTGAAGAAGGAGGGGGGAGGAGGTGCTCCAGGTGCTGGAGCTGAGATTCTTCTGCAGGCCGTGGTGATGACCGTGGTGAAGCAGGCTGTCCTCCTGCAGCCCGTGGGAATCCAGGGGGGATGCAGAGATCCACCTGCAGCCTGTGGGGGTCCATGGGGATGCAGAGATCCACCCACAGCCCATGGGGATCCAGGGGGATGCAGAGATCCACCCGCAGGCCATGGGGATCCACATGGATGCAGAGATCCACCCGCAGCCTGTGCAGGAGGTGCCCAGGCCAGAGCAGCTGGGTACTGGAGGAGGCTGTGAGCAGCCTGTCCCTGGAGGGCTGCACCCCCTGGAAGAGTGACCTATGCTGCAGCAGTTTGGGGAGCACTGCTTGCCTGTGGGAGGGGCTCATGTTGCAGCAGGTCTCAGGGAGCTGCTGCTTGTGAGATTGGAACCACACTGGAAAGTTCACGGAGAACTGTCTCCTGTGGGAGGGACCCCATGGCATTGCAGGGGAAGAAAACCTCGGGTGATGAACTGACCAAACCTCCCAGCCCTGTTTCCCTGCACTGTCGGTGGGAAGGAGGGAGGGGTTGGGGGGAAAAGGTGTTTTTAAGGACTTAATTTACTTCTCATTCTCCTCATCTGATTTTGTAAGTAATAAATTAAATTTGTACTTCTAAGTTGAGCCTGTTTTGCCTTTGGAGTGTTTTTTTCCCCGGTCCTTATCTCAACTCATGAAGACTCCATTACATTTTTCTCTCCTCTGCCCAGCTGGGGCAGGGGAGGGTGAGTGAGCGACTTTCATGGGTGCCTGGCATTTGGCCAGTGTCAAACCACAACAGCAGTTAATGTTGTTAAATCATGCCAGGTCTACCAGTTTCCTATTCTTCAGCAAATGCTTTAGAACTATGAATTAATGCAGACTAATGCTAAGTTTCATATGTACATGTTGCTTAAGACTTTATACTATGGAATGAGGAGTCAGATCAAGATGAACTATAGCCAAGAAACTAAGGGATCAGATAAAGCTGATGGTGCAGCCTCCTGGCTTTGCTTCTGGACTGAAATGTGTATAAAAGTGCTGAGCTCCTGCTGCCACTGCCACAAGAAGGGAAAGGGAAGCTATGCTGTGCCAGTGGCCAGTCATTTCCCATTTGACAAGGGCTGGCTTTCGGGGAGAAGACACAAGCCCCCTAATGGCTGACTGGTCATGGAAGTGGGAACTGAGCAGAAGAAACAGAAATCTAGCAGGGAAGAACTTCATGTTTAAAGGCATACATGAGTTTTTGTCTGTATCTACACCTCACAAATGCTTTGTGACTTGTACAGAACTTAACCTCGATGGAACTCACCATAACAGCATCAGGTGTAATGGCACAGTGGACTGTGTGGAAGGCTTGTGAATGACCCCAGCTCAGTAAAACCTGCTGTATGCAATCTATGCTTGAACGTGAGTCACTTTGCTCTAGCTTTAGGAGTGGGTGTTTTGGTAGTTGCTTCCAGGCAGTGAGATGCACATTTTTGTTCTGGTTTTCTCCAGAAATGCGGTAGTGGTTATTCTGGCTGGATTCCTGATTGATACACTGGGAAATTGCTGTCAGTTCTGGGATTCAATTCAATCAATTCTTGTATTGAAGTGGAATGTTAGGCTGCCCTTTCAACGCGTTCAAATAATTCAAAGGGATGATTAAAGATTCCACTGTAGTAACACCACAGAGGTGTGAAGGATAAGGATAATTTTGTGTGTGGGTGTGATGGTCAGCTGAGCAACTGAGACATTCACCCTTTGACCACTGACTTACCCTGAATTGACACAGCACGGCAGTAATCACACTTTTTGCTGCCACAGACGTGACAGAGACTACTATTACATGTTTTTGATGGGACAAACTGACAAAGCAGGATTCTGCTCCCAGCTGTGGCATTTGCTCTGGTGTTTGCTAAAAGCTAAAACCCAGCAGTCCCAGCAAATGCAAACTTTGTGTATCTCTTTCTGCTGTGTCTTAGGTTTCAAATGCAAGATGTGGCTGGGGGCGTGTATTCTATTGCCATCTGTCAGAGGTGGGGCAGTTATCTTCTGTTAATTGGGCCACCTGTTAAACCGGGGTGGGGGGGGGGGGGGCAGTTTTTTTTTTCTCTTCCAGACCCTCCCTCCCTCCAAGAGATCTCTTCTGTTAATGGGGACATTGAGTGTCAATGCGTGGCTGATAAAAGTCCAACATCCTATTGGGAGATGCTCCGCCCAGGGGAGGAGCCAAGCATTCCTACCTGGATATACTCTGAGATTTGGAACACCACAGCCATCCCCAGAAGAAGACCAGGTCCATCTATACCACCCCTGGACCTTCAGAGGAAAACTCCACCCTTCTCCAGGATCACTGCTTCAACAGAACCACCGCTGGCACTGCAGGATGGCTGAGCCACCGTGGAATGGGACTGCTGCCACCACCCTGACCCACAGGGGTGTCAGGTCCTGTTCTGACTCTGTCAGTGTATTTTTGTATTACTGCATTTTTATTTTTCCTAATACAGACCTGTTATTCCTACTCCCATATCTTTGTCTGAAAGCCCTTAACTTAAAAATTATTTGGAGGAAGGGGGTTGACATTTTCCATTTCAAGAGAGGCTCCTGCCTTCCTTAGCAGACACCTGTCTTTTCAAACCAAGACACGCTGTTAAAGAGGGAGTCGGGGGTGATTCTTTTCCATAGATTTCTCAGACTTAAATAAAGTGCAAATGGGACAATATTATATCTGAGAACCGTTTGTTGGTAAAGGAGAGTTCCTACCGAAGAGGATAGAAATGCGAGCAGAGAGGGAAAAAGAGAGACAGAGAAAGAAACAGAAGACAGGGACAGTGTTACCGTAAGAACCCCAGCGCTCTGTCAGCAGCAGCATGGCAATTGGTGTTGCGTGTTGCAAGGCACGGCGAGTTGCGTGGCTCTAGTGGAGGCTCGGCGCGGCTTTCAAAGCGGCAGCGTGCCTCCGGTGTCGGCTGCAAGCCGCAGCGAGGCTTGCGCAGCTCTTGTGAATGGCTGGGTGCAAGCTGGCTACGGGCTGGTCGCCACGGCTTGGCACTGCGGCGGGTATGCTCGCAGCCGGGTGCAAGCGGCGGCAGCCGCTGCTGCGCCCAGGAAACACGGCGGGGGCGGCTGGCTGCGGCGGCTCCTGCTCCACTGGGGAGGCAGCGGAGCACGAGGTCGTCGTGGCGATGATCTGGTTCATGGAAATGGTGAAGCAGGGCAAAAGCAGGTGTGGACAGGGAAGCAGGACCACCAGGATGAAAAACCGAGCGGGGGAGGGAGCCAAACCGACCCTACAGATGAGCTCCCGCTTCCTCCAAGAAACCCATAGAATAATGGAACTCGTTGAGTCGCAGTCAACTGCTTTTATCTGCTAAAGCTCCTCCCATAGCCCGATTTCCTGAGCATTCTTCCCAGGCACCCGGGCATTTGTCCCACCGGCAAGTGTGGGGGAGGGGGATGTGGCTCACAGCCCGATCGTGGAAGCTTCCCCTGCCCAGACTGGCTGCCGGGCAAAGCCTTTCCGGGGACAGGACTGCCACCACATGTACAGCCCTTAGAGGAATCTTTCATATAATGTGTAACATATATTGAGCCATAAATAAAAATCAGATTAGTCCCTCTCACTCGGTATCACAGAGGTAAATGTCTTAGGAGAGAGAGGCACAGCGATCATGTTTTCTAGGTCATAGCCTGGAATGGAGCTCAGGACGCAGTCAGAGACTACAGAGTTCAGAGTTCTCTTGTGAGTCCCCTGCCACTTACCTGCCCCTCTAACCTCCCACCATTGATAATATCATTATTTTGATGATTGCCAAGTCATTTTATAAAGAGACCAGTCTTTACAAAATTGAAAGCGGAGAGTAAACTGATGAGGTTTATTGGTGTGTTTTGAGGTTGTTTAGCTTTTTAACACAGAATGCCTTTGTCCTGAGTTAAGCATGTCTGTTGAGGTTTGTGCATTTTTTTCTGTTTCTTCCTAGCTGGTGTTTTTGCTTTCTCTTTTCTCACTGTGCTGGGATCCCCCATCTTTGCTTTAGGCTTACACTTCAAGGGCTTGCCATACCTCCTCCCAATGATGTTAATGGCTCTTTGGTTCTGGGAATGGGTCACTTAGTAGTAACGAATTCACATTCATATATTTTCATATTTACATCTCACAAAAGGGTCATGATATATTTTTGCCTTCTAGAACCTTGTCTTACCAGTTGGCTTCACCTGCTCTTCCCCAGTGACTTGTGTTGTTGGCAGATTACTGCTCCTTGACTTAATGCATGCTGAAATGTTTAAGTCTTCCCCTCTAACAAGTTTGTCCATCTCTCAAAGGACACTCTTTCTCTCAAAAGGGTGGGCACTGACGTGATTTCTCTGCCTTTGAAATTATTTTTGCTTGTCTTATAGGACAGATGACTTCACCTCCCATGCCCCTGCATGATTTAGTACATTTTTTAATGGACTGTGAGGCTAGCACATACCTTCTCTGGCAACATGCCTCCTCTTGGTATGCATAGAATAACTTGCAGTCTGAGCTCTCCAGCTTGACAGAGATGTTGCTTCTGCACCATGCTGTTGGTCAAGCTTGTCTGTTCAAGAGAGGATTTTTCTCTTGTGTAGGTTGTGCAAAATCGTTATCACAACTTTCTGGTTCAAGGGGAAGGAGCTGGCACTGACATTTGGATTGACTCTGTCTTTCTCCCGTCTTGGGAATGTCCTGAATTTCTTCTTCACCCAGCAGTTTGAGACAAAGTTTGGAATGCAGTGGTCACTCTGGGGAGGTGAATTCTTTTGGTGTTTTCTAGACCCAGGCCAGTTTGTTTTGTCCAATGATTAAAAGAACCTGAAAGAGGTAGTGAGGTAAGCAGGAAGTGGCACATATTTTCTAGTTTTTACTGTTGCTTTCTGTGTGCAATGAGTGTTGTTTTCTGCACTGATGCCAGAAAACCTGCTCTGTCTAGTGTCAGCCTGACAGTTTTGTTTTCTTGACATATTTTAACATCTGCAGTGACAGACAGTCAGTTCTTAATATAGGAGTACTCCCATGGAATAAACTTTAGAGTGAAAGAGACAGGAATGAAATGTGTTTGTTACTCTGTACTGTGGCCAACAGAACCTGCTGATTCTGCAGCAGTGTCTGTACTTGTCCCAGCAGAAGATGTCTTGCACATGGCTGATTGAAATCACATGTTTATATTACTGTGAGAAGAACCTGAATTGCACATTTCTTAGTGTAAATCTGTTCTAGGGCTTGTATCTTTAGAAGATTTGAGCTTCTCTCCTCTTTGTGGTGCAGTGAGACAAGATCTGTCTCAAGTGGAAGGAAAGGGTTAAACAGCACATGAGTAGTCTACTGGAATGGTGATGTTAGGGAAACTTGCCTCAGTGATTATAGAAAAGCGTTGTTTACAAAACAAGGCAGGATAAGCCATCATCCACAGAAAAGAGATTAATCTCTTGCAGAAGTTGAAACTGATTAGTGTCCTCTGATTACAGGTCTCTGAGAGAAAGTTGTGGTGGGCATGGGGTGTCACATCCTGTCTGACATTTAGTTTTGTGCTCAGGCAGCATTTGCAAGTACAGCACAGTGACTTCTGTCAATACTTCTGTGTCAATACTCCTGTCAGTGAAGGGGTCAATACATCAGACAAAGTGAGCATTCATCTCAGAAGCTGTTTTGGCTCTTTGGAAAAAAAAAAAAGTGTACAGAACTCCTTCTGAGAAGGATATCTGCAGCAGATGACCACTGTAAAACTTATTTTGGCGTAGGCAGCATAACCAGACTCACTACTCTGGAGCTGCTTGTGCTCACAGACCAGATGCTGGGGTAACTGCAGCAGGTCACACCAATGAAGAGGCACAGCCTGGTTCACTTTACAGCTGTGATATGCCTCCCCTGTTCTGGGGACCAGGGAAGTTTCCCAATGCTTTTATCTTGGGATTCCCTTTGCTTTTATCTTGGTTTTATTGCACAGTTCTACTGCAGGTCAGGAGCATTCTAGCCACAGGCCAGCTGAGCTCTGCCTGAGACTCTGGTGGCTTTAGCCTTACTGGCCCCAGGCAGTCCTGCAGCCATGGAAGCTCAGTGGGCAGAGCTCAGGGATTGTGACAGGGTGGTGCAATGTGAAGGGTCCTACTCTGTTTTAAGAGAATCCAGCCTTAGGAGTCATGGAGAATTCAGCATTTGACATGCAGTGGGTTTTGTCATTCAGTGTGTCCCACTCCCAGGAATTTCCAACACCTCTTGTTTTTCCCAGGGAGCTTGCTCTGTGTGCTGGGGTTTGTTTCTGCCCTCACAGTGTATTTGATAAAGTGGGTAGCTGGGCTTGGATGGTGTTACGCAGCAAGAAACCAAAAAAGTGATACATGGTTTTTTATCATGTCTGTCCTGGAAATCCCAGATGGAGGAGCACTGCCACCAGACTGTAGGGAAGGCTGCAGCAACAGGAGCCAGTCCTGGCCAGAAGAGGGCATTTGCACCCCTTGGTTCAACCCTGCAGAGCAGTGCTGAAGAGATCGCATCTCTGAGCCAGCAGCGGAGAGTTCCCTGCCTAGAGCCTTCCAGAGAGCTCAGGTAGTATTCAGAATGGCAGTAGCTTTCTGAGCCAGTTACTTTTCACGGTAGGTGGCTCAGAGGAGCATTCTGTGCTAGCTGGTAGCCTCCCTCTGAATTGCTTTCTGGTTCACAGGATCTAGGATAGGAAATAGCTAATCTGGGCAGTCTCTTGCCAGCCCTTATCTTCAATGACTCCTTGCATTGTATCTAGGAACAAGCATTACGAGCAACTTTGGTCTGCAATTTTTATGCACCTTAATCTATTAGATGGCTTCTTTCTCATGACAGTACTCTCAAATGGTTTCTGTAGTTGTGTTGTGACTCCTGTTTATACTGCACCTTTCTGCTGTGTTTCACTTAAGGATGTGCAGTGGATTCTTAACAGAGCCTGCTCAAAATAGTCTCTTGCAGCCAGAACATTTATGAAAATAAGAAAGCTTTTTTTGTTTTTTTTTACTGGATAGTGCTACAGAAGGAATGTTTTAGAGTACATCTCAAATTTGACTTAGAGGTATATGAACTGCCTTTTATTTCCCTTTAACCTGCCATTACTTCTTAAATCTCTTGTGCCCTTCAGTGGCTTGCAGAAAGTGACACTGGTGTCAAGCTGGGCTATTTTCTTGGGGAGTGAGGGCACATCTTGTCTTTGCAGCAGATTCAGGACCTTCCCCTTCCCTACTGGCTCCTGGTCCTCACCATCATGTTCTCCTAAAACTGCATCTTCCCCTTGGTGGCAGACACCAGGTACTGTTCTATGGCTGTGGCCCACTGACTGACATGAGTCGACAGCGCCTTGCAGGCCTCTGTTTTGGAGTGACTAGGAAATACAGGGGTAATAGGCTTCTTCCTTCCACTTGTGAAATGTGAAGAAACATGCCTTTGACACCTAAAGGTTTGAGAGTTCTTAGACCTTTCTTTCCCTTCATAGATGAGAGAAGCTTCTGGAAGACTGCAAAAATATCTTGAAGGAAAATGATTCATTCAATATTTAAAGCTTCAAGCACTGCCAAAGGAGGATCAGAAGGATTTGGGAGAAGGGGAAGAAATATTCCATTTAAAAAACAGCCCATAGACTTTTCACCTTTGTGATAGACCAGTAAAGTGGGTGTCTCCTGAGTTGGGTGGGGTGTCAACACCACAGCCTTGGGGCAGCTCTGTCCTGCAGCGGGTGCATTCTGCTGTGTCTGGAATATAACTGGGCTTGCCCAGCCTGGGTTTGTAGAAGAGGAAGCCTTTGAATCTGGTGAAAGCTTCAGACTTCCTTTTTAATTCCTGCTTTTGCTTAAAAGAAAGAAGCAACCTGACTATCTAAATTGAGACTCCTGCTTCTGTTCTGGGGCTCTGCCACAGACTTCTTTTGCTGCTTTGTTGCCCTTTGTGGATGATGTAGCAGCTTCGGTCACATTATGAGAATGAACTTTTGTATTAGGTAAGGCCTGCAGTAAAATAAATAAAAATAAATAACATTATTTTGGTAGTATTTCATTAGTGATTTGAAAAAGGCCACTGTGAAATCAGGAGGGAAGAAATGTCATCAGCATGACAACTGATGGGAAGCAGCCATATAGATAGCCAAATCAAATTTAAGTAGATACAAGTTCTTTAAATAAACCTCTGTGAAAGCTGGTTACTGAAAGACTGTGAAGTCGATAAAAAATTTGAGGAAGTTTAATGAAATTTCTGCATGTCCCTAATAAAACCGAAAGGCTGGTTTTGACAAGGTTTTTTTGGTGTTGCTGGTTGTTTTGGTGTTGTGGGGTTTTTTTTTTTGTTTTGTTTATTTTATTTTTTTTATGTAACCAGATCTTCTAAAAGGAATTTCCTGTACACTTCCTAGTATTTCTTAAATGCAGATGTTCAATATAAATTTTTCTTGCTGCTAGATTATTTTTAAACCATGGTCCTGCCCCTCAGCATTCATCCCCTTGAACTGATAAGGCTTTTATTTTTGCCTCTTAAAAAAGGATGTCAAAACTTCACCCATGTAGTATGGACATGCAACGGCACACTGCTGCTGTGAGCTGTGCTGATATAGGAAATACACGCTCCACTTTAACCTGCAGTTTCACTCTGCACTTGCAGAAGTGTCTTGAAAATGTCTGAAAATACCAGCTCCTCTGTGGTGGACATTGATTAAAAAGAAAGTAAACCATCAAAGGCTTGGCACTACAAACCAGACAGAATCAAGCTTGTTTACAAGTCCTCTCATTCAAACCCTTCCTGCCCATATGCTTGTGCTCAAACTTACTTTCTATCAAAATAACCAGATCAAGAATACTAATTATTTTATTTTCTTGGCTTCATTTTATTTTTAGCAAGTTTATCCAGGATAAATACTCTGGTTAAAATCAGCAGGCAGCCACTTACATTTCTGGGGAAGTATATGAAAGCTCCCTCATTCTCTCTGCAGCAGTTGGCATATTAATTGTGAGTACTCAAAACATGAAGCACTCGCTGATAACTGATTCCTGATTTTTTTAAATGTCTGCTACAGCCCCCTCAAACAGAATTTCACCTGTTGTCGCTGAACAAGGAGTCCTTTATATCCTTGCAAACTGCAAGATGAACCTTAACCTGACTTAAATTACAAGTTACATTCACTGGTTTTTACCTCTGTCCTGTAATTGTACTACAGTAGCATCAACCCATGGTATATGGCTGTGTATTTTGGGAAGTCTGAGACAGAAACAGAAAGGACTGGGATAAGCTTTGCAAGTAGATGGGAAAAGACAATCTGCATGCAATCAGGCCCTGTTTTGTCAAATAGCTTCCGTTCCTTATTTCCATAATTATGATGGTATAATGATGTTTTCCCTTCCCCTTTATTAAAACCTGGGGTTTCACTTGAGTACCGGACACCTAGTAACACTTCAGTCTCAGTTCAGAGGTATGCAAGAGGTAGAACAGTTGGTCTGCTACACTGCCAACAGCCAGGAAATGCCGTGTCACTGCCACTCCCGCCAGCCCACTTTGCATAGCCCCGTGTGCCACTAGGACCCATGGGAAGCAGGGGCCCCTGGAAGAGGCTTTGCATTCATTCCCTTCACCACGACTATGCTGGACTGAGAGGTGTCCTTCCTGTTGTCTGTGGCATGCTGACTCTGCCAGTCTTCACTCTCCTGGCATTCACATCTGTGCCCCTGCTGGTCTCTACCATCTGGCTGGGCATCACTTACTCCTTTGCTACTGTGAGTTCTCAACTGTAGCTGGGTGTATTGTGGCTACACTCCTACATCTGGATGACATATTACTGCTGCCCTGGTTTCCTGATGAGCAGGTTTCACAGCCACAGTTTGAAGTCACTGGCTCTGCAAGCCTGACATGTCTGCTTAGTAAACAAATAACCCTAAAGAATCAACATGGAGCAGAAGGCAGAGCACAGAGCAAACAGGGTTTGAACATCTCCATGGATGGAGACTCTGCAGCATCTCTGGGCCACCTGTCCCAGTGTCTGACCTGTCACAGGAAAAATGTACATCCTTGTGTTCAGATGGAATTCTGTGTGGTTTCTCTTGTGCTAATTCCCTCATGTCCAAAATAAGAGTCTCGCCCCCTCATCCTTGCTTCCTCCCAGCAGGTACTCCCAGAACCTTCTTGAGCACCCCAGCTCTCTCAGCCCCATCTCCTGTGACAGATGCTCTAGTCCCTTTATCACTTTTGTGGCCCATCACTGCATTCTCTAAATCACATCTGTCTTGTACTAGGGAGGCCACAACTGCACACAGTACTCCATGTAAGGCCTCATCAGTATTTTAACACACCTGGCAAATCAGGCTCCTGTTAGACTGTGGCTTCAAAATATCCTTAGGCCTCCACTTACTGCACTACTCTTCAGTGCTGAAATCCTGCACTTGCAGTTTTTCAGAGGAAAAATCCCCTGATGAATTTCCAGTTGTAATTATGAAAAACCACATGCAGCAGGGCTGTAAACTAATGTTGAAGCCTTGCAAACAGAAGAAAAAAATATGTGTTCAGAACCGATTTGTGTGTTAATACCCTGGCTTAAAAGCAGTGACTTCAGCCTGGCCTGCTGAAGCCATCACATTTCTTAGTTTATGCCATGTGATGCAGCAGCTAAACACAAAGGGGGTTGGTGCTGTAACAAGTGCTGGGATAACCACTCAAAGTCCTGTACTTAGTCCTTCATGGGAGAAGCTCGCTCAAAAGCCAGACACTCCTCTTTGACATCCCACAATCTACCTCCAAATTACTAGAAAAGAAACATCACTCTTCTGTTTTGAACAAGAGTTGTGACATACTTTCCTTAAAGTCTGCCAATGGTTAACAAGATTCTCACTGGTGTAGCACCAAAGCTTCACTGCCTGTTCTGCTGGGTGTCACTGGGAAGCATTCCTCTCCCTCTCTTGTGTTCACTGCCTCTATGGAGAACTTCTGTTGGCTAGAGAGGGTTTTATAGAAACCATCTAGCAAAGATCCTTGCACTTGCTTACAAAAGCCCTCTCACAGAATCTGAAGATGTGGGGACATCCTGGTGACCTTTGGCTCTCTTGCACAAAGACTATCTTCAAAGTGGGAGGACTCTTCTGCAGCCTCTCAGAGGCAGAGTTCTTCTGGACAGGCTGCTCCTATCTTTCAGCTCAGATGGATAAAGCTCAAAGCTGATGTAAGAGTAGGGAGGGAGATGATGACCCTTCCTTGAACAGTACCTGCTCACCTCTTCTGGGTACATGATAGCTTACTCTTAACTCAGCTTTTTTCAGTAATGGTCCCCTGATGACCAGGAAGCCACCTTCACTTTGCCTGTCTTCCCCATTTTTGCTGGACACCTGCAGCTGGGATACCAGAGCTCAGCTCTGAGCTTTTAGAAGGGAAATTACATGGCTCTCATACTTTGATTGAGTTTGTCATGGAAATGAAAGGGTGGCATTCACAGAGGTCAACATGCTGCAAGAAATGGAAGGAAACAATCAGGTGGGGTTTTTTTTAACTTTTGTACAGTTGCACTGATCATGATTTTGGGTAACTGAAACCCCCACCCCTTACACTGTCCCCAGCCTAACACAATCTGGGCCTTAACATTTAAGCTGCACATATTCTCTGGCAGAACATTGTTCTTGCCAAAGACACAGTGGATTGATACTCATAAAATACAGACTAAAGCCTGAAAGTGGACATTAGTTCAGGCAGCTCACACTTGGACTTGTGTTGCCCTTCATGCCCAAGTGCATGCTCCCAGCAGCCAGGACATTAAACATTGGCACAGTAGAGCACACATTTATGCAAGTCTATGGGACAAGACAGTGCAGAAAAAGCCATTATCTTTATGATCTTCATGAAGAACCTGGCATAATGATAAGTTCCCATTACTTCAACAGGCCCCTGTGCTTGATACACTTGGACACAGAGCAATCCGTGGTTTTGTCTTAAGTGGCACATAGCACACACCCAAGCAGCAGCAGAGGAGTGGTCACGGAGAAGCCAAAGGCAGCACAGCTACTATTTCAAATATTTGTATATGTAGGAGGGAGGAGGAAAGCAGTGGGTAAGAATTAGAAGGCAGCTGGACCTAGAGAGGCTGATAAGTAAAGCAAATTCCTGCATTCTCGCTTGGCTACGGAGAGTATTTTGATCTGCTTGAGGAAGAGGTTGTCCTGCTAGCAATATAAGGAACTTGAAAAAAAGGGAAAGCCAATTCAAGATGAGAGTGTCTTAATTCCCAGAAGCAAGGTAAAACTACAAAAATAATCAGGGCTACTAATTTAGCCCAATAATTTAAATCTCTTTAATTTAAATTGGTGAGTAGCCTATTCCTGCTCACCAACTACGTTCAGAGGGAGGAGTGGTGACTGGGCATAGCCTAGGCAGCCAGCTTAGCCTGCTGGGAGGCTTCTAGGCATCAGTTTTTGGTCAGCAATGAATTGTTACCCAGTCCACTCCTTGCACAGCTGATAACCAGTAATGACAGAAACAGCTTACATGTGACCAAATCTCCCCATGTCAGGATGTTGTGATCTGTCTTTGCTCCTTAAGAAACAATGGAAAATTCCAGCCTCGATTGACATTTAATCCATCACCTTTTTCAAAGTGAAGTGATACATGGTATCAGCAGAGCTTCAAGCTGAAATTCAACAGGAGACACATCAGGGCCTTGGACAAATCGCTGGGTGGCCAACTCCACCACACAATCACCCAGACAGCCAAGACACTTGGGCATCCATACACCAGTGTGACCATATTGTACATAAGCAACTCTGACAGCCTTCCAGGGAACATACTGCAGCAGTTACTCATTTAGTGCTTAAATAATTGTCTCCACACATCACTACTTTATGTATCTTCTCTCACTAGACAAGCCCTAGGAATGTACTTTGGATATTCCAAGTCTGATTAGCCTGTATAAATAATTAAAAAAAACTCACAGTAATGCTGCTTAAAACACCAACAGAGAGGACATTAATCTTCCTCATTGAGAGTGCAATGTAGGATGCGATGCAGTGATGCAGCAGAGGGACAGTATCAGACCGTGCTTGCTTAAAAGGTTTTGCACAGTAGCCAGCAGTCTTCACAGGGTAACACATGCATGATCTGGGTTAATTGGCACACATGGGGATCAGGAGTGATGACACACTGCAGCTGGGCAGTTCACTAGAGCCGTGAGGTCTTGTACAGGACAGACATGGTGACCTATTTAGGAACTAAGCAACACATATGCCTAGAACCACACATGAGTCATGAAAGCATGCTAGTTCTCTTTTAACCACTTCCTAAGCTAAGCTCGCTATGGACACCATAATTTTCCTTCCCAAACTGAAGCAGCAACTCTGATAACATTCTATACCAAGTGTTTAGCTACAAACCAGCAGTTTTGGGGAAAGCCATGAGGTAACACACACAGTTGGAAACTGGAGTTGTACTGCAGTCTACTGTTGGCTGCAGCTCAAAGGAAAAACAGTACTTCATTGCCAATGTGCTATCAAGGACATTGCCACATTCCCACACTGTGCAGATCCCACCCAAATTGTACATACTTCAGAGGAGAGTTCTGAACTGTAAATGGCCAAACACAGAAGTTACTGTAGGAGTGAGAGCTGGCCAAGAGGCTCTGAGAGCATCACAGCCTGGAAGTTCAGGGATGAATGCCACACACACAACATCCTGGCTGAGAGGTCACTGTGTCCAGCTCACCCAGATTTGCAATGTCAGTAGCTGGAGCTCCCTCCTCTGTCAGCCAAGGCAGTCTGGCACATGAAAGGTGTTTTATGCACTCACTAGAAACACACAAGTGAGCGTATGACTTCTCCACATAAAGAATATCCCTCACTCAAGGGGAATTACTATCTTTTTCTACAAATAGCTTTAACTATTTAAAATATTTGAATATTTAATTCTATTTACAATATTGTGAAGAACATAACAGAATACCAGTGTGGTACAGAACATTCCGGAATGTTGCCCACAAAAGGCATTAAACTGAGCTCTTGCTACTGTACTACCCCTCCCAGGGATAAGAGGTGTCTGTACCTCTTATCTTTCTACATGGGCAGCCTTGGGCAGGATGTCACAGCTCCTGAGCACAGTCCCATGTACAGAAGGCCTGAAAATATATGTGCCGTTTTTCCCATTTCAGACCATAAAATTCACCAGTGCATCTATGGTGAAATAGAGTAGTGACCAATTTATAAAAGTAGCCATCTATAGCACACAATGAAGTAACAAAATACTTGTTTATTGTTAACTGCATCTTCTGTCATTTGATTTCCAATCCCCCTCTGTCCCCGAGAAATGTTCAGATCAATCTTACTTGAAGAGCTGAAAACATTGTTTTAATTTCAAAGAAAGAAATGCAAGAAATTTAACATAGTTTAACTAATTTAAGGCCTAGTTAGAAGTTGTTCTTTAAAGGACAGACACTGAAGCCAACGCACATTGGGTACTAAATAAAATATGCCAAATGCTTGGTATTGCAGACAGCATGAGCTACACCAGAGCCTGCAATGTAGGAAGTAGCCTCCGGTTGATTTTTCTATATGACAGCTTGCTGTCAAGTACTGGAACAAGAAACTGAAATGGCTAATGAGTCTGAGACTCAGCCAGAGGCTGGAGAGCACAGACTCAGGAAGAGGTGCTAAGAAATACCTATTTAGAACTAACATAAATTCATTCCAGGGTTGCAGTTTGAACTACTGCCTTGTTTTCCTGGGGGAAAATTAAATGGCAGCTCCAAACCAATATGAAAGGTACAAAGGCATTTCAATCCCTACTTTACATGGCTGTTTCTATCCTAGCACTGCCCCATATGTTTCACCATTTGAAAAGGCAACTAAGTTTTAAAGTAGTCACCCACTGCTGCTGACACAAGGGAACTGTGCAGCCTAGGAAGCATTACAATCACAGAAAGGTTAGCACCTGGTCCAGCATCCTGTCTCAATGGCAGCAGTTCCCAGGGAACGTGGGCTAGAACAGCAGTGGTTATACACAATAAGGCCACTTGTTCTTTGGTGTACCTGAACAACGCCTGTTTTGATATGTCAGATTTAAAAGGTCAGTATTCCATATATTTAACAGTAAGCACCTAGAGTTAACATTCATGTATCAAAGCTCTGGATATGATCATAAAATCCATTCAGAGAACAAACCCTCCTCCAAAAATAACTGTGCAAAACATGCATATCTTCCAAACTTGATTTATGATAGATTTTAGTAATACAAACCTTCTGTTTGTGCTGGCTTTTGTTTTCCAACTAAGGTAATCTACAGCAAAATCAACTACAACTCTAGGTTGGGGAGAGCTCACACAGTTTTCAAAATAAAAATCCGAGACAATGAAATGCAGAGGTAAGGCTGATGAAAGATGGAAGAATCCACTAACAGACTCAGCACAGGCAAAACCAACAGGAAACTTACTGTGGTGGGGACAGGAGAACTGTCCTGGTTTCCACAGGGAGCCAAGTGAAAACCTGTGCTGAAGCTAAGCCCTTTCTACAAAGGCTGGGTCAGAGCGACCTGGCTGATATCTCAGTGTACTGTCCACTGTAAACTTCCACGTTGCCTCTGTTCAAAGAGTACCATAAAGCTATTGTCTGCATCCACATTTTTACCAGAAAATATACAAACACTCAACTAGAAGCACCTACATGAAACAGCAAGTTGGACTGCCACATGTGAAGAGCTAGTCACCGTAATCAGCAAATTACTAAAGGCATCCAAAAGACCTGAATACCTACGCAGGGGAAGACCACAATCTTTACAAACATTTCATTGTGTATGACTATAAAAGAAACTTTCAACATATTTTGTCCTTGTATCAGCAATCATGTGCTGCAAGCAAGAAAGGAGAAAAGAAGCAATGACTGAAGACACTCTTAACCATGGCAGCACTATTTGTTCCAACAGAACACAGTTATATTCACATGACCGCAAATCAGCTCATGCTGGAAGCTGCATCCCATTGCCTAGGGGAAAGTACCTGCTGTACTCCAGAATCTTCAAGCGTGACCTTCAGGCCCCTTCCCATGCACCATGTTTGACATGTTGACTGTATTCCACAAGAGCGTCCTGAGCCACAAGCTAGACTGTTAGGTTCTTACCTAACAGTCTGAAGAACTCACCAATAAGCAGCACTAATTTTTCATAAAGTTATACTAATGTCTGGCTCTGCTGTCCACCCAGGCAGGCCAGTACTCACATCTTCCACAAGGCACCCATTCCCTCCCCAGCCCTTCCTCCCCAAATCACCAGATAATCCTTCCTACGTACTCTAACATAACCCTCATCCATCTGCCTAAGAATCTATTCACAAGCAATTGTGTATAAACTGACCTCACTGCCACAGACAAGAGTTTCTCCATTAGTGACAGTGACATGATGACCCTAATAGAACGCAATGCTGGATTTCCCCCCTGGCGGATTGAGGACTTTGTTGTGCGAGCGTGGCCTTGGCCCTAGTCGGGGTTCGTGATTGTCCATCTTGGGTTCTGGCTCCTTGCATTGCTCCTCTTTGCCCAGAGCTTTTTTCTCACCTCCATCTTCCAGGTGTTGTTTGATATTTTCTGCAGCTACATTAAAGAAAACATATTAGATCATCAGATCACTCACTACTCTGTAGTGCACAAAGTGCCTCATCTTCTGTCAGCTGCATTTTTTCCCCACATCTCCCATTCCTAGCACACCAAGGTTTCTTATTACCTGTTCATTTTTTTCTGAAGGAAACACGTAGTAAGAAAATAATTTCACAACAATTCCTCTCTTCCTTCAGCAATTTTTCTAATCTTTCATATCCTTTCTAAGGATATAAAGACAGAGCAATACACTTTCAGAATTATTTTGGCAGTTGCAGGCAATTAAGAGATACAATGTACCAATCTTTTCATACTGAGCTTTAAAGCAGGGATCCCATCATTCTTTAACAGCTGAGCAATAATAAATTTTGTCAACCATTAATTATTCATAACTACAGAAGGCCAAAATTAGCCATTTGAAGGAGATGGCAAGAGAGGAAGTGGTTTTGCCATATACAGACTCCATACATATTTATATACACACACACACAGAGTATCAAGCAAAGTCTAAACACAGACACAGAGTATCACAATTCATGCCTGTGTTCTCCTCAATAAGAGGAAGAGAACCATTTCCTTGAGACAAGCACTTAGATTTCTGACTAAACTTTTTAGTCATATTATCCTAAAAACATGAGACTAGGCTAATGTTTAAGCAGAAGCACAAGAAACTTCCTCATAGCTTATCTTCTCAAAGAGAACAAAGAAAATAATTTCTATTGCTGACCTTCTAGCTTCTTTGGTATTTCCTCTTCTTTTAAGACAATGTGATCCTGCAAAGAAATAAAAAACTATCTTAGTGTATTATTGTTCTCAAACAGCAAGTCTGTCAAAAAATCTTTCTGGAAATTTTGCTTCATTTCTAAGTTTACAGATCACTGATCAAATAAAAGCAAGCTGTGTGCAGTCCTTCATTCCCTCCACTTCTACAGAACCCCAAAAGCAGGGGCACAAATCTTCTATGTTATGGCAAGGTGCACATCTTGGACAACTCATTGAAACATGGATGAAGAGGCAACATTAGATCATCAAAATGGTAAGCACAGCAGTGCTGGGTTAACTGCCAGACTCAATTTTAGAGGCCTTCTCCAACCTTAAGGATTCATTGATTTTAAGATCAGGAATTACCACTCCTGTCAAGTACCTGCTATCACGCAGGAGTGGTTGGTACACACAACTGTAATACCAGCAGCCCTTGAAGACCCTATTTGTATGCAGCAATTCTTGTCTTCACCAAGTATCCCAACAGTCAGGTAATAATCAAAACATTTTAAGACCATTTCCCCAACAATCTGAACTGACTGTTGGAAATACACAGCTACACTTCAGAGAAGTGTGTTTTCCCACCCATGAAACTCAATTTGCGTGTCTTCTTTCCAGCTCCGTATGTCCCACAATTCCAATGCTCTAATTAATGACATAAGAATTTCCACAATGGTGTCCTCCATTTAGTCAGTATCCACAGGAATTAGTTACATTTCTGAAAAAGTAACTAAAAAGAAAGAGCGAACAACCCAATAAAGGGGTACAGAGAAGCAAAGCCCTCTCCTACACCAAGACCACTACTCCTGTCAAAACCTAGCTCCCAATCTTATTTTTCCTCCCCATCTTTTCATATGGCCCCAGATACTATTCAGAACATGCATAAAAAAAGCACTCTACCAACACCTTAAATTTAAGGGGATAAAAACAAAGGCAAGAAAGTTAAATTGGACTGATCCTTTCTTCTTAAGCTTCCAGGAAAATCTAGACGGTTTTCAGCAGAATGACAATTTCTGTCCTGGTTCCAGCCAGTACAGGGTTAATTTTTGCAGTAGCCAGGGAGGGCATGGCAGGGACCTGAAGCTTATTCTATACCACATCGTGTGCAGAGTGTGGGGTGGCCAGTGGTGGCTGAGCAGTTGGGATAGTGCTGTGTTCCATGTGGTGAGCCCTCATGTGTGAACTGTTCATCCTTCTTGTATACTCCGTTATTAATTTTGTGGCTGTTACTGTTCTCTTCTTATCTCATTGCTATTTCCAGTAAATTGTTCATACCTCAACCCATGATTTTACCTTTTACCTCCAATTTCTCCCCCAGCCACAGGGGAAAGGGGGAGAGGAGCATGTGTGGTGCATGTTTTGCAGTGTTTTCAGTGGGAACACTGAACTGGGGAATACCATTCCTAAACCACTGCAGTTTCATAGAATGTTAAATTTCCACGCTATTTGACATGCCAGAAACATCACCATAATAGCTACTCACTACTTAGTAGTTACTTAGAGTAGGGCAGCACGTTGTAAATCTGCATATAGGGCACTTTAAAATACAGTAACTGGTAATGTATCCTGCTTTTTCCAAACACAGAGGTGGTCATAACTACAAGCAACTATTACACATCCCAGCTTTAAGATCAAAACTCAACTGTATAACCTATATGTAACAACTGTAATACTATACTAAGAGACACTTTTGTCTATCTTGTACAAATCAAGTACCTGCTGGGCCTGACACCACTAATCTAAAGTTCAATTTTTCACTATTCATCACTGTACGCCTAATCTGCTAAAGTGCTTTCAAGGTGACTGTAGATACA
This sequence comes from Passer montanus, assembly GCF_014805655.1. NCBI lineage: Eukaryota > Metazoa > Chordata > Aves > Passeriformes > Passeridae > Passer > Passer montanus. Next base: position 16,206,289 of record NW_024373256.1, on the reverse strand, counting down.
TGTATTTAAGAGAGCTGAAGGGCACAGCCAGGCCTCACAAAGGTTTATGACTGCAGCTCACCAATTTCCCGAGTCTACATCAAGATCACATCTGCCAAACTGCAGAATAAGGAGAAACATCTCCTCCCTATCCAGTTTAAATGTCTCTTGGCTCTGTCAAGAGCTCCAGCTGTACCTCACGTATAAGAAAGATCAAAGGCTTTTTTATTTTCTTTTTTTTTTTTTAATGCACATCCACAGTCTAATTAATACTTTTAGAACAAACTGCAGAGATCTGATACACCCAAAATAACAAGCTATCAAAGAGACTTTGGGAATGTCTAACTCAAAGTCACTCCCTGCACATTCAGTTTTGTTCTTAGGGAGAGCACAGGCACATGACAGAGCACAACAGGACCCTGCAGCTGCTGGCTTCCGACAGCAACAGAAGTACAAATACCTTGGGTTTGTTCGGGTGTGCTCGCACAATGCTAGGAGAGACAGGAGATCCAAAGATATCGCTTGTCTTCCCACCAGGTGGATTCAAGCGTGGACGAGGCTGAGCAGAACTAGAGTCCTCAAAAATGCCACTTTCTTTTCCTCCTGCAAGGCAGTTGTTAAGACTTTTTTTCTAGATTAATCACACTATATTAAAAAAATATATATATACATATAATTCAAGGACTTCTACAACCCTGCTGCCTAGGGACTTAGTCGTATTTGCCTAGTTGAAATCCTTTGTTACAATTCACCTGCAAGTCTCAAATTGAGCTAACTGTTGACAACTGTACAATAGAAGTGGTTTCCTTTCATCATTTCTCAGAACCTCAATTTGGAAAGAATTAAGTCTTGAATAATGTGCTTAAAAGTCTGTGAACATGCAAATCACTGAAGTATTCATATATTCAGAAGTTTGAAGACATTTGTTGTTCAAACCTACTCAGTATATAAGAATGCAACATAAAAAGACAGATCCCAGTGTTCCAGTTTAGGAGCACAAAAAAGCTGCAATTCAGAGGCCAGTCATACAGAAAGAGGGGGCAGCTTTTACCTGGAGGGTTTGTTCTTTTTGGAATGCTCTGAGGTTTTTCTGATGCTCCAAAGATATTGGATGCCATCCGGTGTGGCCTGCTTGAAGAAGACACTTCTTCTGTACTCCCAAAGAGATTACTAGAATCTCCCCCTGGGGGCTTCAATACCCTGTATCACAGAATAAGAAACAAGATATGAAAGTTAATTTAAAATTTATTGCATTCAATATATTTGATGTCCCCTTTCCATTCTCTCCTTGTATGCAACTATCCTGATTTTAATTTATTTTAGGTAATTCTACTATATCCATGAAGTATCTACTTTTCAAGAGCTGTTTTAATATTCTTAAGTTCAGCACAAATATTTCCAACCTCCTGGTCAGTCAACTTGATCATTAAGGTATCTATGATTACATGGAATGATCCTAACACTGCCACCTACACAAATGGCTATGCTATCTGCGGTGTTCCAGAAACAACTGAGATTATGATGGTTAGGATTTTAAAAATAACTATTATAGAATCATACTTCTTGCTAAACTGCACATACCAACTTTGAATCTGTGATACAATTCATAGCCCCTGGCTTTTAAATAAAGGCAGACATTTCATAACTACTAAAAATTTGCTAGTCCCAACTATCAATTATCATAATAGCCGCTGTAGTTTAGAATGGAGAGACAGAACACCAAAAAGTCAATTCTTTAGCAGTCAAGCTGCAAATTCATTAAAACTAAAGCTTTGCACCAGAGGATATCGAATGGATCTGCAGAAAAATTGGAGCTTACAGCAGAAATTATCTGACTTTTTGAAAACTTAACAAAAGTCATGCTTGTCCTTCAGTAGTAATTCCATAGTTAATGCTTAGGTCTCGTTCAACAGACTACAGGTCCCACCCCAAAAAGGAACCAAACTACTATTTGGGAGTAGAATCAGTGGAAATTAGTTGGAAAATTAACAGAAAAAGCACAGGAAAGATATTAATACCTAAATATGGCTGAAAGAAGTTCAGCAAAAAAAAGGTCCTGTGAGTGCTGGTTGACAGTGGCTGAACATAAGCCGGGTGTGCTCAGGTACGCAAGGTCAGTGACATCCTGGCCTGCACCAGAACCAGGACAGTAACCTCTGCTGGGCACTGGTGAGGCACCTCAAATCGTAGGGGCAGTTTTGGGCCCCTCATGACAATAAAGACCTTAAGTGGCTGGAGCATATCCATAAAAGAACGGAGCTGGGGACAGGTCTGGAGCACAACTCTGATGAGAAGCACCTGAGGGGGCTCAGCCTGTAGAAAAGGAGGCTCGGGGGGACCTTCTGGCTCTGCACAACTCCCTGATGAGAGGCTGCAGCCGGGGTGGGTTTGGGCTCTTCTACCACAGAGTAAGGAACTGGACAAGAGGAAGCAGCCTCAAGTTGTGCCTGGAGAGGGCATACTGGACATCAGGAGGAATTTCTTCACAGGAAGGGATGTTAAACATTGGAATGGGCTGCCCTGAGCAGTGGTAGAGTCACCATCCCTGGAGGGGTTCACAAAATGACTGAATGTGGCACTTAATGCTCTGGTCTAGTTGACAAGCAATCAAAGGTCCAACTCCGTGATCTTAGAGGGCTTTTCCAACCTTTTTCCAATTCTGGGATTCTGTATCAAAAATAATTTTTACAGTTACATCTACCAATTACCCACAGTCTTCGCAGCTGAACAAAGGTAGCAGCTCAATTAAGCAGCTACTTCTAATCTTAACCCTTGATCTGGAACCTAAAGTAACCTTTGCTTTTAAACCAAGAGACCAGTTATAAATTGCAAGATCTTGATCCCACCCTACCTGAACACAATTCAAATGTCAGTGAATTATTACAACCCCTCCTCTCCCTAGCCATGTGACAGCAGCATGGTCATCACAGGTGAGCTACACTGAGTATAAAATGAGGTACCTCTTGGTGCCAAGATCTACTCCAGTTTAAAATTTAATTTCACAAAAGTAGAGATATTTGGCTGCTTTGTCAGAAAATGAGCTTTGTGTGCATTTCAGATCTCAACATGCAGAAGGCAGTTTTAGGCCTTTTGGGAAGGAGAAAAAGTTTCTCTTATAGTCTGGAAACAGTTTATATACACAGTACTAGGCTAAGAGGGACTGTCTGTGCTTGCCAATTTCAATATTTTAATTCTTAGTATGATTGTGGATGTAATAAACACCTTCAGCTTAAGGAGTAACTAGAATTTCAGAAGACAGGACAACTCCTTGTCCAAAGCACAGGTTAGATCATACAAAGCTTATTTATTTACAATTTAGTGTCCAACAGACTACAGATCCAACTAGCCTCTGTGCTCTTCACATATTTTAGAAGACTTAAACCCACAATTAAAGCAGATATTGTATAGGTAAATTATGTATTTCAAACATTCACGATGGTCCAGAAGCCATGAGGCAGTTTAAGTACATAAAAAGTGGGGAGACAAAGAAAAGAGAACTCTACAAAAAAGTAGTTTGGGAAGGGGTCTCTGTTAAAGTGAACTTTTCTCACATAATTTAAATTATTTTTTACTTTACCTATTCTTTTCAGCTATTTTTAAACTGCATTTAGTCTTTCTTGCATTCCAACTACACTAAGTATATATACCAGCAAAGAGACTGAAAGGAAGTAAAAAGCTGTTTATACAGCTGGAGTCTCTTACAGCCCAGATTCATTTAATTTACCACACTGTTTGCTTAACACATGCCTACAAGCATAGGAGGGAATAATAAAATAACTACATTCCAATTTTATTTTTTTTTTATTTAAGAAAAATAGCCAGTCGTAAGAATCAAATTACTTCTCATTCCTGCAATGGGTTTTAATAGCTATTGCAGAAAGAAATTCTAGAGAAAACCCATCATAAGATTTAAAATCTTGAGAATTCAGTAAAGAAACTTTATCAAAAGAAATCCAACACTGATTAATCTTATACTGTCCTCTTTATTTTCACATTAGTAGCCACACTATGAAAACCCTGCTGTTGAACAGTTAACCAGAGGCATCACTGATGGTACTTACAAGGTAGAAATCAGCACAAGTACCTTTTCTGCCAGCATCACGCAAAATAATGTCTTGACTCTACATACACAAAGTGGACTTACCATCTCAATTTGAAGAACTTCAAAATGCTGGGAACCTTCCAAGCATTACATAAACTTTCAAATGGCAGTGACACCAGGTTAATAAAATTTGAACTAGTACAAAGTCATGTAACTAAGTCATTGACAGGAATTACCAAAAATAACCTTGAAGTACAGCAACAAAGTCTGTCAGCCAATGCCAACAAGAGGACAGGGCTTTGCACTTGCTCCCTCCAACCAAATATGTGGGAGACTACAAAGCTATTTTCTTTCTGTGTAGCCTCTAGATCACTACTGGCCAGCCTGTACTACCACGTACTTGGTTCCAGAGCAGTGAGACATGCAGGTGCCACACCAGTTTCACCTGTAAATTCCTAACAAAGGAAAACAGCACACTAAACTCAGCTAGCCAAGATGAGCTACTCCAACAGAGTACACAGAAATTTAACATATGTACAGTAACTTTAGTTTATACTTTATAGTAATTTTAGTTTACATCAGTATTATGCCAGTTTATACAGAGACATTTTTGTTTCTTGTAGCCAGGTATGTTGGGTCTTTATTCCTTTGGGAAGGTGTTGCTTTATTATTTCAAACCATGAAAAAACAATCCTTTGTCTTCGACAAAATCTAAATCTGCCTTTCTGTCCCTCCCCTCCAGCAGGCCAGAAGTTTGTGAACTCCTCTAAAATAGCTAAATCAAGAGTCCTATTCTGCAAGTTTAAAAGCCCCCACTAATTGCTTTGTTCTCTTCTGGCAGATTTGAAGAATTTTAGTTAGTTTTTCTGGTCCTTTTTTTTCATCCCCTACTTTCTAAAACTTGAATGCCCTTTTCTCATTAAGCCTTTCACCCAACCTATGGAAGGCTTATTCATTACTTCAAGACACTCTCTACATAATTTTTTTTAATCCTGCCTGAAAGTTAAATGCTAAAGTTTTACCAGTTTTCAGACTGTTCTAATACAGGAGATAAGTGCTGCATTATACATAAGAGACTAGCAGAAAGCAGGTGCTGAGGTTTGGAACTGCAGGCTCTAAAACAAGACCAGAGGTCCTGGGGCACTCCTGCTGTGGGATCAATAGAGACTCACGGCTCATTAAACAGCTCACTCACATAGAAAAAGAAGCTGTGTTATGCAACCATGCTCTCGATCTGAAAGCCCCAAGATACTCTGCAGTGGCCCCGATGGAACATGAGTATTACATTTCCAAGATGGCTGAATTTACCATTGTCAGCTCTTTGCAGTAGTTGTGAAACTGCTTATACACAGGACGAATCAAGTGTATTTTAATACAGTGCGTCTTTATAGTGCACAACAGCTGAATGATACAGCTCTGTTCTGTTTTGCTTTCAGAAGCTCTTAGACAAGTAGTACCAGGTTTTATTTTGAAAAATCAAAACTTGCTTAAAAATACAAAATGTCATTGTTAAAGTTTAATAAAATAAAACTAGGCAGTTAATTCAATTCAGCAAACTAATTGCTGGCTCTATCATTGTAAACATTTACAGGATCACTAGAAACGCATTTCACTGGACAATTAAGTGAAAGCTTTCACTTAAAATCTTCTTAGCATAATTTATTTCTAACAGTAATACCCCTGTACTATGAAGTTCTCAAAATGCAAACACTTGTTTATAATTTTCTAGGCAAGATTTCCACACTAGGAAGACTTCTTTTCCCCGCTTCCACAGCTGGTGGTGGTTGCTGCAGTGATTTGGAATTAGGCTCAGATTTAATTAGAGCAACTTCTCCGTACCAAGAAGAACTACAAAAGGATTTGCATTCTCGCTAAACAAAGTTTTGTTCAGGGAATGAGCAGAATAAACTGCGTCTTTAAACCAGGTACTTTTGCCCTTGATGGCAGGCACAGGCCATGAGTCGATACAGTAAATGCCTCAAGAGACCACACTGCCAACCCGCTAAGGCAGTTCCTGCGGTGCTTCCACAGCCGCTGGTACAGAGCCGTGAGCGGCTCCAGCCTGCTCTCAGGCACCACAACCACACCTCTACACGGCAACAGGGAGGAAACTGCAAGGCCGCCTCTGCTCGCTGTTAACTAACACGTTGCAATGGTCTGCCCGGAAACCCAATCTATGCGTTAAAAGTAGTTTCAAAATTACTATGAAAACAGACACTTCTCAGAGACTATAACAAGGACAGGGCATCCTCAAAAGTATTCTAAAACCATGTTACAGCTTGGAGCGACTGGAATACGGGAAAACTTACAGCATTCTTAGACAATTTCGAAACCCTTCCTCCTTCCCCACGCGACAGCCTCGCAGACGGATTATTCACTGCACTCACGCCTTGCAGTATTCAAGGTAACTGCCCTCCTCCAAACAAAGCAATATACTTCAACTTCGTAGGGCGGAAACACGCCGACATCTGTAGGCGTTTGTGCACAGAGAGTAGCTGCGGCCCCTAGCTCCCCGTGAGCAGAAACACGGCGGGAGAAGGTGCTCCCCAGCGCTGTGCCCTTCTCCCCGCGCCGGAGTCCCTGCAGGAGCTCTGCAGTCGGGCCGGGCGCGTCAAGCGTGGGTGCCCCGTCCAGCCCTGGTGCTCTCCTCGTGCGCCCCAAGCGTGGCCTCAGCCCGAGGCAGCACCGACGGGAGCGCAGTGCGGCCACTCCCCGCCCAGCCCGTGCGGCGCAGGACAAGTAAACTGAGGGACGGCGAAGGCAACAGCCGCGCGCTGGCTTCTACGCGGCGGTACGGGAGGTATGGGGCTCCGCTTCCGCCCGCCGCGGCGAAGAGGCCCCTCGAAGGACCCGATCTCCTCAGCCAGAACACTACATCCGCGACCCACTCCCCCTCTCTCCCTCACGGCCCTCAGCTGGAGCCCGCACCTCCCGCGCCCGAACAAAGCCCCGCGAAGGCCTCCGCGTCGCCGTACGACTCTTCCGCCGAACGTCCCCCATCGTCCCACCTGGAGCTAGGCTTGGCCGGCTCAACCTCACCGCCCTGGAACATGGTGGCACTCAGCACCTCCGCGCCGCAGCCCCGCTCCAACCGCGCCGCGGGGAGTCCGGCTGCCCCGCCTTGCCCGGCCATTGGCCGACTTAGCTGCCCATCATGACGAGCAGCCTATCGAACACAGCTCACTCGCTCGAGATCCTGCCTGTTCGGCCAGGCTCGCAGAGGGAGGGAAGCTTAAAACGACTCGCGTCGGCGCTCATCCTGCATGCCTTCCATTGGTTGTTCTACGCGTCCGTCAGAGGAAACTGAACAGCTATTGGCTGGTGGAAGGGCGGGGCGAACAGCGGGAGGGCATTTAAAGCGACGGGGGTGGGTGGGTGTATGGGCTGTGGTAGCAGAGGGGGTGGGTCCGGCTCGAACCTTGGTCTTACAGTCAAGACCTTATGTGGGGCTTTCACCTCGACATGGCGATGCAGCGCAAGAAAGCAGAAGGAAGATCAGCGTATGGAATAACCTCAGGGAGGACTTCGTAACCTACTGCCCTACGCAGCGTTTCCGAGTCCGGGGATAACCGAGCAGTGAGCCCCGAGCCCCGGCAGCCCACGGCAGCCCCTCAGGCGCGGCGGGAGCGTGCAGCGCGGGAGATTTCAGCGGCTCCAGGGAGTGCGGGCGACCCGAGCCCGAGCAGCCGAATAGGATATGGAGCAGGAAGGGCGATGCAGCGCAGGCAGTTTGCTCAGTTTTCTGGTCATTACAGTTGCTGAGAGAACTCAAATACATGGTGCCCACTCAGAGGAGAACTGAGTCCCTTAAATTCACCAAGAAAGATGCGGTGTCTCAGACTGAAGTCCCAAAAAACCATGCAAAATTCCCATGTAACCACGCAGGCTACAGCTAACATGCCTGAGCCTGTCAGTGGATTGTATCAGTGATGGGCAGATGCATCAGATAAGACCAGGTAGATGACCTGTCCAGCCTGGTAGCAGAGCTACAAGACAATCTAGAAAGGCTGAGAAGTATTAGAAAATCAGAGAGGGACATAGCCTAGTGGGACCATGCTCTGGCCTCCCTAAGACAGGAGCATCCAACAGAAAGGAGATCCTCTATCAATCCTCCACCAAAGAGCAGGTACTAGTTGTGAAGTGAGAAGCAAGTGGAGGGCAATCCATACTCAGGGAAGCAAGCAAAGTTCTTCTTTGTCCACCTCGCTTTTCCCTCACAATACCCTCATAGGCAAACTCAAGAAAACTGGGTTGGATGAGTGGACAGTGGGATGGATTGAGAACTGCCTGAGTGGCAGATCCCAGAGGCTCGTGATCAGTAGTACAGAGTAATGTTGGAGACCTGTCACTAGTGGTGTCACCCAGGGTTCCCTGTTGGGCTCAGTGTTGTATATCACGTTCATCAACGATTGGATAAAAGAGCAGATGTGTCCTCAGCAAGTTCACTGCTGATACAAAGAAGTGGCTGATACTTCAGAGGGTTGTGCAGCCCTTCAGAGGGACCTCAACAGCTTGGGGAGGTAGGTAGAGAAGAACCTTCTGAAATTCAACAAGGGGAAATGCAGGTCCTGCACCTGTGGAGGAACAGCCCTGGTCACCAGTAAAGGCTGGGAGCCGACCCACTGGACAGCAGTGGTGCAGAGTAGGACCTGGGTGTCCTGGTGTACAGCTATCTGTCCCTGACCAGCTCTGTGCCTTGGGGCCAAGAAGGGTAATATTGTCCAGGCCTTAGAAAGAGTATTGCCAGCAGGTCAAGGGAGATGATCCTGCCCCTCAGCCCTGGTAAAACCACATTTGGAGCATTGTGTACACACCTGGGCCCCACAGTACAAGAGAGACATGGAGCGCCTGGAGCAGTTCTACCAGAGTGCTACTGAGCTGGTCAAGGGTCTAGAGAATCTCTCTTTTGAGGAAAGGCTGAGGGAGCTGGATCTGTTGAACCTTGAGAAGAGATGGCCGAGACGGGACCTCATTAATGTATATGAATATCTAAAATGTGGATATTGAGAGGATGGACCAGGCTCTTCTCTCTGGTGTCAGCTAGTAAAACTAGAGGCAAAGGCAGCAATTGTTGCCCAGGAAGTTCCATGCAAACATGAGGAAGAACTTCTTCACTGTGCAGTGACTGAGTACTGAACAGGGTGCCCAGAGAGGGTGTGGAGTCTCCCTCATTGGATATATTCCAAAACCATTTGGACACAGCCCTATGCCATGTGTTCTGGGATGACCCTGCTTGAGCAGGGAAATGGGATCTCCTAGATGAGCTACTATGGGCCCTTCCAAGGTGATCAGTTCTATGATTGTTGTGTGTCAGGTCCCTACACCTCATCTGGTCTTGTCAGTGTGGACAGGGGTTTGCCAGCAGTGTTGAGTAGAGTCTGGCTGCTGTGATCCGCGCTGCTCCCTGGCAGGGATGTCCGTGTCCATGGTTTGCTCACAGCTCTACAGCTGAAGCATGGGATGACTGCCATATGAAAGCCACCAGCTGTCTGGACAACCTGCACTGGGAGGAGATGGAATAGCTGCACCTGCAGAGCCAGCATTTGCATGGCCTTTCTAACCATTTTTCATTGACTATAACATTACAAGCTAACATTTTCAGCTGAAGGTTTTATTTCACAGCTCTACAGCTGTGATATGTCAAGAATTAAACTTAGAGGCATAAATTTAGCAGCATACTGCTGCTTTTGTTTTGAAGGACTGAAAATCCAAATAAAATAAAGCTAACAAAAAAGCATGAAAAATATGTACTATCATTACAATCTCTTGTTTTGCTAATCATTTTTCAGACTCATTCCTTTTGTTTTTACAGTCTTAAATTTTGGTCATTAAGGGCAAAATTAGCTAAATTGTGAGAGAAGATTCAGCAGCAGCTTTGACAGAAGGTGGAAAAGATTTAAAGGGCTTTTATGCTGACAAAGGCTCACAGCCAGTGGAGGGGAGAAGCTGCACAGAGAGAGCTCAAATTTGGTCACAGCCCAATTTTCTCAGTAAACAGGTGGGAGAGATAACTATGCACTTTTTAGATGGGAAGGAAGTATCAAAATAATACTAATAAAACTTATGTTGAGCTTTTTAGAACACTCTTAATTTGTGATTGATTATACACTTGCACTTTCTCAGTGCAACATTTAAGCTGCCTTTTTGTATGTCATAGAGATCAAAATCCTAAAAATGTACAAAAATGAGTTAGTTACTGATCTAGATCACAGAAACTTCAGGCCTTGAGTCCAACTTGACCCAAGCAGGGTGTGCTGGGTCAGCCCACCTTTCTATAGGCTTTAGTTAGTTTTATCTTGGAAAGCTCTGAAGATAGAATATGCAACCCTATCAAGGCTCCCTGTTCTTGAGCGTCCTGGGGTGAAAAGGTGTTTCTGATAGTGGCTGTATAAAACATGATGGCCTGAATACAACCTCCACAGCTGAGTTTCTGCCTATCTGAAACTGCGAATAGAAAAAAAAGTCCTCAAACCTCCAAGATATACACTACTATTTTTATTGTACCTTCTTGGTGGTGGTGGTTGGGATTTTTTTGGTGGTTTTCTTGTTTGTTATTCTCTCTTTCTCCACCTTGTTTCTGATGCCCACGGCGCAAGACAGGCCATTCATGATAACCAGCCCTCTGGTTTGCTACATTTCTGAAACTCACCATGAGCAGACACTACTGAGAATGGAAGCTATAAAGCAAAAACAACCCCACCGAAATTTTCTCTGATCATGGTGAGAATCATCAGAATTCTGGGATGGGAGATGCCAATGGAAGTTAGGCAACTGATTTCACTGCAATCAAATCACCCTGAAAAGCTTGGCCTTATGGATGAATCTTAACTCCCACGCCCACAAGGCCATGATCGTGTAAATAAAACTTAAATGAAAAAAATATGAGAGGACATGAACAGCAAGGAACACACTGGACACAAGTTAGACCAAGTATTAGTACGTATTTATGCACAAGAATAAAAACAGCTTTACAAGTTGAATTGGAAATTTAAACAGAAGAAGTTTAACAGCTTTTGTATATTATATTAAATAACCAAAACACCTTTTTCCAAAATTGATAAAGAATAAATAATATAATTTACAGTATGGTACAAAAAATAATCAGTAAGGACAGGCATTTTGCTTTATACATACATTATATAGGTATATTTATAATCTATAAAACAAATTCACATCTCAAACAAGCCAGAAACCTTAGATGATATGGCTTAACTATTATTAAAAGAAACAGCATTATATTTTGCTGCCAGAACCATAAGCTCTAAAGCAGTTATCATGTTTCAATAATTAATGATAACTTATTGCCGTAGTGCTTGCCAAGGTTTCACTTAGGTAACATTTACAACTTGCTGTGAAATTAACAGATTGAAAGGTTTGAAAAGGTTAAAAAAAAGTGCAGAACTTGCCGTACAAATGCATCTGAAGTCTGAGCATAGAAAACAAAATGCAACTGAGTTTCCACTCTGGGATCTGCTGTCAATAAATGAGATGTCTTTATAGATTAGATTTGAATCAAGCCATTTAATTCAATTTAAAAATATAGAGGGTGTCAAAAAAAGGCTTAACAATGCTATATAAAAACAATTACTATTCCTATGCTTAGTAGATTTAGGGATGCAGTATAAAATGGATTGTGTGAGTGATCAGAATGCAACACCCTGTACAGATCTCTGTCAGTATGTGCACACACACCTGGGTGGATCCAACCTTGGGCCATGGTAGTGCTCTGCACCCAGCCCATGGTGATGAGACACCCAATCTTCTACCATTCATCTTGTCAGCTACTCAGAACTGCCTTATGGTCACTGAGAGGCAAAAGCCTAGAGCAGTTAATCCTAGACCTGGAGACTGTTAGTGTCCCTTAGTCCTCTCCAACAACTCGTAGTGCTCCAGGAAGGTACTAACCTCATGAAATCACTTCTACCTCAGAAATGATACTGTGTGCACTTCAGTGTCACTTGCTTGGATGTCTGCTTAGCCTGACATTGTCCCTCATATAGATTTCGTTACTGTTGTTGGGGAAGCTGAAATAATTAAAATTGAAGAAGTTTTGAGTATTACCACCCTCCCCACCATCTGCACGTGCACATGCACTTGGTGTGTGTGTGTGTATACAGCACCTCCTTAGCAGTCTCAGGCACAAATTGATGATGACTACTACTGTAAAGTACATTCAACTAAAATCTAGAGCTGGTCTGATCAGAGATGTGTTTAAATGGCCTTTCACATAGTAAGGGTAACAAATACTGCATCAGTTCAGAATTACCACAATGATCTTAATTCTTCTTAAGTTCTTCCCTTTTCCTCAAAGGGCTTTATTCTTAAAAAGCAATTTGCAATACATTACATTTCTGAAATTGAATTCTGCTTCATAATGCCAACTTTTAAGGGTCTGACACCAAACACATTTCTAACCCAGCATTCTGAGTGCGGAACTGATTTCTGTAATTTATACTCTGTTATTACTGGATGGTTCAAGCCCACTTGCAAAGGTTCAGGGTATGAGAAGTTTTCTGATGTCATGGCATCATCAAAAATAGCCACTTGTGCTGCCTTCATTCTGCACTTGGGTCCTTCTCCCTGGGTAGGCTGAGGCAAGGCAGCTGACAGCTCCTTGTATCACAGGCAAAAAGCCTTCATGGATCAGGATGAAGTGCTCTGCTCTCCACTCCTGCAGCATGTACAGCACCACTGGTCTTTAATCTAGGCAACTTCAAAGCCAAACCCAGTGTCATATCCACTGTGTTACCAGCATCAGTAGGGAAGATGAAAAGTTTGTCAAATTACAAATACACTGGAGACCCTCACATTACTCTTGCAATATTTAGAAATTTAAGAGTGAGAGTTCAGATTTCTTTTTAGTCAGTACTTGATTAGAATGTAACACATTTCCTCCTGCACGTTCTGTAATCCACAGTCATAGTAGGTGCCTTCTACTTTTGTCCTGAAAATCTGAAGGATTTCTGGAGACACAGCATATAGAATAGTCAACATTAGTAATGGAGGAATCCAAAACCAAGAAGGAACAATCTGGGAAAGTCCAAACCAAAACACAGCTAAATTATAAGTAAAACTGAAAAGTTCTAGTGGGCATGACTCTTGAGATTAATAGGTGTCTTCTCCATACCAAGGGGAATGCTCAGAACAAAACAGGCCCCAGCATTCATTTCTGTGACAGCCTTCAACTTCTCCTATTCCAGGTTTATGTGATTTCCTGACAATTTGTCACAATTCTCAAACTAGGCTCTGTGTGCATCAGAAAACTTGTTCAATTTTCTCTTAATGACAGAAAACACAAGGCCAACTCCATAGAAGCTAAAAATCATCTGCCTAAAGCAGAGTGAAGGGACTGGGTGAACAGCAAACAGAGTCAGTGCATTGTGAGCAAGTTACAATAAACTCCCAGTCAAAGAAATGCCTCCTATGAGTAGCTAAAGGCAGGCCAAACTACATCCACCAAGTATGGTACAAGTTGGGAAATGAATCCATGTTAATGGCCTACAGGATGGAGAAGGTTTGTTTATTCATTATTAATACAAAGTTGAGGTGCATATGGGAGCAGCCCCTTGGAAAAGTTCAGAGCTACTCACACCAGCCAAGGAACATCCTCTAACTGGAGAAACAGATGAGTGCTTACAAAAGGGGCACAACATGGGTATTCTTGCTCAGGACAGAGGGGAGGGGAGGGGAGAGGAGAGGAGAGGAGACCACAATCCGATCTAGGAGAGGAGAGGAGAGGAGAGGAGAGGAGAGGAGAGTCTCCTTAGTTATAAAGCTAGAATTGACAGAGAACTAGCTCCCCAGAAATTACCTATGGATTAACTATTAACTTGCTATCCTGTTGAACCCACTGGAATCAGTATCTGTGTTTTTCTTAGAGTAAAATGCAACATTAAATGCACAGAGATTTCAGAGAGGGAATGCCAGACCCACTAATGCCTGGGAATGACTGTCATGAAGAATAATGGTGAGGTACTACAGAGGACCCAGAGTTCACAGGAAAAAGAGGAAGTAGGGAAGAACTAAGGGATTAAGCTAGGACTTGACACTTCTCTTCATAACACAAAACCAATCTCAACTCCTTTAGCGTTAACCTAGTATTTGTTCCTACACATTACAATATTCTTTCCTATTTCCTCTCCCAGACAAATCCTCAGTTTTCATGAAGATGACAATATTTACATGTTTCCAGCAAAGCCAAGACTAATTATGACACAGTTTTCCTAGTGTAAGCTCTTTTGCCATGTTTCCAGACCTAACAAGCAGCACGTGTTCTTCAGGGAAAGCAATAAAGCACTCTCCCACTCACAGGGTGAACTGTGCAATGTGCTGAAGAATCTCAAAGGTTAAGAATATGAGTGCAGTCAGGGTAATGATGATGACAATTGTGATGTGATGGGGTTTAAAAGTAGGGGATCCAAGCAGCATGGGAGGAGGTCAGATCAGAGCTCCCCTACCAAACAAGCAAGCAGGTGTGAGCCCTGCTGGAATGGTCAAAGAGCCAAAGGAACAGAGTGGTCTGTAAGAACACAGCATCAAGGAGTGGCAGTGCCCTGGACAGAGTGCAAGAACTTCAGTTTGACTGAATGGTAAAAAGAAGACTGCCAACTAGGACGTGTCAAGATACACAATGGTTCCCCTACCCACACCTACCCTTCATCTTCCACAACTTTCACGGGGATCAGAAAGTATGGTATTTTGATCACTACGCAAACAATAATTAAGAAACAGGAGCTTGTGGCAATCCCATCCCTACTTGAACTGCTTGCTTAGGCTATTCCAAAGTACAAGTCCAGGACTGTCCCACAAACCTGCAATCTTACATTGCTGATGCAGGGACGCACTATCTTCTGTAATGTTATTCCATGTTCTGTTGTTGCCAGCATATTGCACATTCCAGGACTTGCAAGTATTTCTTGAGACCTTTGAAACCAATGCTTCTCTGTTAGAAAGAAGCACACAGGACAGGGATAACTCAGACTCAGCTGTTGCCCTCAAGTTCCAGCTTTGCAAGCTCCAACTTAGCTGAACAGTCTGCACCAGCCTGCTGGTCATTCCCTTACTGTGACAGATCCCCAGTCGGGGGACCACCACCTCCTCCATCAAACAGGATCTCCCTTCGAGTCGGCTCAGGTATTGACAGCTCCTGGGCAAGGTCATTAAACCGAGATATGTAATCTATGCTGTTCTCATTCATCATGCAAGCCAGCTGGGAATCCACCACCTGGAAGAGACAACGAGAGAAGAGATCAGATACATGTCAGTGGCAATTTCATGGAATAACTGAGGTTGGAAGGGACATCTTGAGAGCATTTTATCCAGCCATCTCACTTGAGTAGGGTCAGCTTAGAACAGGCCGCCCTGGACCTTGGCAGCTGTTGAATCATCCCCATGCACAGACATTCCAAAACTCTCTGGGTACCCTGTTTCCATGCCTGATTACCTCAAAATAGATCTCTTGTCTTCAGGTGGAATTTATTGTGTTTCAAATTTTGCTTGCAGCCTCTCATCCTGAGAAGAGTCTGGGTCGCTCGACTTCCTTCCCAGCCTCTCCTCATATGAAAGAGACACTTTATCTCACTTGACCTGAGTTAGAGAACAGCTCTTCTCATCCACAACTAAATGGAAGCTTCTAAAAAATCTAACCATCTATAGTCTCAATGTGTCTTACCTGCTGCAATTTAGCATTAAGATGCACAGGTAGATGATCTAAAAATATTACCTCTACCACAAGAGCTGCTCTCCTGTGCATAACATGGAGGCTTACCCCATTTTCTTCTGAAGGGAGTTGGTAATACTGAGGGCTGCAATGTCACTTCAAAACAATGCAAATACATTATCATACATTTCTTTAATTAGAACACACCTTGGCAACTTCTTACCACCAAGCAAACAGAATCTTCATATTTATGCCAGAAGTGGAGCTGTATTTCAGGTCTGAAGCTGCCAACGTCACACTAAATCAACATGAGCTTGCTGCAGCTCCCAGTTACATGGTCTGTACAGAACCATCTCATTCAAATCCAAAAGGCAATAGAGAAATGACATATTCCTCCCATAAGGGAAAGTCCCCAAGAAATTACAAGTTATGTGATGTTGTACTGAATTTAATAACTACACTGTGGGATAACTGAGAATGGAAGGGATCTGAACAGATCTCTAATTCAACCACCTGCTCAAATCAGATTCACCTATAAGGACAGACCAGCTCACTTGGAGCTTTATTGATGTGAGCCCTGGAAAGCTCTGAAGACAGTCACTGCATAACATCTCTGGGCAACTTGTTTCCCTGCCTGCCTATCGTCAAAGTGAAGTTTTTGTATAGATAAAACAGAACCTTTCTCAGTTCAGCTTTTGCTTGTTTCTCCCACCTCCCATCACCATTCTGTAAAGGGCTTGCTACATCTTCCCAATGACCCCACTGCAGGCATTGGCAGCCAGCAGGATCCTTACCACCCTGAAACCTTTTCTAGGCTGAACAAGCCCATACATCACCCCTTCTTCAGTGCCTGATTCTCCTGGTAAACCTCAGCTGAACTTGCTCTGGTTAATCTCTCTCTCCTATATATTGGGTATTCAACTGGTGACAATATTCTAGGCATGGTCTCACAGCAGGTAGACACTACTACTCTACAGAGTAGAGCACATTAATAATAATTTTGTTCAATATCCTGGCCATGCTCCTGTTAAAAACAGCTCATGGTATCACTGGTCACCTTTGGTTTCACACCTTTGGATCCACCCTGGATCATGCTCAGCTTGTGTCCATCGCCATATCCAGGTACAGCAGAGCTGCTTCCCAGACAGCCAGTCCCCAGCTGATACTGCTGTGGGGTTATTCCTCAGTCCCTTCCTAGGGCGGACTTTGCATTTTCCTTGCTAAGCTGCATCATGTTCCTGCAGCTCATTCTTCCCATCTGTCCCTCTGAAAGGGTGTGTGCCACAGCCTTAAAAACTGCTGGGCCCCATTCTACCCCTTCAGAAGAGTTCAAAACAAAGGGATACCTCTGCCAACAGAGACAAGTAATTCAGCACCACAGAACCTTCTGCCATCCTCTCAGATGATTTGCTATTAGCCACGTCCTACTTCTTCCTTCTGGACCTATTTGTTGTTTTCTACCAGGCTTCCAACTGTATTGTAGCTGCATCACTATTAATCTTGTTCTTATCTTTAGCACTTTCAGTTCTTGCTCTACAAAGGAGGACACACACAACAGAATGATTGAATCCTGCTCTGGCAGAACAAAGGTATATCCAACAGGTGAATATGACCTCCCTCAGCAAAAAAGAACCTGAGATGAAGGCACTCACAGCAGCTTCTCACGCCAGCTCTGGTGTTGGGTAATTATCCTCACATAATTTTACATCTTTCTGTTATGACTGTAATTCTTCTCTACTGAGTTAAAGTGCAGATGTCAAAGCACCTCTACATTTGAAGTATCTCAAGGTCTGAGGGATCGTACCCAGTAACTGTAACTTCCAGCACTGCAAGAGGAAGCAGACGCTGACTGTAATTTGCTGACATACCTCTGCCACATCTGCCAGGGACCGTGACACAAAGGAGTCCCGTGAGTTTCCATCCAGCAGGCTGGGTCCCAGTAAGGAGGTGCCACTGGTGTTCCCAGCTGGAGTTGGTAACATTTTTCGTCCTTTCTCAGGGGAGATGAAACTTGCTACAAAGAAAAGGCATATGGCTAAGTCATTGCACTCAGTTTTCTTAACTGGGAACATAAAAAAGAAGGGCAAGGAAATTCAAAATGGAGGACACATATAAATTTCTTCCATATTTTAAAAATTTGTGTTGCCAGCATCGATACCATCACCACACTGCTAAGAGTAAGGAGACTACTTACACTGGCCCCACAAATTACTGATTAAAAAAGAAAACCTCTCAACAACTAAACCTCAACCAAACCCAGTGAGTGACCTCATGTCTTTGAGATAGTACTTATCAAGCACACAACAAAGTCCGTTTTTTTCCCCAGCAGAGTCAAAGACATCTGTTCATTTTGGCACAACTGTCAAAATGTCTCACCCTAACTGATGAGTCAGGCTCCAAACAGACTACAAGGAACTGCCAAGGAATTACTTGTCCCAAGCTAGTCTAGCAACAGGATCTTTTCAGGAACAGACTTGCAAAGAGAGAGAAAATGTAGGCAACACTGGCAACACTGTGGAAATGAAAGCAACAATTCTACAAATGTCCTACTGGGTTTACAATTTTTCAAAGGATTTGCTTCTGATAAACAATGTTGGGGGTTTTGTTAACAGGAAAACACTTTTTGGTTGCACTTTTCTGCATCTGGACACTTACAGAACAAGCTGCTGAGGGAGGAGTCTGTGGAGTCATTGGGGTACCACTGGGGATCATGGGTGGGAGATGCAATCCAGTTCTGCTGAGGACTACTGGATGGGGATGGAAGACTTTTGGAGCTGTCACTGCCATTCAGCTTTGCAGGAGAGAGAGAAACACCTTCACCTGTAGGCCGATGTCGGGGATCACGAATTCAGTCAATATGGTAAAGTTACAGGACACTGCAACAATTTTTGTTTAGAAAGGAAAAAACCCCAAAACAACGACAATAACCCCCCCACCCCATATTTGCTAGAAAATAAAGGACAGGCACAGAATTTTATTTCCAACAGATGCTTGGAAACAAACAAACAAACGAAAAACAAACCCATAAAAACCTCATAATCCAAGAACTGCTTCCTGGATAAGTTTCTGCTGCTATGTAAGATGTCACAGATTTTTTTAAAGTTGATAGGCAAACCTTAGCTAGTCTTAGACTTACTGTATTGGCCAGAGCTAATGGCTATTTCAATGATAGAATCACTGATCTGAGTGGCAGGTTCGCCTTGGGAAAGCACATCTTCAGGTGGTCCAGGCAGGGAAATATCCAGGAGAGCAGAAACATTGGGAGGAGAGAGCCGAGTACTGGAAGCTTCTGATGAGGGAAGTGGAGGGGTGGACAGACCATTCTGGACAGAAGTCTTGGCCAGTTCTGGCAGAGAAAGAACTGATGTACCCTGTTAAAAAAATGGAATTAAATGTTCATAAATTTCTTAAGAACTCAGAAAACTAAAAAGCAACATTTTGGCTCTTGAGTGTCAGATTAAAACCAGACTTCTAAGGGAAAAAATCCAGTAGACACTATGTCTAAATTAGAGGAATATACTATTTATATAATAAATCTGTATTATTTTAATGGAAAGTACCTGTAAGCATAAACAAATATGCTTCAGCCCATATCCTGCCAAATAATCTGAAAAAAATATGAGTCTGTAACATTCCAAAGAATATTCAAAACAGCCTACATAACAGAACAAGCATAATCTTAAATTTAGCATAATTTTGATATATCTACAAGATAGTTCCCAATATGTATTAACTTGCCTTTGTGTAGGCAAAACCCCTTTTAACTTCTGGAAGAGAATACACGTATTTTAAACTGGTAACTCACATTTATTCACTTTTTGCAGTCAGACTTCTCAAAATTCAACTGATCTTTAAGGAGTCTCATTACCAGTACCTCATCGTAGAACTGTAACATTTTTTTGATGTAGTGTATACGCAGCTGTCCTAAGAGCAAGAACCAGAACCCAAGGCCCTATTGCCACAATAAATGCCTCATAGGTTCATGTCCTAACACCTGCATCATAAAAAAATCTTAATCTCCTATATGCTCTCCAACCAAACTATTTTTTTTCAAATGCAGGCATCACAGGGAGCATGGAAAGCGCTTCCACTGAAGAAAAGAAGTGCCTGTATTCTGGGGCCTAAAAATCCAGCACCAGGTCCTTGATCCCACCAGAGAAAGAGTCTGGGGACAGGATGACAACACTCCTAAAACAGTGACATCACAGTTACTCTTTAAGGATCTGTCTATCTCCTACTGGATCTCTGGAAAGGATGCTGACATTACAATCACACTTTTAGTCATAATAATCCTCCTTTAGCTACATGGAGGCAGCAGGATTGCAAACTGCTGAAATGTCCTATTGTGATGTCTAAAATACACACATAGATATAGCAGAGCAATTATAAACTCCTCCACTCTATTAAGAGATATGTAAAGCTTGTTTGTCCCGCACAGGTCAGGGACTGTCAGCTTCACTTTGATTTTAGGGAATGGCACACACATATATTTAAGCAGCTTTCCTAAATTTCTTTAAACTTCTTCAGATGCTAGGGATTTCATTTCCACCAGACAGTACCAGTGGTGCACAATTACCTAGGAGTATGGAGTTTTAACTAGCAATACCAGTGGTATTTTCACAGAATGTTGCCCATTCCAGAGCACTTCAGCGCACACTGTACCTGGAAGCCATCCTGCTCGGGCCGGGTCGGCAGGCTGATGTATGGCACCCGGCACCCTGCGCCTGAGCCCTGCAAGCACAACAGAAATCACATCAGTGACCAGCTGGAGAGGGAAGGGATAAAGGCCTATCACCATTTATCTGTGCTCTTCATGCTTTCAAAATTGTCCATCAACTTCCTGAGAACATGACATGGACTAACATGTGTCTGGGTCTCAATAAAAGAAACAGCAAGGAGAAATTACAATTTCCATTCCAAATACAATGCCAAAAAGTCCACGTTTTGCGCCAGATTCCCTCCTGAATTTCTGAAATGCCATAATTTCTTTTCAAGCCAGGTTTCTGGATGGCCAAGTTCAATGCTCTGGAATGTGACCAGCTGCAAACCATTTTACAGGATGGAAATGCATTCAATGCATGATGCTTTGATCCCTCAAACCCAAATACAGAGTACCCAACACAGACTGAGTCTCTGCCATGACAGCAGTGTCTAACAGCAAGCCCCAGGAGAAAGCTCACAGAGGAGTCATAATAATACAGCTTTTTTATGCAATGAAAGAACAAGACAGTTAAGCACTTGAAAAAAGCTTGTTTAACAGCCTCTGACCTCCACAGTGGTGATGGAGCCTCCATTCTGATGTGCTACTGCTGGCTCCTGCCCTGTCACTACCGTGGGCACTGCATCTGGTGACAATGGAGACACATCTGGCAAACCATCTGCATCCAGGACAGGCATGGGACTACCAGGGATAATGCCAGCACTTTTAGCTGCCAAGTCAATAGCACCTTGAGTGAGACAAAACACCAAAAAACATATTACAAGCTTCTTCTTCACTTTGTTATGATTCTCTAAAATATGATTTTTTTTAACTTATCCAGAGTGAAAACTCAGCCTATGTAAAAAAGCAGCAATGGTAACAATCTGATCATCTGGGTCAGCTGCTTCTCTGCACCAAGTGTAACACTGCATTTAGATAAAATGTTTAACTTTTCTGCCCTGTTCCAACCTCTTACTAGGTATATGAAAATAGCTGAGAAACATCTCAGTTCCTCTCCCATTCTTTTATCTGTTCTTTTTTGTCCTCCAAATTAGTAAGTATTTATGCAATTTCCAGAAATTTCCTGTGGGTTACTAGAGGAGGTCTAGAAACAATAGAGCCTTATTTTGTTATCTTGCCTCTGACAGCCATGTAGACTCTGTGTAAAAATTGTAGGTTGTTGTAAGGGTCAACCTCACCCAGACCTTTTAAAATCCACTTCAAACATCTGAATGTCTTCTCATCTCAAAAGAATCCCCTAAGTAAAACATAGATGCAGTCACTGTTTTCTCCTCATTAATTGTTCTAATTATGGAACCCACTCTCTACTGTGAGACAGTACCTGCCTGGAGGACACCAGCATGGGTTTTATAGCAGAATTCAGAATAACTTACTAGACAGATGGTTGGTGGCCTGTGTTGGAAGAACTTTGGGCACAATTGGACGAGAAACAGCAGCTTTAGTCAGTGAGGACTGGATTGGCCGAAATGAACTTCTCCCTGGGGGGAAGCATTAATACCTTTCAGGCAAATGAAATCTAACACCTTTAAAGCAGAACACAACACAATTCAATGGAAGCAAATAAATTCCAAACAGCAGCAAGCTGCAGGAATGCAAGTAGTGGAGATGATGGAATAGAGCTAAATTAGTGACGTGAGCTAAGCAGTGTCTTGCCACGGACACGCAACAGCAAGTGCTGCTGTGCTATTGGAGCTGCTCTCATACTGTCGGTGAAGACAACCCTTCAGGTCTCATGCTGGTTTTCATGGGGAATCACCTGTACTACCACTGTACTCAAGAGTAAACCAGCGGAAAAGGACATATGGGCAGTGGATTGCTTATGCTGTATAAAATTTAGACAGTATCCCAGATACTAGGCAAAGGGCAGCATAAAATCTAGATAAATTATTACACCCTACAGAACAAAAATTCCTATCCAAATATTTTACTCCAAATTTCATCTCCCTGTTGAGAACTCCTTGCTCTTCTATAATTTCAATCTTGGGAAATGGAAGAAAAAAATTTTATCAAAAGCACAACTTGCTTCACAATGATCCAGGAGAGCAATTCCATCATCCCGAAGGCTAGTGACACTGTAATTTTGAAAGAGTATTTTCTTCTTTTCAGAAATTACTTTTTTATGCAGTTTTAAGGGACACTTTTCAGTTTGTAGAAGTGCCAGACTCACCTGTAATGGATGAGTTGGATAAGATAGAAAAGGAACAGACATGCTGGGACGGATTTCCAGATGGTCTGGGGAGCAGTGTTCTCTATGTGAGAGAAACAATAAACAATAAACATTGTATAAATTGCAGGAGTTCATGAGACCTTCCAGAATAGCAGAGTACTTCCATAGCATTACTATCATGCACCAGACACAGCAATGTGATCAGTGTGCTCTTGAGAAAAAACCTACAGAAAGGAATGATGTGTTTTCTCTGTGAATTACTAAAATATTTCCACATGGAAAATTCTCAGAGAAATGCTGATTAGAACTATAATCGTCTCTGATTATACTTGCCATGATTTACAAATCTCTCACAGAATTACAGCAGTGATCTAAAGCATGGTACCTAGTCTGTGTACAAACTGATCTGCCTTTAAAATTCAGCAAGTGTAGATGAGAGAGACGTGTACTTGGGAACTCTTAAACACATGGAATTGCCCAGATCTGAAGATCTCAGGATCAAAAACAGCCCAAGAGTAATTTCTGCATCCCCTACTCTTATACAAAACAGAAGAGAAAAAAATGGTATAGTGACACCTGTGAACTTTGTTGTCCCCAGTAGGTTACTATTATTTAGGTTTCAGATTTCTTTTTTCTCACCTGCCTCTGGAGTCCCAGTCACATGTGCCTTTTCCCAGGGTTATCAGAGCAGTCTGAAGGAGGGTAATACCTGACTGTCACCAAAGCACCACAACAACCAGCCATTCCTTCCATACATCTTTTTCCAAGTCCCCCCATTTTTTCCTCAAGAATCACTGTTCTTTCAAAGTTTGTTATGGCTTATTTTACTACAGAGGCTTATATCCACCACAGTTTAACATCCACTACTGAGCAGGAAGCAGGAAAAGGATATAAAGGAAAATTTTGTAGTTAAGAGGGCTGCCAGCACAGGACAGCACAGGGACAACACTGCCTATGCCTCAGTGCCAGAAGGCCCAGGTAGCAGAACCTGCTTCTAGGTTTCAGAAGCTTCTTCCAGAGGCTTTTTTATTTCTCCAAACTACCTTAGGCATTGGACTTCCGCTGTTGTTGATATTCTTCATACAGGGAATGTAACATGGCTAGTTACACTAGAGACTGCAAGTGTTTTTGTTCCTTCATAATTTCAGCTTTATATTTCCAGTGAATGCATGAGGGAAATTCAGGGGGTTTTTTGTCATGTGCAGATTACTACAGCTTTACTGATACTTGGGGAGCAAAACAGGCATTTACACTTTGCTCTGACCTGTACTACCAGCGGCTTCCGCAAGTGCCTGTTCCGTAACTTCCTGGGCTTCGGAAGGAAGAAGTCCGACTGCATCTGGACAACAACAGAAAATGCATTACAAGTATTTTAAGCATCCAGACACAGAATAAATTATATCCCCCAAATTCTTATTTTCAATAGAGATAAATTAAGAATTAACCAAAATACTATTGTTTTGTTTCAGATAGCGCAATATCCTTCCTGCTAGAGTCAGAATATTTTCCACCAAGAATGTATTTTTTCTTCTTTTTTTTTATGGAGATAAAGCTTTGTCCCAAAAAAAAGCCATTTCATTACAAACTACTTCAGCTTCCTAGGGAATTCTTACTGAGATTGTGTACATAAAAATTAGAATTTGACTTATATACAGCAATGAGGCTGTGTTAAAATTAGCTACACATCAGAAGGGGATAAGTTTTTGCTAAATCTAGTGTATGTATTTGCTGGAGCAGCTCAATTAGACAGCAAATAAGTGTCATCAGGCTGTGTGATGGTATTCAGATTTGAATTACCTGAATAGGTAATGTCAGTTCGAAGCACAGTCACATAGTCAAAATCTCACTCATCTCATTTAATACAATGTTAAACTTAAGCATGATAAGCAGCACTGCTTCTCAAGGCAGCCCATACTTTCTGAGGAATTCAGAATCCTTGTGATACCTCCTGGAAGCTGGCTCATGCACACTATGCTGCATTTTCTGTTCAGTCATCTCACTTACACTGATGGTGTCCAGGTGCTGCCGGAAGGTCAGCTCTTCTTCCTTGCTGGGTAGGAACAGCTTCCCATGGCGGCTGTTGGGGGGCAGGGTTGTGGGGACCGCAAACAGCCCACTGTCGGCCTCAGTGCTCCCAGAACTTGAAGGACTAGCCACCAAGAGAGGTCTAGGGAGGTTTCTCAAACCTAGAAGATTTTAACAGCAAATTAAATGAAATTAAGTGAAAACAAAAAGGAAATAACTCTTCAGTAGCTGAAAGATCGTAGAGAGCTGGGACTTAAGGATTCAGGCTTTGTCACCAGCTGTTTCCAAAATCAGGAATCCCTCCATATTTCAATTATCCCACCTGCAAACTGACAGTATTTACCTGCAATGAATACCACTAGTATTCACTTGCTTTGAAATTCTTGGAAGTATGGGATTAAATGAAATTTTACACTACTTAAGAAACTAGAATCGAAGCCTTATTTTCAGCCCTGCATAGACTGTGATAATCAGTTTATCTGTTTGGCTTGTAGGCATACCTGAGGGCCTATCCCAGTAAACAAACCATATCTACCATTTCTTATGGAGGGAAGATAATACAAACACAGAGCCATTTTACAGTGTTTATGATTTATTTACACTCCCCACCACTTCTTTCCCTATAGTAATTTTAAGTACAACCCCAATAAAATCAATCAAAATAAAACAGAGCGGAGATCAATTTACCAAAGACCTTCCCAAAGATGGACTGTTTTCAAAATACATTTGGCACAGTGAAATAATGGTAACTTGTCTCAGTAAAACTTCCCCATTTATGTTTAAGTTTTTAAAAAAATGTGGTAGGATTTCCCTCTGCACACAGCCAGCTTGGATGAAAGCCAGCATTGTTAGCCTGTCACTGTGAGGTAGCCAAGATCCACACACACCGCAGCACCAGTTAACCTGCTCCTGGGTTCACTACTTCTCACAGCAGGGGTGTGAAAAGGACTGCCTAAGAATCACAACTGGTCCCAGTAAGCCCAACACCATCACAAACTTTCCTGAAGTCATAAACATGTGGCAGTAAATGCAATTAGGCTGATGCACAGAACCAAAAGTCTAGGCCTGCATGGCTGAGGCTGGCTGAGGCTCACAGGTTACAGCAGCCATATCTCCTATTAAAGGCAATTCACAATCATTCTCTATCTTATAATCACAGAATCACACAACTGGTTTGGGTTGGAAGGGACCTTGAAGCTCATCTCATTCCACCCCCTGCCAAAGGCAGGGACACCTTCACTATCTCAGATTGCTCCAAGCTCCATCCAACCTGATCTTGAACACTGCCAAGCATCCAGGGGCAGACACAACTTCTCTGGGCACCCTGTGCCAGGGCCTCACCACCCTCACAGGGACAAATTTCTTCCTAATATTTAATTTAAACCTATAGTGGCAAGGTAGCACAGAAAATTTTCAGTAAATATTTATCAACAGATTTTACACTGGGCATTTACTTGTGGGTTTTGTAAGCCGATATTCTCTTGAGATCTCACACCCTGTGCCAGTCAGCATGTACTGGTTCAGGCTGGGAAGGGGTTAATTTTCTTCAGTGGTAGTTTTGGATTTGTGTTGCAAACAGTGCTCCTAACTCAGGGATGCTTTAGTTACTCCTGAGCAGGACTTACACTGGTCAAGGCCTTTGCTGCTCCTCACCCCACACTGCCAGTGAGGGGGCTGGGGATGCATGAGGAACTGGGAGGGGACACAGCCAGGACAGCTGATCCCTGCTGACCACAGTGATATCCCACACCATGGAGGGGGTCAGGCTTAGCATAAGGAGCTGGGGGAAGAAGGAGGAAGGGGGTGGACATTCAGAGTGAGTGTGTTTGCCTTCCCAAGTTACTGTCTCGGGGAGGGTTGAACACCTGCCTGCCCAGGGGAAGCAGGGAACAAATTCCTTGCTCTGCTTTGCATGCAAGACGTTTGCTTTCCCTAATAAACTGCTTTTATTTCAAACCATGAGTTCTCTCAGTTTTATTCTTTCAGTTCTCCCCCATTCCACCAGAGGGGAGTAACTGAGCAGCTGCATGGGGCTGAGTTGCTAGCTGGGATTAAACCATGACACAGCTCCCAAAAAAACCCAAGCATCTTCTCTAAGAGTGACTAAGGAGAATTCTTTGGATTGTGAACTGCATTACTTATGTGCATTGTTATTCAAGATTCAAAGCAGCACTGGACTTAGGACAATTCTAAAGCAAATTAGCACACATCACTGTTCTCAGACAGTGAAGTTTGTAAGAGCAAGAGCACTTTTCCTTCCAGTATTCCATCTCTGGGAAGTTCTCATTATGGTGTGAGGTATTACCAAGTCGATTTCATCAAGCGGATTTGTAGGAATACTCACCTGAGGAGCTGGAAGCAGCACCAGGAGAAAAAGTCTTGTTGCGAAGGGCGGACTGGCTCCGTGCGCAGCCGGGACTCCTGCTGTTGATGGCAATTACCTTTCCCGGGGGAGTCAGGGCCTGCTCCTCCTGAGCAGGCTTTATAGGTGATGTGGCAATGGAGCTCATCTCGGGCGTCTGAAAATGCACATTAAATTAGCATTTTGTGCTGGTACAACAAATGTATTGTCAAACTCACTGTACTTAGGAAGACTTAAAATTAAAATCTGACATACTACAATACCTTAAAGTACTGTAAGCAAAACCTCCTAGTGGCTGTGAGGGGGCAGCTGAAATTACCTTCCTGCCCATTTAGCATTGTTGGATTTCACCAATTCAATACATTAATTTATGTTACAATCGGGTTAACACTCAACAAGCTTCACGCAATATGCTGGATTCACCGTGGGATAGAAACAAAGAAAAAAAAAAGGTGTTGGTTTTAATTCAGTGCAAAGCTATTTTTCATAAACTCCATACAGAGGGCTGCTCTGGTGAGAAATACATCTGGACAAAAACACTTTAATTCTCTTAATCAAGCAGAGTTTTGAATTTTTTCCCTTCCCTTTTCTTTCACACTGTAACACAGCACTAACAAGAGACATATATGCTTCAATAACTTTACAGGCCTATCCAGTTGTTTCATTAAGTTGTTTAAACTGTTTTCTAGAAAACTCTCCCTTTTTAAGGAATCTATGTGTAATCACAGGCTTAAAATTGCACCCATTGCTCAACTGAAATGCTACTTTACAGTTTATTTTATGCTGATGATTTTAATTTAAAGAATAAACCACAGCACAGCTGGCTGCTTTGGCTGTTACAGATTATCTGGAGAAAACAGCAGGCATGCACACAATCAATCCTTCCTCTTAAAATATCCTGTGGCAAAAATACCATAGTTCTCGTCATTATTTGATGAAATGCAACTTTCAAGACATCTACAGTGCTTTTCAGTGAGGCTGTAAATATCTTCCTGGCCTTTGCAATATCAGTGCCACAATGTTCATGCTTCAAGGAGAGTATGTTTTTCTGAAAAACAGTCAGAATAAAGTGGTATTTGACAAATGAAAGGTTGTGCTCCTTTTTTTTTTTTTTTCTGGAATGTACAATATGCTCCATATCCTTCAAGAGCTCCTTTATTGTTCAGTAGTACTATGCTACTATAAGACAACCAAGAGTGTGAAAGTGACAGAAAAACACATGCAAATCCTAAGTGCTGGTTCCTCACCCCTCTTCAATTCCTCTCCCCCCAAGTCTCAGGGATGTCCTTCTTTATAGTTTGTGATTGTTTCATCATGTCATGCCTAGCTAGCTGTCACCTGTGTCACCAGAAGTAAAAGTTGATGCCAAAGAGGAGACAGTATCCCAGATCTGTGGGATGTCAGACCAAAGGCCTTTGCAATTCAAACAAAGCTGCATCTGAACAAAGATGGGTTTAAATTTATAAAGTCCTTCATTTCATGTCTGCAGATTCAGAATCAAAAGGAACTTTGAGGGGCATTAAATCACCAGCCAACAAGGATTAAAAAACTCTGTGTTTGGGAACACTGATACATTTGCATCCTGGGTGGAACAGAATCATTAGCTCATTGTATCTACCACAGGCCTTTGAGCAGATCTGCTGAACTCTGTGTCTTTTTAAAAGATGTTTTACTAAGTTTCAATTGGCTGCACTAGGTGGAATTCACTGCCCAGGTATCACTGGGGCAAATCTTAAATACAGATTTACAAAGGACAAGAAGGAAAGCAAGTTCATTCCCTAAGGTCTGGGACTGTTGAACAGCTATCCTGGAGTCTGGGAGCTTTTACACAAATCAGCTGAGGCAGGTGCAGTTCTATTGACTCTGCTATTCTGAAGAAATACATTCTTTTTGCTCTCACACTGTGGAATGTGAACTACATAAACACTGAAAATCAATGCAGTTTTCATGTGCAGTAATAATATCATCCAGGCTCCATTTCCCACAAAAGTTTGGATTAGATGATCGTCCAAGGCCCCTTCCCACCTGGGCTGTTCTAACATTCTGTGAATCTGAGAGAGAACAGAAGGCACCTCACCTCACAACTGATCTTTTGAGTAATCACGTTAAATGTTCACTGGAACACCAATGAGACTCACAGCAAACCAGAAGCTAAAAGGCAGTGTAAAAAGCATATTGAAGAGAAGTCCACTCTGTAGCCAGCTGTCTTGTGTTGTGTTTTTTGTATAATTTAAATGCAGGAATCTCCAAAGCTCTTGACATGGCTAGTTACCCATTTATTGCGAATGCACAACTGGGCAATTATTCCCCAAATGAAACTAGAGTTTAGTATCTGGAGCATGAACAAGAGCTACTTACTGGTTTGGGATTGACCTCAGTAGAGATGAGTCTCAGAAGGCAATTTAAGAGTCTCTGCTTGTGAAAGGTAGGACATGCAGGGACAGCACTTGACTCAGATGTCTGCTCTCTAGCATGCTGGGGTTCTGGCTCCAAGACAGCCAACCAGTCATACTCCAGCTGCAGCTTGTTCGGTTTGCCCATCATGAGGTAGACTTCAGCCAGTGTAAGGCTCTCAGAGGTTCGCAGACTCCATCCTTCCTCTCTAACTTGTTGGGAGAGCCGACTTGGGTCATCCTTGAGAGACTTTGTACTGGATTGTCCCTGAGGTGGAGGTGGAAACGAGGAGCCCAGCTTCTCTTGAGAATCCTCCATTACTGCATCCGTGATATCCTTGGTACAAGCATCAAGCTGTTGGCCCTGGCTGTGGCTGGCCTGAGTTTCACATCTGCTGCTGCCAGGGGAAGCTACACTACCTCTCAGTAGCTGGGAACAAGAGTCAGAGGTCTCTGCACTCCTCCTGCTTGGAAAAGCCACTGGAGAAGCATTATGAGCTGCTGAATCAGAGTCCTTCCCATGCAGTTTGTCTGTGCAAGAACATTTCTCTGGGACAATTAAGTCCTGGCAGGACTTCATGTACCGTGGGAATGGATCGAGCAGAGAGAGCTCCTCCACATCAGGGATCTTGCTGCAAGTACACTCTGTGCTGCATGAGGGTAGCACACCTGCCTGGTCACTAGCCAGGGTCTCCCTGCCTTCCATGCAGGGGGCCACTGAACTCAGCTTTTCCTGGTGCCCTTCTGGATCCTGAAGTTCAGAAGGTGGTTTCTGGAGGGAATTAGTGATGCCAAGATTTGAGGCTGCTCCTTCCACCAGGACAGGCTCTGGGGCACCATCTTCAGTGCTTGCAGAAACTTCAGCTGTAGGCTGCAAGGTTCTGCTGGGCTCTGTAGTGCTCTCTCCCCTTCCCACACCCTTACCTTCCATCCCCCGCAGGTATTTCAGCTGTCCCCTTGCTGTCCCCTGACCACTCTGTATGCCAAGGATTTGGGCAGGGGGGAGTAAGTGAGAGTCTTTTGTATTCTGTTTGCATTTGCCCGTTTCCTGCCAATGCACAGTACAGAAGGCCTTGGAATGGACCACTCTGGCTACCCCAGGCAGTGGAGTGATGGTACAGTTCTCTCCTGGAAAGAGATGGAGCATCACTTTCTCCTCTGAGAAGCTGCCTCTTGTTTCGGAGTCTCTGGAGTCTCGAAGTTGCTGTTCTTCAAGTGTTTTACGCTAAAAAAAGTTGTGTCAAAGAATGCAACAGTCATCTGCCCCTTCCAAAAAAACACCTGGAAGTCTATTTTGCAAGTTTTAAAAAAAAGAAAAGAAAATAAAAGAAAACCTAGCTGATTGAGGATATCTTCTATATTTGCACAGGTTATAGTGAAGACAACTATAATCAGAAATTAGGTCCTTTGTGGTGACAAAGACTGCAGTGAAGACCTGCTACAAGCCCAAATATCCATTTCAAACAAAACAAAATTAACTTCTCTGTTTCACACACTACTGTAATTGTAAAAAAATAATAAAAAAATCCCAATCAACAAACCCCAACAAAACCAAGCAAAACCTCTAACACTGCAAGCAAAGCAGCCTCTCATAGGTGCAGCAAGCTCCACCTTACACACTCTGACATCTTTCAGAGTTTCAAGTGCTATGCCACGGCTTCTTCCAGGCTCACAAATTAAACAGAAAAGCCTGAATAAAAGGCCAAAGAAGAGGATAAAACCTACAAGTCAGAAGGACTAGGTTCAGAACAGAACAGCTGCTAACTCACAAATCTTTCTATTGCATGGATCAAAGTTCAGAGGCAGGGACACCCTGAATGCTGTATGGCTCAGACAGTGCAGAGATACATTGCAGGTAGCAGCAGCTACCTTGACAAGAAGCTTAAGCCTACATTGGTGAAACTGCACAAAGTGCAAAGATCTGTCCTTAATCTCTTGGCTGAAACCGGAAACAGAATTGTCACTTATTAGCCAGGCAGTATTGGGGTCACCCACTGATAATGAACCAGACTACGACCACTGTTTGAGGAAATTACATAAAGGCAGGAACATAATTTTTTCTTAACTAGCTTTTATGGGATCGTAACAGAAGAGTTGAGGTAAAAGCAGAACACTATGAGATCTTCCACAAAAGCTCCCATTAGTGATGCTGAGACTTTATCTGTATCTTTACTAATCAGGACTGGTGCACTTATGAAGTAGATTCACTTTTCCAATGCAAAACTGAACTTGGTATAGGAAGTGAATTTCTCCCAGGACACAGCACATGGAACAGACTGAGAAGGAAAAGGATACAACCCTCACTTCATGTAGAGCCCACTTCTGCTTCAGGAATTCAAGGAGGCTGGAGACCTTCCGATGTAACTCCACAATCATCCTGTACGCAAGAGAAGCAAAGCAAGGGAACAGAGAACAATTGTCAGCAGGAGCTCCAAGTCCTAGCCTTGATGCTAGAAGGGGAATTAAGGAATAAACTGGCATTCTATAATACCAGCACAAAGAACACTCCCAAGCACTAAGAAAAAAAAGCCACAACAAAACAAAAAACATATGTTATCCCACAACTTTAAAATTTACGTTAACTTACAACTGTGACAACTCACACATTCTAAAAGCCTGCCAGATAAACCTGACTGCCATGATTCAAGAAACTATTTTTTTCCAGACGGAAGAAGATAGGAAAAGATGGCAAGACTTAGGTGAACTGCAAAAGTGCAGGCAAGGCATGAAGCTACTACATAAAGTATAAAAAGAAAGAGAAAAAAGGGCACAAAAAGACAAACATTTACTTTTTGAAAGCATTTTCCAAATAAACCTAATGCAGAGAAGAGAATGGATATTTTTGTAATGATCTTTGGTCACTACACTGAAGTGCTGCATTTGAAACAACACTCAACATCACAGAGGCCTCATGTTTGCTGTCCTAAGTTCTGGATTAGATGTAAGTACCAGGATGAACAGCCACTGATGACACTGCACAGCTGCACCAACAGTGATTTGCAAGGGAAAAACTACAAACACTTTCCATGCTATTTTAATCATTGGGTACAGGTGAAACATTCAGAGACTTGGTGCAGGCACCTCTGACCACTATGTATATTCCCTTCTCTCTGTCTGTGGTACATGAATACAAATTTTAGTAGAACCAAGGCTACTATTTCCATTTTACTTGCCCTCTGCTCTGACGTTAAGTGGCACACACTATACTCATCTCCAAAGCTAGTAGCTCCTTTATTACTCAAAAGATATAAAGAGCAATGGCAATCTAACTTTCCCACATGATCACTCTCAGACTAAGTACACTTAGGACACCTGCATCATCACAGATGAACTGCCCAACTGGCAAAGAGAACCCTGAAAAAAGAGGAAGGGGCTAGGTTGCTGCTCATCTATTTCCCTATTCTGAGCACCACAACCAGTTCTCCATTACCTAAGCCGTGGGTTCTGGGCAAGACTCTGTACTCGAGCCCATGCATGGTTATTCCGTGGCTGCAACTCCACAGGGACCTTGAGGGGAAGTCGTACTGGCTTTTGGTCCTCTTCATCACTCACACCTGAATGGAGATGAAGCACAAAGGGTCAAAGCAAGGACAACTCAGTCACAACACTGTATGTTCAGTTACACAATACAAAAGATCAGGCACCACCAACCACCTACAGACAACTCAGGC
The DNA here is from genome assembly GCF_014805655.1 of Passer montanus. NCBI lineage: Eukaryota > Metazoa > Chordata > Aves > Passeriformes > Passeridae > Passer > Passer montanus. Next base: position 16,173,271 of record NW_024373256.1, on the reverse strand, counting down.
AGCTCAGCTTCACCAATGGAGCCAGCTTCCTTAATTACCTTTTGTTTCAGTGTGTTCTTATCCTTGGACACTATAGAGGTACTGGGGATTCCAGCTGAGCAAGCAGTGTCAAAAATCAGATGTCTGGAAACTTTTGAGCAAGTACAGTATTTCAGACCTTTGAACAGCCTGATTCTACTTACTTGGGAACAAGGAAGTAAACAAAAAACCCAAAATGAAATCATACACAGCTGAATAGGAGAAAGTAAAAAATTTGAAAATGTTCAATGCTAAACACTATACTACTACTGATTCACTAGTACCTTCACATACAGTGAAAGCAGCAGTAAACTGGTCTGGTATGGGTATTTCCTTTCCAAGTTAGCTGGTAACGTAACTGTGTGAGTCCTGAAGTTACTGGGGTTACATGAGCAAACAGGCCAAGACAGAATACTATGCCATGACAAACATGCAACAGCTCAAATTTCCCTGCCAGTGATGGACACACCAGAACAAGCCTGCTCACTTTCGACACTTCCAGCCATCTTCTAGAACACCCTCATGTTCCAGCATCTTTTACTCACCATCTGGATCACAGAGTTTCTTCAAAGCCCTGCACATGGGAGCTTTGATACGCAGGTTTCTGCCTTTGTAACGAACAGTTGTAGCCCTGGATATATGGAAAGAGAAGTACTTAGAGGAACCAGTAACAACAGTATGTGAATACACACCTATCCATCTTGGGCCCTGTCCTCTTCACCATCTTCACTTGGACACAGGACTGGAAGAGATACTAAGCAAGTCTGCAGACAATACAAAATTGGGAGAAGCTGTGGACTCCCCTGAAGGCAGGGAGGCCCTGCAGAGAGAGCTCAACAAATTAGAGGACTGGGCAATCCCCAACCACGTGAAGTTCAACAAGAGAAAGTACTGGATTGTGCACCTGGGACGGGACAACCTTGGATATATGGATAGACTGGGGAATGAGATGCTGGAGAGCAGTGCTGCAGAAAGGACCTGGGGGTCCTGGTCGAGGGCCAGTTGGAAAACTATGCCCCTGGAAGTCCTCAGAGCCCCAGTGAGTCACCAGTGCCTTAGAGCCAAGAAGAAAATCCTTGTTCTGGGGGCACCAGGTTCAGCATTGCCAGCCGGGCCAGGGAGGGGATTGTCCTGCTCTCCTTTGCACTGGAGTGGCCTCACCTTGAGTGCTGTGTGCAGTTTTGGTGACTACCATATAATAAAGATATTAAACTATTAGAGAATGTCCAAAGGAGGGCAATGAAAATGGTGAAGGGGGAAGCTATATGAGGCCTGGCTGAGGGCACTGGGTCTGTTCAGCCTGGAGAAAAGGAGACTGAGGGGAGACCTCCCTGCAGTTGCAACTTCCTCATGAGGGAGAGAGAAGGGGCAGACATCAATTTTTTCTCTGTGCTGGTTACCAGTGACAGGACTCAAGAAAATGGCCTGAAGTTGTGTCAGAGCAGGTGTAGGTTAGATATAAGAAAAAGCTTCTTCCCTCAGAGTGCTTGGGCACTGAACAGGCTCCCCAGGGCAGTGGTCACAGCACCAACCCTGACAGAGATCAAGAGGACAATGCTCTCAGGCACAGTGTGACTGACTCTTGGGGATGGTGCTGTGCAGGGCTGGAAGTTGACCTTGATGATCCCTGTCCCTTCCAACTCAGCTTATTCTGTGATCAGGGACACAGAGCAAAACACCATCATGACTACAGGAATGAATACAGAAATGTAAGGGTCTGTGCAAGTTCATGGAGCATTCAGTCTTTCTTATCACCTTATTTTTCATTGTGGAAGCACTACTCTTGTGACTCTCCTCTTCCAGACTTTCATTAAACACTTGGTTGTCCACCCAAGGAGGGACTTCTGTTTTATGAGTGGACCAGAATCATATTATTTTGGTTCAAGAGTACCCTCACAGACAGCTGCTTCATAAAAGACAAGTGGTTTTGATTTAGTCTTCCCTTTATATTTATGACTCTTAATTATAGGAAGAAAGAGTCTGAAGTCTTTGCAGTCGTTCATTTGGAAATATGATCACCATATCTAGTGCAGGCATGAGGTCTAAGAGCTTGTGCAAAAACCTAAACAAAGTAACTTTTTACAGTATGGTTTCACTGGTTTAGTTTCAATATCACTTTAGCATTTTCAAAGATCCTTAAAAGTCAGAGGTAATTTTTGTTTTCACAGGAAAATTTGCAAAAGGGCAGCAGAAGTGCAGGCAGACCTGAGAAGATGGAGCTAATGGGGTGAGCAACTCAAAAGTTTCAATTACTGAACTGTGAATTTCTATAGATTTGGAATATTGCTGGGCTGGAAGGGCAGATTTCTTTTTGACTTAATTCTTGGAAACAAGAATTGTTTGAAGACAGTTGGTCCCACCAAGTCTAACAGTGTAAAGTCTCTGTCGGAGTCTTCCAGTGTAAAGACTCTTAGAGAAGGACACAGAAACCCTTGCAGATATCTAATCAATAAGTGAAGGTAAGGACAAAAGTTAAAACCTCCTCCTGGGCACCTCAGCCTCAGCATGAGACTCCACATCCTCTTATATTTATCCTTATATTAAAGTGTAGATATGATTTTATCAGAAAATCAGCATTTTGTACAATGATCCTCTTCCCTATTTGCAATCTGTTTTAACACAGCCAATTCTTTTCACTACTTGTGCAAGGTGAGACTCTCCCCCTTGATTTTAGCTAATGCAATTCTTATCAAATGTGCCCTTGAAGCATGTGAGTGAAGAGTCAGAAATAGCATTATTATTATTATTATCATCATCATAATTATTATCTTGACAGTTATAGTAGTACAGGTAAGAAGGGGTTTGGGGAGAGAAACATTTTTTATATTAACTGATATTACTACATAAACCAATAGAGTTTTGTAGAACTTATTTCACCACATGAGTGGAAAGTTATTGAAAAAAGGGCCTGCTGCTCAGAAGGCCCAGAAGGTTTGATCTGCCTAAAACAGCTGAGCTAATTGATCTAAGAAGAAAGTTCATTTTTCATATTTCCTATTTCTGTTCAAGAGCCCAGCCAGCTGGTCATAAAGCATTTATTGTTGAGTCAGGCTTCCTGGTAGTTGTTCGTGCTCCATTTGTCTGCCACCTGCGCAGGTGGACCTTGGGCTGTAGGTATCCACCATCTGTTACCATGGAGTAGCTTATAAATGAACATGGATCAGCATCACAAACTCCTGACTGCATCTCTATCTGTGCTTCAAAGGGCAGAGAGATGAGAAAAAAACAACCTACCCACCAAAACCTAAGATAAAAGCCAGAAAAAAGCGTGAAAAATGTAAGTATATTATGGAAAAGATATTATTTGAAAAAGAAAACAAAACCCAAAAACCAAACAAAACAACAAAACACTAGGAGGAAAACCACATTGGAGGAAACCAAACAACTGCAAACCTATTGATATCTATATAGGGAAGCAGGAACTACTGCCTTCCCCGAGTATAAGGGGAAATGGCACAATTCAGAAGTCAGCAAGCAAAGTACACAATTCAGTAAACGAAGAAACATTTACTTTAACATTTTGTCATAAATGTGACAAAACATTAAAGACTTCCCATGCAAGTCTTCACCCTGCCACTACACAGCACTTTTCCACAACAACAATGATCAATGTTATTTTCATGGTTCCATCACACATGCTTTAGAATATCCCAGCTCCCCACATTCAGGTGTTCTGCTTCCCCTAATTCCCTTTTCCACTAAGTACACTTAGCTTCAAGCAATCTAGGACAGAGTCTAAAAAATGCCTTGTTATCAAACTAATATAAAAGCAGATATATTTAGACACCATGATTTTCTAATTGAAATCTGTAGCTGGGAGGCTGGAAGAAGACTATTTCTACAAATTTAGGGGAGAGCACAGTAGAACAGTCAGTCTGCAAGAAAACTACTTTTAGCTTCAAAATCCCTATTTTCTTCTGTTACCTAGATTCTGGATATCTCCAAATGCAGAAAAGGGTAAGTCTTAGAAAAAGTCACCCACTGACTATGCATTCAGAATTACCAGTCTGACTTGACACCAAGAGCATAACCTGCCTACTTAAAATGGTTTGATTTATATACTGCTTTTTTCAGTATACTAAAATGGTTTGGTTTATATATTATTTTTTTCAGTATGAACTGTTATTTTATGATCAAGATTTTTAGAGAGTTACAGATTTCCCCTCAGCATGCCAAAGAGTTTTCCCAAGGAACTGGAGGACAGTGAAGAATCACTCCTATCCCACATAAAGTACATTCAGAATCTGAACCAGACAGAACAACTAATGCCTGTTAATGGTTTCTGTTTTTCTTACCTTGTGTTATAAAGAGCCTCTCAGGCTGGGGGGTAAAACAACATATGCTACAAGACATTGAAGAGTGCTCTGCTTAACTGGTGCACCATTACAATACTTCTTCAATTAGGTGTTTCTTGTGGTTTGGATTTTTTTTTTTAAACTTACCCAAAATTCCTACATATTTACAAAGACATGGAGAAATATTTGTATTTGTTCATGTGTAGTTTTTTATTAAATGTAAAGAGTCTTACAAAACCTAAGTTAAATAAAAATGCTTCCCTCCTAAAAATGAAACAAAATAATAAACCTTCAGTTTAAGTTTATTTAAATTAGTTACTGAGCAGTTCTGCTATATCATTATAAACCTTTTTTTCTGTTATACATCCTAAGCAATGACATAATAAATCTGTAGGAAAATTAAAATGCTGTAATAAAAATCTTAGCACAAAGGACTGGACAGAAAGTGGTCCTGTCTTTCAGCAGCTGGAACAGGCCAGTGTTGTTCTGACTATACTGAACTATCTCAGAACAGTTACAGAAGCTGACAGAATAATTTTTAGCTCCCCCTTGCATTCATAAAGATGTAAACTGTGATCTATTTTCTGCAAGATTTCCCATTTATTCAACAACTCCTGTACCAGTGGCTGTTGACTAGCCTCATTTGCCTGTTTCTGACATTCTGAAGACAAGTACAGAGATGTACAACAGCGAATAGCCTTAACTCCAACAGCCAAACAGGGATGTGTCACACAGAGACTTTGCCAGTACTTAGCAGGGTCAGCTGACTGGAGTTGTCAGGCACTCCTTAGTATCCATGACCTGGGTTATAAGCTCAACTACAAAGTTTTAAAGTATGGTTTTCTTATGAGTCGCTGACAGGGTAATTTGTTTTTCCACACTCCATGAGATTAGTACAGAAACCAGAGATGCAAAACAAGCACTGAATTAGGGCACGTAACTCCAGGGTCAGGATCGTGCTGCAAATAAATTGCCAGGTAGCTCCTCACAACCTTCCTTGACTCTTCTTACCAATTAAATAAAGAGAATGTTTACCTACTTAAGGAGCAGATCATCAGAATAATGCATGCTCTCATTCCCCATTTTTAATCATTTTGGTTTCACTTTCTTTCACAGCTTACCTCAGTGACAAGCTTTACAAAGTGCATTGCATTCAGGAGTGTCACACTTGAAAGAAACAGGTTAGGAACTGGAGAAAGAACTGATTACAAACAGGGATAAGGCTCATAGAATTGTACCATCACCGAGGAAGATGAGAAGTTGAACCACCTAAGGTACATGTAACATGTTTGCTTCTGGGAGCTATGAGGCTGCCTATGCAAAAGCAACTAATTCTGAACTGGTTAATGTTATGTACACCCTAATTTTGGCATAGAAGACTAGCATTAATACTTTCAAATGCAAAGACTACTCTTCTCAAAATGGCTTTCATGAAGTAAACACCTGGACCTCACAGAAATCACTAGCCCTCATTAACAATTAATTAGAAGAACTAAAGCCTGAATCATGCAAAGTGATAGACTGATACTACAGCTCACTAAACATCATCAGGCTCATTTGTTATGCTTTAGCCTCTTTGGATAACCCAGTACAAGAAAAGCGCTCTAGTATAGCACAGAGTGACTAAACACACTGCTGATACTCTGAACCATAGAGATATTCAGGAAACTACACATGAAGGCTCATCCCAGTTCCACTTTTACTGATAACTCCAATTTAAAGAAGTAATTTGCTTTAAGAATAATGCTGTTAAACATACTGTTCATATTTTCCTAATTGTACAAAACCCAAACCACATGAGAATTTCTCTTCTAATTTAAAACCTTGCAGTTAACAGAAGAATAAACAAGTGATTCAAGCATCACAATGAAGACCATCAACACAAGCACACTGTACAAACAGCATCTCCCAGGAGAGGAAAGATTGTTCAACTCCTAAGAAACTGATTTGGAAACTCCATTTGAGAACACGAGAAAGGTACAAACACCAAGTATCCATATTTTGCAAGGTAAACTCAAAAGACTACAGCTGCTGAGGGGGCAAACTCCTGCTCCTGTCTACAGTCAAGTTTACTTCATCAATTACCTGCCTACTACAGTGAACACCCTAAAAGCAAGAAAGTAAAAGGTAAAAGCAGACCTGTAACAGACAGAAAAGAATGATTTTTCAAATCACTATTAAAGATAGGGTTAAGGACACATCAATGCCTCCTAAGTAATCACATGCCTTGCTCTTTGAAAGAGATTTCACTTTAAAACACAAATTCCAAAAGCGGAACTACTTTGGAAAAATTTACACACAAATCAGGCATGCCCTCATTTATAATAATACACAACTTCTAACCCCTTCTGCATTCGAATCACAGACTGCACCCCCAAATCCCACAATACTCTTTAGAAGTGAAAGAGAATGTTCGTTCTTAACGTCAAGGAGATGCAAAAGTCACTGGAGGGCTGAGGTCTTCAATGTGCTGAAGGGTCATTTCTGATCTGAAAGTCAGGACTTGTGAGCCCTGCTGATGGTAGAATGGTTTAGACATGAACCCTCACTGCAAGAAGGACATTAAGAGGCTGGAATGTGTGCAGAGATGGGACTGGAGATAGGGAAAGGTCTGGAGCACAAGTCTGATGAGGAGCAGCTGAAGGAGCTGGGGGCAGGGGCTCAGCCTGGAGAAAACAAGGCTCAGGTGGAACCCTCTGGATCTCCACAACTCCCTGACAGGAGGGTGCAGCCAAGTGGGGGTCGGGCTCGGCTCCCCGGAACAAGGGACAGAACAAGAGGAAACAGCCTCAGGTTGTGCCAGGGGAGGTTTAGATGGGATTCTGGGAAAATTTCTGCACTGAAAGTGTGGCCAGGCAGTGGAACAGGCTGCCCAGGGCAGTGGTGGAGTGACCATCCCTGAAGAGATTTAAAAGACCTATGTATGTGGCACTTGGGGACAGGAGTTAGTGGTGGCAGGGCTGAGGTAATGGTTGGACTTGATGATCTTGGATTCCAACCTAAATAACTCTATGAATTCCCTGAGTGAATCTACATGGTTAAGTGCTGTTGCTTCTGTAAAGAATTCTCATTTAATTATTTTATTAAACTTAACCCATAATTTCTTCTTATTATCAATTAATGGCTTCATGGAAAAGGGGAGAAATATCCTAATACAAAACAAACTAAGAATGGAAAACATCAAACTTCAGCTCTTGAAAATTAAAAAAATGCCCCAAACTTTGGATGATCAATACAACATCCAATTGAACAACACAGTTTAATGAGTTTTAAGAATAAGTTCTTACTTACCCAGCTTGAATGAGCTCATTGAGTTTAGCTGCGTTCTTGTCATCCATACCTTTCCAGTAAATGAGATAACACAGTGAATTAGGATTTACACTGTTAAACCCATGGCCTCTCTGTGTCCTGTTGGGTTTTCAAAGCTATTACATTTTATTCTCACATAGGATTAACACGCATAAACGTGCTGTAACATAGCTCTTCTATAAAGTTTGTGTTTTCACAACATGCAAGCTTTACACAATCCTTTCCACAAAAATTACTTTTTACACATGGATTAAATAACCCTAGGTACTACAGCCTTTAGGTACTACAGCCATCTTTGAACATTGGGCTTTCATCTGACAAAAAAAAAAAGTAAAGCTTCTTTCTGCTCAATCTCTGTTACTAACGCAGCAAGGCAGAATGAAACAGCACCCGAGTGCTTAAAGAGTAAATAAAAATTATAAAATGCATATGCAACCCTCACTTTTTCGTATGTATTACAGAGCATGTTTTTAAACAGACATTTTGGTAACTTGATTTATATGACAGTTAGGCTCAGATCTATTCACTGAATAATCAACCTCCCTCTGGAAATGCTAAAAGTATTTCTGGAGGGCTTTTGTGTCTCAATAGCTCTCGGTAAGTCTTCTCTATTTCTGTGACTGTGAATACCACAAGAGGAAAAAAAAAAAATAGGCGGTGGGGGGGAGGAAGAAACTGCTTTCCATGGCTACAGAGCAGACCTGTCATAAATGGTTGTACAGTCTTGCATCTTGAGTACATTTGGTCTTGGAGACAAAAATTTTCTAAGTAACAGTGAGTAAAGTATGTAGCCAAGTCCCAAAGTCTAAAAAGACAGAAGCACAGAGGTTGCAGGTGTTGTTATGGTGACTGTGTGAAATCTTACTCCCAGTCATAGCAAGAAGGGTCTGCTTGTAAAAGAGGTGTGGGTATAGGAAAGAAACACCAACACTGATCCCTCCTGACAGTGCAGTGTGCCTTGCTTCTGCATCTGCTTTGTCAAACAGCTCAAAATTGCTCTTCCAAGTTGAGCACTGCTTCTCCAATTAACACACTGGAGATCTTTAAACAAACAGAATAAAGTCAGTATGAACATTCAACACAGTCTCATTCATTACCTGTTATGACAGCAATTGCAGGTAAGGGAATAACATAGCAAAAAACCTTTCCCAAAATCCCACAATCCTTTTAGGAATTGTACATGTTCTCTCGTGAACACTTTCATGTCCATTTCACCTTACAACTAGTATGACTTCACAAAGAAGTGAAGGTATTTTGATGGTTTTCCACGTCTCACGAATTAAACAAAGCAGGTAGAAGGTGCACTATGATGTAACACTGACTGTGCAAAAAGTCTGAATGAAAATGAAAAAACACACGGATAAAAAAGTGTATGCACATGAACTGGCACATGTTTTTCTGCCCATTCTTCAAGGCAGTCATGTCACAACTCTCTCTGGTCTGGAAGCCATGAAAACCACAGGAACCATGTCCTGGGGGCTCATCCCCCCAGTGTGGACAGTAGGGTAAGGTAGGGATCCTCTATTCTACTCAGGTAAGGTTCCACTTGCAGCTCTGGGAGTCCCAGCATATGAAATACTTAAAGAAGGCTTAAAAAAAAAACAACCAAGGAAAGACTTTTCAGCAGGGCCTGGAGGGACAGGACAAAGGTTGATGGTTTTAAACCACAGGAGGGGAGATGTAAACCACATATAATGAAAACATTTTTTATTATGAGTGTGGGGAGACTCTGGCAGAGGGTGCCCAAAGAAGCTGAGGGTGGCCCATCCCTGGAAATGTTCAAGGCCAGGTTGGATACGGGTTGGAGCAACTTGGTCTAGTGGAAAGTACCCCTGCCCATGGCAGGGGGTGGGGATACGATGGTCTTTAAGGTCCCTTCCAATTCAAACCACTCTGTAGCTCTGTGAGCCTAAGCTCAGGTATGTTGCTAATGCAATTAATCAACTGCCAGCAAACAGCGGAGCATTGTTATGGCACATACTCCTCCATCTCCACTCATCAATATGGACAAAACTGGACTCTGGGACTGACAAGGTGAGAACCCATCTTGCTTAGCCAGTGAAGTTATTTCCAATTCTGGTTTGTGCCTTTTCATCTTCAGGGTACAGTGAGCAAACATCCCAGATTTTGACTGCATGGGCATAAATAATTGTGGGTGTAAGTAGTATCATTTACACCCTTAATTGCTTAGGTTTCAATAATAACAGAATAGATCATCTAAGCTTTGTATACGTTTTCCTGTCACCTGTGGGCAACACATGCACAGCATTTTGCAGCCAGATAAAACTAAAGAAATCTATCAAAGTGGACTAATGCAACAGACTAAGAAGGTCTGTTAAAATTAAAATGCATTTAATATAGAAATAACACCACAGACTACAGCAAGAGTCAAGAACTTAGAAGTGGAACTGAACTAGACACTGCCAACCTCAAGGGTAGTAACTTCTGATTCTATAATGTAAAAATAACCTGAAGTCATTCATACTCACATCCCCCAATCTTTTTCCTTAGTTCCCCATAGCAGATTAAGCCATACAGCTCCAGGGAAGATTTTTTCAGTCCTTGAGAAAACACTAGAAAGCAGAAAAGTTGTCAGTGAGATGCAGGTTGCAGATACGCACAGCTGTATTGCAGATGCTCATTTCAACACTAAAAAGGAGAGGATTTGTATTTTCAATGAGGAGACAAATCACAAAGGCAAAATTCATTCTGGCTCAAGAAACACTATAATGGGATTGGTTCACCAACTTCCTTTTTATGGCACTTTTTAGATTACAGGAAAACAAAGCAATCTCCATGGAATTTAAGCAAATACACAACTGCTCAATATGCAAAATAAAGCTAATTCATAATAAAGCTAGGTCTAGTATCAACTGTTTAAGAATTCTAAGGGAAATGTCCAGATGCCCCCAAGCAAATGCATACAGAACACTTTTACATGAAAATTCAGGGGTAGGTTTGGATTTTCTAGATGACAGATTTTTTGTGCGCACAAACACACCATAAGAGATTTGACAAATTCTAGATTCTAAATTTTTACAACAAAAATTGCTGGCATTTTATTCAACTTTGTGAGGGCTTTTTTTTATCCTTTCTTTTCAACACACAAGATGCGGACATTACTGCTAATAGATCTAAAGATCAATGATAGCAAGGACAGTCTTGTGATTTACAAACCAAGTAAAAATATTTATTTTTGTCTATTCATCAAAACTTTAGGTCTCTTAGATCTCAAAATCCAAGCACACATATTTCTACTAATACTAAACCTAATCAAACTACTGCACTGATTGTTAAAATTCCTTCAGACAATGAGACTTCAAAGATACAGATACATAACTGATTTTTATTTTAAAAATTCTTCCATACTGTGTTCACTGCAACACTGGCTTTTAAATAAAATACTAATGGCTTCATCTTAAACTGCTACCTTGTTTTAAAAAAAGGAACTCCCAAATACACCCTGTGCCAGGTTGTTTAGATACTCAAGTCCTCCTTTAGGTAACCTAAGCTCAGGAAAACAAAAGTTCATAAAGAACTACATATTCGTAGTATAGTATGTACTATCGCACATAGTATGATAGTAAGCGTATCGTACGCTAGCTTTGCGTTCCTTCAGCTTCTTTCTTGCCATATCCATTTCTCCTTAATGACTTAAAATTAAAAATAATGAGTTATTAAAAGTAAGTGAGGTTTAGCAAGACCAAGTGCTGGGTCCTGCCCTTTGGTCAAAATTCCCTGCAGCACTACGGCCTGGGGACAGAGTGGCTGGGTAACGGCCAAGCAGAAAGGGACCTGAGGGTGCTGACTGACAACTGACTGAACATGAGCCGGCAGTATTATTGAACCCATTTCAAACTTCTTTAAAATAGGAGCAAAGATGTCACCATTTACACTTGTATCAGACTCTTATCTGTTTCTACCTTCCCTCAAGAATTGCAAAGTGGCACTGGGTCAGTGTGCTTGATGGGAGCCATGCCTGATTAATGTTAAGGCAGTTCTTGAAGGTGTGTTCCTGAGAATACAAAAACATTTTCTTGAACCTGGTTTTCCCCCCAGTATCAACGGCAGGATCTGCATTTACTATGGTGTGGTGAATTCACAGAATAGTAGTGATAGAAACAGCAGGTTTTGAAAAGCATTTTTCACAAAACACGAACCTTGATAGGGCCATGCTAACGAAAATAAGAAGTGAGACACTGTGAACTCCCCATTCCTCCTCAGAATTTATTTCCTCACTTCTAAAAGGCAGGACTCCAACCCTTACACCAAGCCCATTTTGGTGCATACTAACCATTGTCAAAGTCAATGTACTTGGAGATCTTGTGCCAGGTGCGGTAGTAGAAGTGCCGGACCTGCTCCTTGTTCTTCACCATGCTTGCTGGTTTGCCTTTCTTCTTGTATTTCAGGGCAATGTTGTTCTGGATAGCTTCAAAATCTTTCCCATGCTGAAAAAAGAATAAGTCAAATAGAAATACTCAAATCCAAACTTGGATCTTGTTGTAAGTCAAGTCAAACAATGTGAGGGGCTTTGGGATTCTTAGGGGGAAACTGAACTTCAGTGGTCATAAACAAGAACTCGACTGTGAAAGAATAACATTGGCTTCCTTTGTTTTATATAAAATGTAATATGGATACCAAATTAATTACTTTCCAATTTCTTTAACTGTTTCAAAATAAAAACAGTAACTTGCTAGCAAATTTTAAAAATCATCCAACTTTACTTACAAATGTGTTAAGTAGCAGGATTGAAAACACTGATTTTCCCCCATGAGCATTCTTTACTTTCCTCTGCATTCCCCCCACCATTTCTGACTAGAGTAAATGAAAAACATACTATATTTACCACCTGCAGTTTTATTTACAGAACATTTCATATTGCTGTTACTAGGAGTAAAAAATTTGAGTTTCAAAAGACTTGATTTTATACACATTAACTGCTGCTATGACAAAATTTTTGTATTCAGAAAAGGCTGGAACTGATTTCAATACAAAGTATGAAAACCTCTTCTGAAAGGCAGTGCCACAAAATGAATGGTAGACGGGATTGAACAAACTGAATCTCAGATCTACCTTAAAAGAAATTTAAAATTTTTTTTCTTACTATTAAAAAAAAAGTCAGTGAAATGGCTTAAAAACTACTTGCTTCTCAGGAATATTACTCAATTCAGAGGAGTTAAAAAAAATAAAACACTGTTTATGTGTTCCTTTTGTCCACGAAACATATGTATGTGATACCATACCTATGGTAACAAAAAATAATTCAAAAAGATGCACATGTACAAAGAAAACTCCTTATCACTGCTTTTGTTTTTACATTTGGCACATAGTTTCAAAACAGACATGTGTTGAAATAATCACAGGAACAGGACAAGCAGGAATCTATCATATACATCATAAGGGACAGAAGATAAGATGATGTAACTTTTTGTTGTCTCTCAGCCCAAGGACTGAACTGGGTCTAGCCTCATCAGGGCCAAAGATTAAACACAATTCTCTTTAGAACAGAGCAACTTTTCTTGTTTGGTATTATTACAGAGCAAGTGTGTTGCTTTTGAAAGTTCAGAGGGGGACATTATGTAATTATTTCTCATTTGATGTAGAACCATAATTAAGTAAGAACTGAACTTGCTATAAACATTTATTAATAAAAATCAGAAATCTTTCCTGTGTATTTACAGAAAAAACCCAAGAAACTTGACACTTTTGACACATGGCTTTGACTGACAGCTGTTTTACAGCCCCATGTATGGCCCTACAAATGCTTATCCATAAGTGGCCTTCTGCTCCTGCCAATCTCACCCTAATCAACTTTCTTTAGGAATATCCAGACTCTAACCCAAGCCATCTATGTCTTATTTTCTTCTACATGTACCTCATACAGTCCCTCAAAGAAAGTATTCTTGTCCTCTGTGCTCCATGACTCCCACTGCCGTCGGACTTTCTTCCCTTCTTCCTTCTCTCCTGCCGAGGAACCCAGGTTCCTTGCTGCTGACTTTGAATTCCCAGCAGGATTGCTGGGAGGAATTCCTGATGTGCCACCAGGTGCAGTTCCTCCATTATCTGCTGCTGTAAAAAACCATGACCAGAGTAAACATCAAACCAACAGGAGGACTCATGGATAGAGGTAAGGGAGTAACTCAGAATTTTCTCCCTTTTCACTTGAAATACAATGGGCAAATAATGAGGTTCATTTCATAGGAATAAAATCTCAAAGCACCAAAATCTCAAAGCACAAAAAGGGGAAGATTTCAATGGCTTAATTTTTATTTCCAGAAGTAACACAGATAAGCAGGAATGTACCACAGCATCCTCTACCAGATAACCCTTGCTGATGCTTATATGCTGGTAAGCTCTGCAGTCACTGCCCTGCAGCCAGGGGGAACTTCTGAGCAGGGAGCTGACCAATGGAGCAAAGTGATGTCCATGAGGAAAACAGGCAGAACGGTGACATCCCTGTCTTTGGTTTGATCCTGCTGCCTCCAGAATGACTGTGGAAAGGCAAGGATTGAGAGACGTCGACTTTAGTTCATCACACAATGATAGATCAGCATTTCCACTATCTGAACAACAGTGTATGATCCTCAGAGCACCACCTCTGACATGGCCCATCTAGTAAAACTCCAGCTATCCAAAGGATGGGAAGTCTCAACTCATTCTCCTTTCCCAAATCCTGCTGTGGCTTTCAGAAAAAGGCACAGAGGTGTAATCTTGCTTGTCCCTTTGTCAGTTATCAGCATGCAAAGAACACGGAAAAAGAGGTATAAAGAAATGAGAATAATGCTGGATAAAACTGAGAGAATTTGCTGTTTACTCAAATAGGGACCTGGAAAGAAAACGGGATGGAAAATCTATAAACAAAACATTATACCTGGTTTGACACTGTATATCAGAGAGCTAATCCAGAAATTAAGGTAAACTTCCCAGAATGCATTCATTTTTTTCAGTAAAAATATAAACATTCTCAGTAACTTATATTTCCAAAATAAATTATCTTCAGTTTTATTTTAAAAAATTATTTAGGATTTGACTGTCCTTATCAATGCTAACATGTACTTAATAAAACAGAAGTCTTTTAACACCAAACATTCATTGCTCATTACAAAGAATGCTCATTACACTTTCCTTTTCTCCAGTTACTGGCCTTTACATTTTGTGTTTCACCTCATTATATATTCATTTGCTTGCCTTAGTTTATTTGCTTATACACCCAGCTTGTATAGTACAGCAGTCCCAACCGGTTTCCCTAACTTTTATATATATCAACATAATTCTCTCTTTCATATTTAGGCTTAAAAAGTTCAGTTACCTTTTCAAACTCAACTTCATGAAGCAGGTTTTTTTACCTGACAAAGCCAGTGCTTTATATATATATATCCCATTCAAGAACCCAGACATCCCACTTTGACAATTCTAACAGTATTTTTTTAAAGTATCAGTAGAATCAGCTGTTACAGGCCCACCATGCTTTAGAGGTTTAAAGATTTGTATATAAATCTTAACAAGTCAGTTGCAATTTGAAAGTAATTCCTTTGGGCAACAAAATAATATTTCTCCAAATTCTACAGGAGGTGGTTTGCACAAGTGATGGAGAATATTTGAAATCAAACCTGGAAGAGAACAAGATGTGTGAAAGTACTTTTTTTCATGCACACAATAAATATTTACTTGATATAAAATATGATATTGTGACTATTTTGAAGTTAATGTTTCTTTTATTTCTAGGGATGACTATTTGACTCTTTTGAAAAAAATTACTGTCTACCACAGGGAAGCATGCAAGGCAAGACATGAAAAACCATTACAAATCTCGAATAAAATACACTTATAAACAACTTCTCAAATAAACATCTTCTTTACTTCCTAAAGTCTTCAGCCACTGATAAAATAATTGAAACTTAAGCCATTTAATTCTGGCACTGTGGAGGTAAATCCTTTAAAAAAAGGAAACCACAAGAAAAAACCAGAGCACTTTAACAGATGGCTGAGAAGAAACCCAACACAGACACAGAACTGACACTTCCTCATTCTGCAAATGTGAGATTGTAATACCACAATATGCACTGTAATGAAATACAGATCTTTGGTCAAGAAGGGGAAGGTCAAACATGTCAGTCCCCAAACTCAGTCTCCACTCTCCTGTTGTTAGCAGCTCCCAACACAGAAGATGTCCTTTATCAGAAGACAGGTATAGGATTTCAGTTCTGAGTCACTATTCTGATCACAGGTTCCTAACTACTGAGAAATCCTTCAGAGGAACAATGAATGCAGGATTTGGGGGTTTCATTTGTGTGCTGGGTAGTTGGTTTTTGTTTGGGGTTTCTGGGGGGGGGGCTGTTCTTTTTTTTTTTATTACTTACTCAAATATAAATAAAATCCTAAGTAAGTTGCTTGAAGAACAGATCTTATCAAGGATTTTCTAAAGATTATGTGTACCAAGTGTACTGAACAAAGTTTTTCTTACTAAAAAGCATAAGAAGCTAAAGTGTCAGTGAAGATTTTATGGTCTTATTAGAATTTAAAGTTCAGTTAATTTTCATTTACATTTTAGTTGCAGGTAAAAGATGGACTGAAGAGTTCTATTGGACAAGCTGAGGACTCCATGAATTCAACTTCTACAAAGGACATGTAGCTCATAATTGATCTTTTGTTCCTTTATGCACACTTACTATTCCACAAGACATACTGTAGTCCTGGGAATTTTATCAGAATATTTTTTTGTTTTAAACTCTTTTATAAACTACCATCCAGACAACTGTTCAGAGTATTGTATTCAAAGATCTAAAAATTTGAGTATCCTGTTACCTCTACAGAGCTCTTACATGCCATTCATTTTTTTCAGGAACAAAGGCATTTGCTCTATCATTTCTCTTTGCATTAACTTTCTTACTACTGTGCATGGTAATATTTATTGTTGTGTTATCCCAATACAACTTAGCGTATACTGAACCTTGGTAGGCAATGGAATGCACTATATTCTAAAACAAAGAACTATAGCAGTTCAGGATAAAAGGCAAAAACAAGACCAGTCATACATCAATAAATTACTCCCCATAAATTCATTACTTCAGTCTTACTGTATGCAATTCTTGTTACATACAGAACAGCTCATGAGCTTTCATCCCCTCACTAATGATTGATGATTCTGTAATTAATTCCCAGTAATGGATGATTTAAAACTTCATCAATGCCTTAAAACAAGAGGCTCCCCTGAGGCCAACTATACCATTACTGCTGCAGAATGCTTTGGAGAAGGAGGGAGCTCACTCTAACAACCTGCTGGGGTGTTCGTTCAATGTAAAATAATTTATAGAAAAGACAAACTGGACGTTCTCCCTCTGTCTTCTCATCTTGCATCTCCCAGCCAGTGACGTAGACATCCACACCATTATAGCTACAACAACTCCTTCCCTTTGCTCCAGGTGTGCCAGAGCACCAGCACCTGTGTACAAGGCAGTTCAATTGGATATGTAAACTCCCAGCATCTTCCCTCAGCCTTCAACACAGTTTGCAAAGACGTCAGGTTTTTGTACTCAGTATTTGAACTGCAACACCCAACAAAATCATGGGTCAGAACACCAGTGTTCCAGAGAAACTTATTCATTCCTTTTGTCCAGTGTTCTCTACCCATCTATATGTCCCATTATTAAAATGTCATTTATCTGTGACTGGCATATTATCATATCAAACTACATTCCCATGGAAAAAGCTGTCTCTGCAGTTCAAAGCAAAACATAAACACTTGCAAAAATTTCTACAAAGACATTTAAAAACTGCAGTTTCAGAATCTGATATGAAAATGACAAACAATGGAATACACATGTTTAAAATAACAGACACTGATAGTATCAGGATCTCATAGTGACTACTGCCACAACTTCTTCCTTCTAGGTAGCATCTCAGAATGTGCCATTCATTCTTCCATTGACAGCTCTTACAGGCCAGCTGATTCACATCTTCTGTGACAGATTACACACACAGAAGCTGGAATCTCCAGAGTAAATTCTCACTACACCCTTTTATCCTAACATGCAGGCTGGGTTACAGGCTTAGCTCACAACACCTTAACTTCTTCAGGAGTCACCAGTCACTGTAGGTGGAGCATTCATTTGGGAATACCTTTATAAACAAGATAGGGCATTCACAGTCTTGCCTGCTGCAGTTCAAATACCAAGTGCAAGGACTAACTCACTCCACAAAGCCTGCGATGCAAATGCCAACTTGTAACAGACAAAGTTCCCCACAAGTCAATGCTTCATTTTGCTAACTTTGTAACTGGAAAGGAAGTTTCTACCCTGCCTCCACAGAACACAGCATGGACACTTGAGAAGGGTGAGTCTGGAACAGCTGATGTCTTACAGCAGGGTTATGCCATATAGTATTCTTGTAAATTAACATCCAAAGTTTGAACCACAGACTCACAGAATATTTTGAGTTGGAAGGGACCCACAAGGATTATGGAGTCCAACTCTTACCTGAATGGCCCATATAGGAACGGAACCTGTGACCATGACGTTCTTAGTATCATGCTCTAACCAACTCAGGTAATCTCAGGTTCAACTGGCAACTGTCCTACAGAGACAATCTTCTCCTATCTTCTACTAGTTAGAAAATTGGAGATAGCTGAATGCGTTAAAAGCACCAGAGCGTCAATTGTCAACCTGAGCCTTCTAACAAACCTACAGGGAAGGCTTGCTTCTCTCCATGGACAGGATGATCTGTTTAGTATACAATGTATCAAAGGCAGCACTATCTGAGCTAACCCAGAAGAGGCATAAAAAAACTCCCATGGTTTATTATACATTTGGTCACTCCCACATCTCCGGTAAATCACTATTCTCTTGCTCTTCCCAAAGAGAGCACCCATAAAGCTTGGTATAAAGCTCCACGTAACCCTGCGGCCATGCAGCCTTGCAGGCAGGCACCTGTCATAGCTCAGTACCCAATGCACTGAAGGAGAAAATCCTCCTGTTGCTGTATGGGTGAGATATTGTGGAGTCCCGGTCCTGAGCCACTTGGAAAGGAAGGGAGGGAGGGAGGGAGGGAGGGCTGGTGTAAATGGGACAGCAAAGAATGAATCATGTCAGGGTAAGATGGAAGGAGAGGTACTAAGTGCAAGTGAGATGGACAGAATTAAGGAGAATGTCAGAACAATTGACTTAGTAGTTTTTAAACAGTGGTTTGTGTCTCAGAAATAATGCTGGAGCAGTAACATTTCAAATGATGGTTACAATATATTCTGCAACACATGAACTCAGGAAGTTACAATAGAACGAATTGTAAGTACATACATCAGGTTTTTTGGTATCTATATCCTCTCTACAGAAGACAGTAGTTGATTTAACCCGCATGCTACCGAACATGAAACTTTGGCATGCTGAAACAAACCAGACCACTTTTTAGCAAGTTCTATACCATGCCAAAAGATAGAACACTTTTAATTCAATTAAGCTTTCAGCTGAATAAGTTCTTTGTCAAAAAAGAACTGATTGCTACCTCAAAACAAACACAAATACTTGTTTGAGACATTCTACACATTTTAGGAATAAATCCAAAACAGCATGAAAGACATCTTCAAGCTTCAGCTCATCACCATTAGGCTAGTCCTCCTGACTTCATTCTACATTCAGAAGATGGATAAAAACACAAAAATGGCAATACACTACTCTAGTTCAAGCTACATCTACAGCACATTGTGGCCATGTATTCCGATACGCCTTTCACCAACGTGGTCACAACATGCACACACATACATATTCCATCCACTCTGGCTTCATGAACCAGAGCCTCAAAACACACTTTAACACCTGTGCTCAGCAGCCATGTGGCATACTGGTATTTGAGAAGCAAACTCTCAGAAATCCCCCTTTTTCAGCAACCTTAACCTGATCTGCATCTCCTTCCTCAACAGACCTCCCTGCACTGGAACTCCCCCAATAAATTGTCTCGACACCACTAGTCCTTCTAGTTTCTGTATGGTTTCATGCAAGTTACTTGAAGACTTCCTTTCAAGCTTTCATGCTTCAAAAGTCATCCATCAGTTGAGGTGTAGACTACAACCTTGAAAATAGAATTAAAAGGTGACTAACAGAGTACAATAATAATTCTAAAAAAAATGTAGATATTTAGATATTTGTGCAGGAAAATTGATAAACCTTCCCACAATTCCAAATGGATTGGCTTCTGAAGTGAAACAGTTTCCAAACTGTATTTTACTGTACTACTTCCTATGTAATTTTTGCCCTAAACTCAAAAGTGCACCTCAGTACACAAAAGGCAAGAGGAAGGATTCAAAGGTGCCATTAAAGAGTACATCAGGGCAATCTGACTATTAGCAGCATGTTTACACACTCCACGAGGCAGAACTTGGGAATTATTATGAGCAAGCTTCCCAGAACCACAGTAAGATAAAGTTGAAAAGTCAGCAGCTGCTGAGTGGGCACACTCTTTACAGTTTACAGCCAAGTTTATCAATAATTTGTCTGCTACAATTAAGGACCCTAAAAGCATGAATGCCAAAAATAAAAAGGAATCTGCAACACACAAAAATATTACTATTTTCAGAACTTTTCTGAAGACAAACCAACGCCTGCTGAGCAACTACAATTTGAAAGAAAGTAAGTGCATTGATCACACTCCTTAAAAATTGCAAGTGAGTCTTCCTTTCAGAACACAGAGGTTCTAGAAATAGAATCACTTCAATAAAATGTTAAGGGTTACATAGCATTATTGAATGACTATGACAAAAACAAGTTTCTGGTTTCACTGGACCAAGCATAGGCACGGTCTGGTCACTCCAACTGGCCACTGTCAGAGTTACTTGTGCAGCCATCACCTTGACTTTGACATAAACAATGCAAAAGCTTCCAGGTTCAGAGCTGATGCACTCCAGCTTTTCGTCATTTTTATACTTACAGAGGGAGGAGAAAGTTAGTGGGAGAGCTAATGAAAGAATTTAAGTCCAACCTAGTAGTCATCTCCACCTTTCCATTCATTCCCTACCAGAAGCTGGCTCTGTGAGACACTTCACTTGGAACACAGAGCACTATGAATTCTGATCACAAGGCATTCCACTAGGGAGAATTTAGACAAGCCTGGAAAACCTCTCATTAGGCTTCTCTGAACACAAGGAGCTCAAATTAGAAAGGATCCCACTCCATGGCTCTGTTGTCCAAATTCTAACAATTATAATCTCAACCATATCAGACAATTCAATCAATAGGACCTATTCATACCAAATCTGGCCAGGCAGAGCTGTGGTTGGTCTTAAAATTGAAAAAGTGAAAGCACAGTCATAATTCCACCACTGTCACTCCTGATGAATGTAAGAAGTTCTCCCAAACCTGACAACATGGTACAGTGATTGCAAGCACTATCCATGACTGCTTACTGAGTTAATATTTTCTGTTCTGTATGTAATTTTCTTATGTTTGTTTGGGAATTTGAATTGCAAAAGTCAATGAAATTTCTTTTCCTATTGTGTGGATATTCTTAGTTAAAAATAATTTTGCTGCTCTAGAATTGGAAATAAATGTTAATCTACAAACATGAATATACACTTATACAAATACATGTATTTGTTCACACATGCGTGGACTTTCAAATCAATGGAATAATTTCAAATGGACATATTCAACTTGTGAATCACAGACAAGATGTATTTCAAAGAAACCTTCTCACATTTAATACTATTTACAATCCTGGAATTAATTATACATAGCTAAACACTCCTGGGTATTCCATTTGTTTGTTTATTTGGTTTCATGCAACTGGAAAAAAAATTATGTAGGCCTTTCTGTTCTGTCCTCTACCACCACACAGAGCCTTCATTTAACATTCAAGAGATTAAAGAGGACTTACTAAGGTATTTAGAAATATTTTAGTCAATTATACCGACCGTCAAGCAACTGAGTTCAAGAACATTTTTCTGATATAACAGTAACTAAAATATCCCAATTTGCACTGCTTTATTACTGCAACACAAAACTATTGTAACTGTAATGCTTACTTAATGCCCAGCATGTGCACACCCCTGAGATGGACAAGAGTGAGGTAACCTCCAAAACACATTTATGCTACATGGAATTATACTCCAATTTAGCAAACAAGAGTAAATTTCATTATTTTAAATGTTGATGCAATCTTTGAGTGCTGTTTTTCTCAAAAATTAACAGAAAATAACACTTGAGTACTTTAGCACACAATATTCAAAATTAGGCTCAAGTACAGCTCAACTGCAGCGCTGAGATGTCATCAGTCACTGCTGAGCATATCCAATAGCACCAAAATATTTAAATATCCCTGCTGCCTTCCAGTTATTCAAGTTAGAAACAGTGCCAAAAAAAAAATCAAATTCTTGACCCCTGTGCTAAGCAGAAAAGCAGGTGTATGTACATCTGTACCTACAGACCTTCAGCTGTATACAAACCAATCTTTATAAAAACTCAAATCACATAGATGCTCAAACTGTTGTGAAACAGGACTCCCAACACCTTAGGGAAAAATACGTCAATATGTGTATTTAATTGCTGTTTCCAAAATAATTATTTGGATAATAGAAATAACTGGGGGAAATCACCAATGTCTTGTGGGCGGGATTTTTCCTATGCTAACTAGCACCCAGTGAATATTTTGTTACTATCCAAGAACAGAATTCAGAGTGCAGCCACTTGATTACACAATTAGCTAGAGTCTGATTTTCTAATCAAAATAGACAAATTTCCCAAAACTCAAGAGAGATTAAATAAAGACATTAAAGATTTGCTTCAATAATGTATAATTTTCCCTCCTCCACATAAATATCCAGACCCCCCATTTCTGGAAGTGCAGAGAGGACAGTGGGCAGCAGAGAAGCTGAAGCCTTGGGACACAAAGAAGATTCCAGCCATGAGAAACAAGCCCCAAAACCCAACAAAAGATAGCATCAACAGAAAGAGAATGACAACCCAGAGCCCCACAGGTGCCTCCTCTCTTTGCCATCCCCCTTCCCTGCATGTTTTTAGGATGTCAAAACGCGGTACCTTTGCCTTTCCCGGCAGTGCTGCTGCCAACTGAGGAGGATGCCTGGGAATCCTTCTTCAGTCTCTTGCTCTGAGGTCTGACACTGGACCTGAGAAAATGATGCTGGTCTTGGCTCTGGGAGGGCTGGAGAGAGGCAGGGGCCGGTGACAAGCTGGGGTTCGGTGGGGGGCTGCTGGTAGTGTTGCTGTTAATGATCTTCTCTTCTTTCTTTGTGTTGCTGCTGCCTGGAGCTGCCTCTCCTCCTCCTCCTGCCCCTTCTTCTTCCAGGGACTCCTCATCTCCTCCTGCTCTCTTGCCCAGCTTTTTCACCCCTTCCTCCCCGCTGCTCTCTCCCAGTTTCACTGTCATCCTGCAAGGGAGGAGAGGGAGCAAAGAGGGGGCAACACAGTCAGGCCAGGGAGCCCCCGGGGAGGCAGAGAAACCCCTGGGCTGAGAGGGGAGAAGTTTAGCTGCAGAAATTCCTCTCAACATGGCCGCCGTTGTTTGTTACTAAATCCCCTTTCGTTTGCTGTCCCGACCCAACAACCTGTGCCGAGGGTGGGAGGGGGAAAGCTTCACCACAACCCCTCCCAAACCGGCCCAAACGGTAGCCAGGGGCCCCCGGTAGCCCCCCGTCTCCGTCCCGAAGAGCTCCGGGCCGCCTTTGGCCGGGAAATCGCCCGGCCAAACTCGGCGTGTGGCAGCGCTCGCCAGCGCCGGAGGAGCGGCAGCCGCTGGGCCGGCGGAGCAGAACGGAGCGGGGAAGTGCTGCTCCCCCATCCCATCCCATCCCACCCACCCCTCCGCGGCTCCCGGGCCCGGGGCTCTCCTCTCTCCTCACCGCGGAGCCGCAGCCCGGCCCGCCGCGGGGGGGGGATCCATGATCCTGGATGCGGCGGTGGCTTCTCCTCCTCTGTGTGTTTGTCTGGGGCTGGGACTGGCCGAGGCTCCCGAGGTTCCCGCTCCCCTCCGCCCCCACCCCGCACCTCCCCGCGCTCCTTTCCGCCGGGCAGCCCCGACCCCGCCGCCCCCGCCGATGGCAGCACCGAGGGCCGGGTCTGTTCTGTCACCGGGAACGGGCAGGGACCGGCTCTCCGGGCCAGCACCCCTGCCCGCCGCCTCTGCTGGGACAGAATTAATGCCACCCCACTTTTCCCCCTTTTTTCTTCTTCTTTCTTTTTTTCCAGTTTGGAGGGCAATAAACTTCAGATGCACCTACAGCGGTTGTGCACCATTGCCTCGTTGCTCCTGACCCTGCAGAGACCCCGGCCAAGCAGGGCAGCCCTGAACCCTTGTGCCAAGGGAGCATCCCTGGGCTTTCAAAGGCATCTATCAACTTTCGGACCTGACATTGGGACCAGCTGCTGGATGACCACTTCCTGTGCTGACTTCACAAATCCTCTCAATTCTGAAGGCTTTTTTCAAATGCTTGGAACAAAACGTCAGATATGGACACAAGCTTAAGGCATTAATCACATTATCTGTTAAAACCCAACAACTGCTTTAGTTTTTCCTAAGGAGTGTAAAAACATTACTGACAGCATATCTAAAATAAGTCAACTTCCAGCAAGGAACCAGTTACAGCACCCAGCAAGGAGCAGCACTTGGGATGCAGCTGCCTTGACACCATGGCAGGAGCCACCATCCAACTTCCCTCTAGGGAAAAGATAACCAACAAGAGGAGGAAATTCTGAATATCACAAACACTGGAATCACTACAGATCAGGCTGACATCAGGATAAAGAGGTTCAAATTAACAAAGATGCATCAACATGATATGGCATACAAATTCATCAAGTTACTGCTTATGAGTTGTACTCCTACTATTAAAATTATATTTTTCCCTCTAATTTTCAGCTAAAACACTGAACCCATCCAGAATTGTGTTGGGCAACGTTTCACTCCTTGAAAATGCTCAATAAACTGATCTGAACTCACACTAAAATTTGGTTATTTATTTACCTGACAGGTTCCTAGTTAAAGACTGGTTCTTCACTCACCAAACCCTACAGTTTCTAGTTATTTTGAGGACAGAAACATTCCTATTCTTACAGTGTGTGCTCAAAAACTTTGCATAAGCAAAGCTTAAATAATTTCAAGTTTGGTTTTATTACTGTAAATGAAACGATGCACCCACCCACTAGCCTCCCCCAACAATTAGCGGGGGAGAAACAAAGACAAACTCCTTGGGGACAGCTCCTTACAGGACGCGAGTAGCACACCCCAGGATCTGCCCCGCTTCTCAGCTGCTGGCTCCTTCCAGCATTCTGCCTAAGCCGTGCAGTTTCCCGTTATAGCTGCTTTCTCCTTTCGTTTTCACCTTGTTCCTCCTTTCCCTTTTTCTCCTAAACTGAAAATTCCTTCAGCCTAGCTGCTTTAGTCGTCTACACCCTTGTGGCCGTCCCTCCGCTGCTTCCCGTAAAAGCCGCAGGGACGCGTTCCCCAAGCGCGGCCGGCCCGGACGGGCAAGCAGGGCCGGGCCGGTCTCCCCGGGGCCAGGTGCGTCCCGCCCCGCAGGCTCCATCCCCCGCCCCTTCCTCACCTGCCGCATCAATGCCGTCACGCAGCCTCCGCGCTCCGGCTGCTCCGCCGGCGGCTGCCTCGGCTGCTCCGGCACCCGCAGCTCCAGGCACCTCCGGGCTGCGCCCACACCCGCCAGCTCCGGAGGCGGCCGGCGCGGAGCCCAGCGGCCCTCCCAGTTTTGCTGGCGGCGGCAGAGCCGCTCGCGGCTGTGGGGCCGACCTCTTCCCCGGGCTGCTCCGAAACCCAGCCGCGGCCCCCGCGCCGCCGGGCTCGGCCGGGCTCGGGACAGCGCTGGGATAAGGCCGGGCTGGGGCCGTGGGGGTTCCGCTTCCTCCTCGCCCTGTCCGGGCCGGGGGCGGGGCCGCGGCGCGCGGGCCCAGCTGAGAGCGCCGGCGCTCCCCGCCCCCCAAGCAACGCGTCCCATTGGCCGGCGGCGAGCGGGAGCGAGGCGGGGGCGGGGCCACAGCTCCAGCGCGAGCCAAACAAAGCGGGGCGCGTGACGAAAGCCTCTGCGCGAAGGAAGAGGCGGCAGTGCGTGTCTGCTAGGGGCGGGGTGAGCCCCGAGATCTGGCTGCCGATTGGCTGAAAGAAAAGCCAATGGAGAGCCATCTGGCCAAGGCCTTTGGATGGGGTCCAGGATTCCATTGGTCAGGGAGCGGGTGATTTGCATGCGGCGCGGTATTTCCGGCTGCCGGGCGGCGGCGCCGCTCTCTTGCGCGGCCCCGGCGCGTTGGGCTGGCTGGGGATGCTGGGCTTGCTGCTCGTGTCTCCGGCCGACGGTCCCGCTGGCTCTCGCTTCCTTCGCCGGGACCCCTGGGAAAGCCGTGGGGCTGCTCTCCCTGGGGCACCTGGGACGTTCGTGGGCTGCATTTGGGAACAGGCCCTTCGCTGGGTCTGAGTTTGCTGGGCGTTCTTCTCGCAGTGGGGGCTCCTCGATGTGGACTGATACTTTTATGTGGTGACTTCACGTTAAGTGCTAAGCAGGATAATTTTTTAAAATTTTATAACTGATACTGCATGAGATACTTCTTCCTTAATAACGTGTTTGTCAAAAGAGCATTTGATCTTCCTCTTTTTTTAATCTTTATGGTTTTCATAGACAAAAGGGTGCCTTAGTTCTCTTCCAAGGAAAATATTTGTAAGCTTAAAAATAAAGTCATAAGTAGTTAAACCTCATGATTGTGTCAAAATTCTGGAAAATTGGCCTCCCGTGGAGTCTATTGCAAGTAATTATCTATGATGGTAGAAATGTAACATGTCTTGAGTGCTGTGTTATCACCTGTAAATATGCTGTAAAGTGTATTTGTGAGTAACCAAGTGGACTGCTCTAAATGGAATTTGTTAAAAAAGGTTTGTCTCTAGTGCCGATATGAGAAACAGGGCCAGGAGACCTGCTGCTTTTAAAAGGCCTTTATTAAGAACAGCCCTTGTGTGGGGAACCCGAGGGGTCGCGCCCACCGCCGCTGCTCCCGCAGGACGACGCCGAGGAGGAGGAGTGCAGCTTTGTCTCTCGGCAGAGCTGGGGCTTCCGTCCTCACCAGAGTCCTCAGGAGGACAGTGTTGGCTTGTAGTCCGGGGTGTCATCCCGACCGAGTACTCCTGCAGCCATGGTGACACGCCGGAATCCGGCTCTGGTAGAGGGTGGGTGATTCCCGGTGGTGCAGCCAGTTTAGAACCATAGTTCATGTGCTGGTTTGTTCTTTTTGAGAGAGTCCATACCATACCCACAGCTCCTCATTAAATTCAGTCCGGGTGCAAGTCCCTCTGGGAGCAGGGGAAGTGGTCCCTGACCCAAGGGAAAGGGATACGAGTACAGGGGTGCAAGTCCTTCTGGGAGCAGAAGTGATTCCCGACGGAAAGGGATACAAGCACAGGGTAAGATAGTAACACTTAATCATGGCAAACAAAGGCAAATCTCAGAACTCTAACATTCTACATTCAACAACAGACTAACACTTCCAATTCAGATCCTTTTAACTTCATTAACATTAACTAGCAGAGCTTCCATCTCGGGTGTTTCATTTCTTACACCGATACTTGCATTTAAATCTGCATCTTCATTGTTTGGTTTTTTTTAAGAAAATATTTTCCAAATTTTTTTTTGTAATCTCACACGATATCATGTGGCATATTTTTCCTCCTTGGCTTCAACCAAATTCAGCAATACTGTTAGGCAATGGATTGTGTATCTCCACTATCATATATTTCCATAGTGCTTTGCCAAGAGATGTGCAGTTATGTTCAGCTCTCCAACTGAAGGTTTCCATTCTCTGTATGTAAATAACTCCCTGCTTGAACAGCCTCATTGCCTCCAGTGGACTGTTAAGGTGTGAAATTGCTCGAGTGTCTAAATGTTTGTGAGAGAAAAGCTGACTGAAAAGGAGTTGCACAAGAGATGAGAGGCAGGGGGGAGGGTGAGACGCCAAAAGACACGAGCTTCCATTAGTTCTGTTTTGATCACTGGCCCTTCCTCGCTAGTCTGTTTTTACAGACCTGCACAGCCACAAAATGCAAATAATCTTCCCATGTTTGTTGTCATGGTTTTCTAGGTCAGGCAAGAACATTAACTTGGATTTGTCCCACATCCTGTGTATTTTAAGGTATGAATAACAAATTGCATTTTTACTAGAAAATAGAGCAAACAATGCAGAACTGTTCAGCAGAAGGACAAAGTTAATACTTTAGATTTATTTTTTTAAAATTTTGAATCTAATATGCACAATCATTGCAAATTATAACATGGAAATACTTTTTCAAAGATCCTAGGTGTGAAAGTCACCAATATAGTGAATGTTCTGTATTTTCCTTTTAGATTATTTAGAAGCTAGCAGATTTCATTAATAATTTATTTCTTCTTAAAAGGCTCTGAAATTGTTTATTCTGGCAGACAATAATGGATGATCTTTGTGTTCTTTCCCATGCATGTCAAAGGATTTAAATGGAAGGAAAGACTGCTATTGTTAATCCTTTATTGCTTACATAAGGAAGCACCTAGTCATGCAACTTTGTTTTCTTCTTGGTGTGTGAGGTCAAGCCCTTAAGGGAAGGGGGAAATGGGCTATGGGCAACTCCAGCCAGTCCTGGGACTTAAGGGATTTGGAGCTGTTAGGCATCTTTTATGATACCAGGGACTTAGAACTAGATGTTTTTTAAAATCCCTTTCTGTGGTTATGTGATTTTATTAGTAGAATGGAAGATGTTAAGATCCTAGGAGTCCACATTCACTTGTTTATTTATCATAGAAGCAGGGCTTCTCTGTCGAATATTGAAGGGCAGGAAAACTTCATTTCCAGCTAAGCCTGCACAAGTAGGAATATGTAGTATAGTTATTGGAAAAAATAGTATGTAACATTGAACCAGCCAATTCTGAGAGCTGTAAAGTGGTCACTTGAGCAGAGACAGTCGGCGGGTTGTTTAGACTCTTTTTATTCCAACCCAGAAAGGGATGATGGACTTGATGTTTTTTTGAGGCTCCAGCTGGCTGTATGTTTCTGACTTGAGTGTATCATGTAGTTGCAGTAGTTTCCACGACAGCCTGGTTGTCTGAGAAAACAAGGCATCTGCACATGGTCTGCTCAACTCCTCAACTTCTAGTCTGATGAACTCAAGGCTACAGTGAGAACAATTGGCTTGGCAGAGGCAAGAAATTAATTTCTGACTCTGGGAGTGGCACCTGAGTGAGCTAGCTGGGCATGTTCAAGGAATCCACCACAAAGAGATGCCATAAATGGCTGTTAGAGCTGATGCCTTGTAGAGGGAGAAGATAAAAAGGTCCAGGAAACAGGACTTTGTGAGTTCTGTAGCTCTGGTCTATGTGAGTTGCTGACTTGTAACAAGGTCTAAAGCCACTGTTTTACCTCTCTACCTGAATGCTGCCCATCATTCTAGCAGATATACAGTGTGTTTCAATGTACTGTGTGCCTCTCACTGGGTGCTTTTTCCTACTTGCTACCAAAATGGAGCTTTGTTTGTTTGTTTGTTTTGGTGGTTTTTCTTATCTTTGGTTTTTGTTTTTGTTTTTGTTTTTTTTTTTGTTTTTTTTTTTTTGTTGTTTCACTGTTGTTGGTTTTGGTTTGATTTTATGGTTGGGTTTGTTGGTTTTTTTTTTTTGTTTGTTTGTTTTGTGTTTTGTTTTGTTGGGTTTTTTTTTTGTTTGGTTTGGTTTGGTTTTTTGTTTTTTGGTTTTTTTTTAGAGTCCCTGCATATTTGGGAAAGGAAACTGATAAGCACCACATAAATGACACGTTACACATGGCCAGTCAACCACAAAATATGCAGGAGCTGCTTGTCATAGCTGTACCAGATGTGGCTGCTTTTCATCAGCTTGCACAGAAATGTTGTGACTTCAGAGGAATTACAAATAACTATGGGTAGGACAGTGCTGTGGGGATTTGGTCTTGAATTTTTCCATCCCTTTTGAAGGTGTTGGGCAAACCTGGCTCTTGGGGCTGGCTGCGGGCCCAGTGCGGGCGAGAGCTGGGAATGGAGCTGGGAATGGAGCTGGGCTGTACCTGGCATGGCTTGTGGCTGGCGTGCTGAGGAGGTGCAGGGAGGTAGAAGGGCTTTACGGGTCGTGCTTTTAGATGTTATTAGAAAGACTTAGTTGTTAAGTTAAAAACTTTTCACCCCAAAACTCTGAAAGAGCCGCTGAGCTCCGAGCGATACAATTAAATATGGTTACGATATACGTTTGTATATCACGGAGGTCCGGCTGGGTCACACTCCCTCACAACAGGTGCTTGACAGCGTTGGGGACCAGGAGGGTTTGGGGAATGATCTCGATTCTCGGGACGGCGGCACAGTGCATCACCTGCTGTAGAAAAAGTTCCTCGCAGGTCAAGCCACCAAACCCTGCAGACGGCTCTGACACCGTCGGGGACAGCCCAGCGGGACGGCCGCCGGACCCGCTGCGCTCGTCGCTTTCCGCCATTCTTCGTGTGCCGCGGGCGGTTTCGGCTTTTCCCGCCACTCCTCGGCTCCGCTCGGCTGTTTCCGCTTGCGGCTCGCCCCGTTGTCGGGGTAACGCAAAGCATCGCGGGCCGAGTGCGGCCTGCGGCGCGGGGGCGGCACAGAGGGCGGCGGGCGCTGCCTGCGGGCGGGGGCAGCGGGGGCGGGGAGAGCAGGCGGCGGCTCTACCCGCAGCAGCAGCCCGCGGCTGTCGGCCGGCTCTCCGTGCTTGTATCTGGGCCCGGCCTGCGGCAGCGGGGTTGATCGCCATCGGCCGGAGGTAAGGGGCGCTTGAGCTGCTGGTGGCGGGGTCGGGGCGAGAACGTGGTGGTGTGGCCCACGTGTTTGTCTTCTCGGAGCCGTGAAGTTCGTGGAGCCCCTTGTTCTGTGCCGGCGAGTGGCGATCACGGCCCGGTCGGGGGACGTGCGCAGGGTTCGGTGCGCTCCGGGGGCTGGCCACGGCGGCAGCAGCCTGGGCTTCGCCTGGCACCGGCTCCCCGCCCCTTCTCTCTCTGTGTGGGTGCAGGGTTCAGCCGGGTTTTTGCTTCATTTGTCTTACTAGCTAGAGAAGATTGTACATAGTCATTTACCACCTTTTTGTAGCACAGAGCAATTTTGGAGGTGATTTTTGGGGTTTTTTTGCCTTTTTTTTTGCCCTTTTTTTTTTTTTCCTTTTTTTTTTTTTTTTCTGGGGCTGGCTCTTTTAAACAATTTCAAATTTAAAAACCAGCAATTCTCATAGGTAGAGATTAAAGGAAAGACCTTTGTCTTTGCTTTGGTAACTTGAGCCTTGCTGGAGAGTCTTGTTCAGGCAACTCGGACAGAGACCCCTTTCACCATGTGTATGGTGACTGGGGGTGATGAGTCTGCAGCTCCACAGGTACTGCAAACCAAGTTGCTATCAACCTCGATTAAATGTGATGATAACACTGTGACAGAACATCAAATCAGCTTGTTACATATTGTCCCCAAAGACAGAATAGCATATATTTTTTTTCTGATAGTTGATGATTATTTTTTGAAATATGTGCACGTGTTCTGGCTCGCTGCTGTCATTTGCAGTCGTTAATGCTGTCTGTAGTGTTTATCTCTGTGAACCTCATGAAGTTCAACAAGGCCATGTGCAAAGTTCTGCACTAGGTTGAGGCAATCTCCATTACCAGTATAGTCTGCAGGATGAACAGATTGAAAGCAGTCCCGCAGAGAAGGATTTGGGGTACTGGTGGGTAAAAGACTGGAAATGATCTGGCAATGCACACTGGCAGCCCAGATGCCCCCATGTCCTGGGCTCATTGCCACGGCGTGCTCTGTGAACCAGAGGGTGTTCTGCTCCTCTGCCCTGCTCAGGTGAGACCTTCAGGTGTACCTCCAGCTCTGGAGCTCCAGCGTAGGAAGGACATGGAACTGGTGGACAGAGTCCAGAGGAGGCCATGGAGATGCTCCAGAGTCTGCAGCCCCTCTGATCTGGAGACAGGCTGGAGAGCTGTGGGTATCAAGCCTGGAGAAGAGATGGCTCTGTGAACACCTCATTGTGGCCTTCAAGTATTTTAGGAATTCATTCAGTGCCAGTGCCAGTAGCTCAGGGTGCAGTTGCAGTGCAAGCTGTAGGTTGAGCTTTGGGTGGCCAGAGCCAGAGGCTGTGAACTGCTGACTCTCTGCATAACACAGGGCATGGGCACCTGTGGCCCAGCCAGGTGAGGGACACTCAGAGGCACTCAGCAGCAGCTGACAACCCCCAGACTTTCCCTGCCCTTAGACTGAAAAGGTGTAAAAGCCATAGGGTTCCTTTGTTTGACATGGCTCCTTGGAGATACCAGCTCAAGCTGTAATTTTATTGCACCAAAATGAAATTATTTTAATGATCCAGACACCTGAGACTGCTATGGGAAACCTATGGTTGAGCTGGTAAGGAAAGCTGGTCTGACTGTGTGGGTGTGGAGGTGTAGCTGTGCAGGGGCCTCGGTCTCAGTTCAAGAGTGATTGTCGGGTGGCTTCTGGATGGTTGGAGAGGGAAGTTGTCTTAAAAAGAACTTTATGGGATCTTGTAAGAAAGATGGATATAGACTTCTTACCGGAGCCTGTACTGACAGGATGAGGGGCTAATGGTTTAAACTGGCACATGTTAGCTTTATTTTAGGCATCATAAAGAAAGTATTATTGTGAGGGTGCTGAGGCCCTGGCACAGGTTGCCCAGAGAAGCTGTGGCTGCCCCTGGATCCCTGGAAGTGTCCAAGGCCAGGTTGGACAGGGTTTGGAGCAACCTGGGAACAGTGGGAGGAGTCTCTGCCCATGGCATAGGGTGGAGCTGTATGAGCTTAAGGTCCCTTCCGACCCAAACCATGCTGTGATTCCATAAAGTCTAACCATTTCTAAGAATTGCCTGTGGACTGTTTCAAAAGTGTCTGTCCAATGTATCTAATTTGATCTTTGAGATCAGGTATGGGGGCTTGGTCATGTTCTATTCCAAAATACAAAATGGTTAACTTTTTCAGAAAATTTTTTTTTGAAACCTTGGAAAAATAGCACACATCAGAGTAGTTTGTAGAGGCAGTATTACTTGGTTTTCTTTTTCTTTCTTTGAAGACTTTTTTGAAGAGTCAGCTGTCAAAGCTACAGTGTAAATACATGAGCTAGCAGTAATCATGTGAGTAATGAATTCCCAAGATCACAGCAAGAAAATTAATATTGGTTTAGTTATTTTTACACCACTGAGCAATCCACTTATGTAAGCCATTTATTTATTTGTGTGTAGCAGTCTGCTTCCCAATTCTGTGTAGTTACTGTGATGGTGAAGAGTATTTTATTTTTGGGATTGTCCATAATTTACACTGCAGTATCACTGAACCTTATTTTAGTAAGTGCCATTTTAAATATACACAGTTTTGGTTGAAAATTTTTTCTTGCTGTCTGTTAATTCCAAAAGTTAAATTAGTAAGTTGAACAAGAGATGCAATTTGGAAGCTTGATAAACTTATTTCAGTCATTGAAGGGGACTAAAATATCTGAATAATAATAAGTAATATTGATGACTACAGATGCAAGGAACAACTAAAAGTAGAAAATGGTGGCTATAGAGAAGACATTACAGGTGCATGGCTTGTGTGATAAAACTTATTTCATATGAAATGCAGCTTTGTTTTCATTTAGGCTTCTTACATTTTTATTTTAATCTGAAGTGAAATTCTTTATTATTTCAAATTTTGAGCCTATCTAAAGATTTTAGTCAAATATGGACTAAATCCTTCCTCTCTTAGAGGAAAATGAAACAGATAAAATAAGGAGTCAAGGAGTAGTATGGGCAAAGAATTCTGGAACAGTACTGGAGATGTAAGAAAACTTTTAAAATACATGAAGTCAAGACGAAAAATACTCCAGATTTTATTTGAATGGTTTGTTGGGGGTTTTTTTGAGTGGTGATAAAACTGGACCCATGCAGTGCACTTTGGGAATGCTGACTATTTTGAAGGATTGTACGGCTAAAAGTGAGTGGATCTTGTTGGAAGATGAAATGGTTTGTCCTTAGGGTGACTGCTCTTGGCTGCTGTCATATCCAGTAGTTGATGTTGTTCCTTGTATGTGTCAGAGGCAAAATACAGAGCTCCCAATTTACTGAACAGAGTTGCCCACCTTTCTAAATTAAGTGCCTGGCAAATTAGTTATTTGAGGTGCGGACAGAAGATTTAAAGGAAAGAGTCCTTAAGAGTCTGTTGATGCCTGTCTTACATGCTGGTGGCTTAGGCAAGTCTCACTGCTGCGCATGTGTGTGCCTGTGGGTTCTGAACTCGTGGTTTACCTGTGCAGAAGAAAACATCTCTTCCCCTTAAATGTCACAGAAGTCTTCTAAATGTTTCATGTTTGGGGGCTTTTTTGGTGTGTATGTTTGTTTGTGTTGTTTTCTTGGAGGTCTTGTTTTGTTTTTTACCGGGTCTTGGCAGTGTTCTGTACCTGGGGAGGAGTAATCCCATGCACCAGTCCAGGTGGGGACTGCCCTGCTAGATGGCATCCCTGTGGAGAAGGACCTGGGGGTCACCAGCTGTCCTTGACCAGCTGTGTGCCCTGGGGCCAAGATGGTGGGTGCTGAGGGGTATGAGGAAAGGCATTGTCACTGGGTTGGAGAGGGGATCCTGCCCCTCTCTTCAGCCCTGGTGAGGCACATCTGGAGCACTGTGTCCAGTTCTGGAAGCTGGACCTGTTGAGCTTTGAGAAGAGACAGCTGAGAGGGGACCTCATCCCTGTCAGTATCTGCAGGGAAAGCTCAGGAGAATGGAGCAGGCTGTGCTCCACAGGGCTCAGCAATGGCACTAGAGGCAATGGGCAGAAAATGGAACACGGGAAGTTTCATCTACATATGAGGAAGAACTTCTTTACTGTGTGAATGAGTAAGCACTGAATAGGCTGCCCCAGAGAGGATGTGAAGTCTCCCTCATTGGGGTTATCCAGAATTGGCTGGACACAATCCTATGCCAGCTGCTCTGGGAAGACTTTGTGAGCCGGGCGGTTGGACCAGTTGACCCACTGAACTCTATGACTCTGTGATTATTGCTAGGAATTTGAGGTGTTTTGCTCCAGCTGTTTTTGTTTTGAAACTGAGCTGACTGGATCCCATGACACAAATCCAAAGACCATTTCTGTGTATAAATTATTACAGATTATTAGTGACGCTCTCCATTTCTGACCCACAACACTGAAAAGGGTTTTGTTCTTATGTTCTTTTCTGTGCAACATCACCACTTATTTTTTTCATTCAAATGTTGGTAACAGTTCCAATGTAAATAGCAGATAGTGTGATTTCAATAGTACGAGCTCCAAAGTGGTGACAACTGTTGAAACTTACTTTGAAAGCCCAGACATGAGACTTAACAACCTAAAAGAGTTCAATCTGTACATTAATTAACATCTTTGGATATGAAGTACTGGAAGTATCTTTCTGGTAAATACTGAGTTATTTCAGGGTCCTTTGAAGTAAGCCAGCACAAGCCACTGGTGAAAGACTTGGTACTGGCCTAAATACACTGTGAATCTACAGAGTGTGAGGCTCAGTGTTTCTCCATTTTTTTTGAATGCCACTCTGACATTCTCATGTCTGTGTAGTATGTGCAACAAGATGATGCTGTAGTTTTGTTTTAACCCGTATATATGTTGTTATACATAGTACATAAATTCAATATAATATAGCATATATGTACTGTATATGTATTATCTGCATAAGCAAACCTGATAGAGATGTTTTTATTCCTTGTACAGGTGTGCAGTCTGAGACAGCTCCCGTTTTTATGGCTGTGTACGTGGATCATCGAACAGATGCTCCTGATTCTGTTGCCTCCCCTTCCCATATAGCATGGCACCCACTTCATCCACTCCTGGCAGTTGCTTCCGTCAGCACAGCAGGTGGGGGCTGTGTGGATATCTACCTGGAACAGGTGAAAAGTCAGCAACTTTGCTTTTGCTCTCGATATAGAGTCGCAGAATTGCAGGATGGTTTGGATTGGAAGGGACCTTTAGGATCATCTTGTCCCAACCACTTGCTGTGCACAGGGACACCTTCCATAGACCAGGTTGCTCCAAGCCCCATCCAGCCTGGTCTTGAGCACTTCCAGAGATATGAGATGTGTAAGAAGTCACACAGCTTCTCTCAGCAACCTTTATCATTGTTCTAATTTAAAACTTCACATTTTTAATCTCTATTTTTGCAGGCTTACTTATCCTCCTGAAATCTCTCTGGGTTTTAATTAGTCTATGTCCTATGCTATATAGAACATGACAGATTCATCAGCCACTCATTATATGTATTTTGTAAAAAATCTTCATCTTCATCAGTTAAATTGATCTTTCCTTTGAAATTTGATGTTTACAGTCTGTAAGTCTTGTTTTGTGATGGTTACTGATTTGCTTTTTGCTTCTTATAGTGTGAGAATTTCAGGCTTGTATGTAAATGAACACATGCTGCTGCTGCTGCTTTTTAACTCTTAAGTGAATAGAACATCCTAAGAAATGGAAATTGAACAAATCACTCCGCCACCTCAAGACTGAACTGATTTTCTGCCTGTAGACAGATATTTCTTTTGCATACTCTAACTTTTACATGACAGCCTTGTGTAAGACTTTGGTTTGCATAAATTTTAGGGAAGTAGCACTAAAAGGTGTCTCAGTCTGCAGCAGACTTACTGAAACATGTAAGTCTCTTAATATGATAGCCTATGAAATATGTACTTTTCAAAGTGTATTCTGAAAAGTTGTTATCCCAGTTTAACAAATGGAAAAAATAAATATGTAGAGAGGTTAAATGATTCACATGAAATATTCTTGTGTTGCGGTGTGTTGTCATGGTGTGCCTCAGTTTCCCCAGTTTTTCCCCTGAAATTCCCTTTCCCAGGTGGGGTGTCAATCACCTCTCCTTTCCCCACCCTTGACCCATGCTGGGCACTGTCTTTATCAACCCAGAGATTCCAAGGGGAGCATCGAGTGATTGGAAGGTTCAAAGGATGCTCGCCACCCCCTGGGGAGCCATTGGCCCACCCAGGTGTCCCTCTCACCTGAGACCCCCTCCCCTCATACCTGGTTGGTGCTCCCTATGGTCCCTCCCCTGCCCCTCTCCCCAGGTAAAAGGACAAGCACACCATGCAGGGGGGAGTTCTCTTGGAGTTGTTGCAGGATTCAGAGGTTACGCATCCCGAAGTAAAATCTCTGGATTAAAAACTCTCCATCAGGGCCCACTCCTTCCTTCACCATCGCCTTAAAGGTTTCTCCAGCTCAGGAAAGCCTGAGGAGTGCCCCTCTTCAATAGCAAGCTCCAGCCGCAAGCACTGGAGCTCGGGACATACCTGGACTTGTCCCCATGTGCTCATAGCTAGCCAGAGCCTCTCTGGGGAGAAAACACCACAGGTGCCGTGATTGCCTTAGCAGCTGGGGCCAGACAGACCAAGGCAGTCCCGTTCAGTGATATTGGTAAATTCTAGTACTTGTGAACCATGCCTAAAGGAGGTTCTGCCTTTAGGAGCTGTTGAAGCATTAGATTATTCTATTTCCTTAGTGACGTGCTTTGTTCTTTTTCAATAGCTGGAATTTCTTTTTGCTTTGAAATGTGTTTGAAGCCTTCTTGTATCCTTTATATGGGAGAGAAAGCTTGATATTGAGTGGGCTGTGAATTGGAAGGTTTGGTTGCTGAGTTTCCACTGGACTGAGCTCACACTGATTTCTGTTTGCAGGGAGAACATGTGCCTGATTCCCATGTGGAGAGAAGCTCTCAGGTCACATTACTTGCCTGGCACCCTTCCAGACCCATTCTGGCATCAGGATGGGAGACAGGAGGAGTTCTGATACTGAACAAACAAGACAAGGAGCAGCATACTCTACCCCCAAATCACAACGCCAAAATCACAGTCCTGAGCTGGAGTACGAGTGGTACCTGCCTTGTGTCTGGGGATGGGGTGAGTACCTGAAATGCCATGTGGGTTTGATGTGGAACAGAGTCTTGGAAGCTCTGTAATAGGAAAGGATCATGGAATGGAGATCCATGGGGAGGGGAGAGTTGAGTGGGAGAGAAATTTCCTTCCCTTAGGTACAAATTAAAAATGTTAGGAAATAAAATCAAATCTTAGTGTTTTAATTTTTTCTACAATTAAAGAATTGCTGTTCTATATTTTTTTTTTAAATAAAAGTGTGTTGGATCTCAGTGAGTGCTTAGCGTTGATGAAAGTTTAAGGCTATTTCATGGACGGAGTAATTGAGGTATAGACAATTTGAATTATTTTGCTCCTGTTTTTTGTCAAGTTTTAGGGCAGACTCAAGAATAAAGCCTAGCTGTTGAGAAACAAATTCCAGCTACAACATATTCATTCATACTGAGTGCAGAGCAGTGCTCACAGGAAACCCATGCTAATCTCTCTTTTTCTGATTTTATTAATGCCTTAAAATTGTGTCAAATTGATTATATTGGGAAATGTGATGCTCTATTTCTTGATAAGCTGGTTGCCCTTTTACATAGTTAAATGAGAAAGTAGCTATTGAATATTCAGGATTTAATATTCATAGAAGATTCTGATTTTGCCAGTGCCCGAGTCAGCCAATGAAGAAAAAAAGGGGTTTTTTCCCTGTATTTTCCCTGATTCAAACTTGAGCTTGCCCAAGAATTTCAGTTCTGCTCTTACCTATATGTCAGAATTCCCAATATTCTTATTGGGAGGAAAAAAATTATTTTCATTCATTTTTTGTAAAGTTCTGCTGCTACATTTGACAGAAATGCAGAAATTCAAAATTGAGTAAGAAGAGAATTTATCATCTTCTTTATTAGGAAAGAGAAAGTTCTGCCCAGGCAAAAGATGGATACATCTCAGTGTAGCTGAGGCGTTAATCATAATGAGACAATACATTGATGTAGACAGAGCTTACATTTATGAAGAAAATACTTTTCAAATTTATTTCAAAGCAGTGTCACTATGCTATGGTCTGAGGTGCAGCACAGATATACTTCATTTCCTATATATTATCCAATAGCTTATAAGTTTATTTTTAATATTTTTCCCATGAGGGTTTATTTTTAGGAAACTTCCATTAGATGAGTGCTGCCAGGATCATGTTCTGCTCATATTAGAGGAAATTCTTTAGAAATAAGATAAATATTTGGATCCTGATTTGGTTTCTGTTTCACCCAGAGGGTGGTTGGACACTGGAAAGGCTCCCTAGGGAATGCTCAGAGCTGCAATGCTTCCAGAGCTCCAGGAGGCTTTGGACAAGCACTCGGGCACAGGGTGGGATTGTTGGGTTGTCTGTGTGGGCCAGGAGTTGGGCTTGATGATCTGTGTGAGTCACTTCCAACTGAGCATCTTCTATGATTTTATCTTCACTAGGATTTCTGTGATCATACATCCTGAAAGCAAGAAAATTATTTGAAAATAACTTCATAAAGTTGGAATAGGATACTGTGAAAATCAGAAGCTTTTAATTTATTTTAAGTAAAAATAACATGGATGATTTCCATGTTTTGATCACAGAGAGGATCTAGGTGCTTTCTATAATGAAAGCCTATTTGTAAGGCAAATTGCTTTCATACCAAGTAACTAAAGCTTTGGGTTTTTAAAAATTATTGGGAAGTTACAGGGTAGAATCAGAGAATATCTCCATTTGGAAAGGACATTTAGATAGATGATAAGGTCAATGTCCTCTGTCCTTTAAAAAATATGATTTGAAACCAGATGAGTTCTGCATCCTTTCCAGTGTGACTTAGGAGAGATTGTGAGGCTTTTTTGTTTCCAATCTCATGTGCCCCAAACTAAGAATTGTGATTGCAAGTAGTTTATCTGGATACAGGCTGGAATATCTAGAAGGAGGTGGAACAAAGGTCAGCAGCTTTAGAAAGCTGCATGCTTTTCCTCCAGCTTATAAATGGTGCAGGTGGTATTAGTTGGGATCCTTGGAAATTGGTGGCGTGTAAAGCTGATGGAAAAGTGAGAGGAGGAACCAACAAGGTTGGTTCACAGGGTCCTGTGATTTTCAGAGATAACTAGCAAACATTTTATGAACTGCAAATGTCCTCTTGGGACAGGAGTACAGCAGGGTCACAGTTGCACAGCTGAGTGGCATTCTTTAAGCTGCAAGACACATAGCACTTAATAACAGTTTTGGATAGTATAACTATTGTCATCTTACTGTTGAAAAGAAGTCAGAACTTTGAATCTTAGGAAAAAAAGAGGGAATTGTTATCTTGGAAGGTCTCGGCTGCATCTTGTGTGGCTTCTAGCTAGAATTGTGAAGAATAAATGACCACTGCTACCAGTCTTTCACTTCCAGGAAAAGGATGATACTTCATTGAAAACAATAAATAAAAATAGAGCAAATTCTAATACCACTTTATTGTTGTCTATCTTAATGAAATAAAATGAGATTGAACTTGATATTGAAAATTGTTACTGAGTTTTTTAATGTAGTGCTTACATGGAAGGTTCCTAAATGCAATTTGGTTTCATAAACACTAGCATAACAACAACAATAAATAATCATCTTAGCATTCCAACTGTGCGGCTATACTGTAAGTCAGTTTGTTGGAATTTGTCTCCATTCTTTCCAGTCACCAGGGGTTTGTTGCTCCTGAGCTGCCACTGCAGGGTATGAGTTATGTCAGCACCTGTGCCAGGCTTGAGGGCTGGCCTGTGTTGACCACTGTTGAGTTCATTAGTTAACCAGTCTTCCTTTCTTCAGCATCTATGATTTTTCTAGTTACTAGATTATTTTTCTAAAAGTAAGATCTTGATTTTTCTAAAAGTAAGCTCTTGAATGTCTGCTCTGAAAGAGGAGGAAAGCTCCAGAAATTAAAAAATTCTGCCCTTAGTCTTTCTGCATCCTGTGACTTTACATGTCTATTCATATACCCATGCTCATCTACATCAGTTTTGTACGCACTTACTGAGGGATGCATATACTCTGCTATCCTTTATTTAAATTGCTAAAAATTAAGCTATCAGACTACTTGCAAGAAAAAATGTAGAAAGGGCGTTATCGAGACAAATATTTACATCTGCTACTTGCAGAAGAAAACCAAGACTGTTCCATGTAATTGCTCTGGCAGTGTGATTTAACTAAAAAAGAATAGGACCAACAGGCTTTTTTTAGACAATTTGATTTTAAGGGAGAAAATAATATAATGTTAAAGATAGCTTTGATTCCCTGTGGCTTATTTTACAGTGGACGTAATTGTGCGTGTCAACTAAACAAAAGGAAGGGTGTTGCTCTGTTAATAAAACATTTATTTTTATGTGCAGTTCTTAGCTTGAGTCTCAATTCTCATCTGTGTGCAAAGGGTAATGAATTAACTTGTCTTTTTCTAGCACGGTGTCTTGTATCTGTGGAAAATGGACCATCAGGGCAGAGTCCAGAGTCCTGCCCTGGTTAAGCAGGAGTATGGGAAATGCTTGTGGCACTGTGTTTTTCGGCCACCCCCTCCTACAGAGTGAGTATTGGCCCCATCACAGCTCTGCTAGTCCAAGTCTTTGTCTTCTTCCACAGAAAGAAAGTCCTACCCACAAATGAACTATTTTAAAATATATTTTAAAATGTTATTTTCCTAACTGCCCTGTATTTCAAGCTCTTCTCCCACTCTGGTAGTTGTGTCCTGTGTGCAGTAACTGGTCTTCTTTCTCTTCTCCACATCTTCTATCCATTGCTGTTGGCTCGTCTGTCTTAGTTCTTCTAATTAGCAATATTGCTGATTGTGGAAAGCCATAAACACACTGGAAACACAATTATCATATTATTGTAAAAAATAATTAAATTAAAATTCAGTTCTTAAACGTTATTATTTCTTTCCTGTCCAGGCAAGAAATAAGAAGCAGCTGTAGTGCAAAAGCAGAGTTTTCCTTGTCTGGGCTTTTCTGTTTCACATCTCTGAAAAAATAGTGATGTGTTTTGAAAAAAAAGGTGAAACAATGCAAATGAAAACTAATACTGAAATTTTGTTTTGTATCTTCTTTTATTTGCCCTTTTTTCAATCAGTGTATGAATCATCTTTGTTCTCTTTATACAATATGTTTTATTAACTGCTCATCCATTCTTTGAGACTGAAACTACAGTTATAAAAAGAATTGGGAATGAAGTATCTCTCTTTGCAGTGACTTTGTACAGCTGGCAAAAGCAGCTGTGAGTGGTGATGAGAAAGCCTTGGATATGTTTAACTGGAAGAAAGCTGGAATAGGACCACCTCTGAAAATGGCAGTCCAGGAAGGACTCTCCTTCTTTATCACTTTGACAGATGGTAAGAGCAAAACCACTTTTCCATTTGGCTGGGAAGTTGTTTCCTTAGAGCTTCAAAATAGCTCAGTGCATGATAGTCTTGTTTTCATATATCTGACACCTGTGGTATATTCATATATCCCTCATATTAATATATTCAATAGGGTAGAGTATTCTATAGGAGCTATAGAATGTTTGGTAAGAAATTAATAAAATGACTGATATCTTATAATCTTCAGGGTGGTCTTTTTCACAAGGTCACCAGAGGTACTGGGTTAGTCAGGTTCCTGAAGAAGTGAGTATGAGGAAAACAATCTCTAACACACAAGTGTATATAAAATTAGCTTTTGTTCAAAGCTTCAAAAGAATGCATGTGCTGTGGGTTATTTTTTCTATAAATAGGTGAATTCTACTAAAACATACATCTTAAATTCTCAATTTTCTTTTCACTTTTTTCCTCATGCTTTGAAATCATGCTTCAGTCTTACGGAACAAAAAAAGTCTGAGAATCTATTTTGTTATTTTGCTGCCTAATACAGTTTCTTCTCTGCATTTTCCTCTTCCTTGCCTTTTACTCTTCTCTGTCTTTTTCTATCCTTTTTAGTCTTCTGGGTACTAGTTTGAGCTAAGCTAACTTTCTTCCCACCCCAATTTTTTTTGTGATGCCATCTCTCTGTAATTTGCTCTCTCTGAACTGGAGCCAGAATGTGTGTGAGAAGTTGTATAATGGGTGTTTCTGATAGGTGATTCGAGTCATCCTGTTGATTCAAGTGTTAACTGTTCTGAAAACATTTCAGTTATGCTGGTTCTGCAGCTCCATTACAATTTGATTCAGTGTTGTACCAAAATTGACACCCCTTGTTTGCACCAGTACAGCACCAGTACAGCTTACAGGAGAGACATGGACCAGCTGCGTGGTTGGTTTGCAGTGTACCTTCTTTCAATGTGTGAATACAAACCTCTTTACTAGAAAGGTACCATTTCAATGGAAAATGGACACAGGGTACTTCATAAAGATACAAGGAGAGAAACTTAGAGAAGCTGTGCCCATTCCGTTCTCACCTTCAAAGCCACTGTTGTGATGGTGCTGTAGC
The DNA here is from genome assembly GCF_014805655.1 of Passer montanus. Lineage (NCBI taxonomy): Eukaryota > Metazoa > Chordata > Aves > Passeriformes > Passeridae > Passer > Passer montanus. The sequence continues at coordinate 16,130,364 of NW_024373256.1, read as the reverse complement.
TATGATATTTTATGAAAAATCCTTTGCTAGGATTTTTCCCCTCGTGAGGAGCTGAGAGCCTCAGGAAAGAAATGTAAACAATAACTGTGTGCTGCTGTGGAATGCCACAGGTGCATCTTCCATTGGTCCATGTGGATTGTTTTTAATTGATAACCAATCACAGCCACCTGTGCCGAGGCTGCGAGCAGTCACAAAATGTGTTATGCATGCTATTCTATTCTTGTTCCTTGTAGCCTTCTGATCATTCTTTTCTCTCAGTTCTTTCAGTATAGTTTTTATGTAGTATTTTAGTATAATATAAGATAATAAATCAGCCTTCTAAAAATAGAATCAAGCCTCGTGTCTCCACACATAAGGTGCGTGTCTCAACATGGTGCAGAGCCCCATCTAGGGACAGGCTGTGTGTCCTGCAGGTGCTGTCCTTGGCTTGGGCTTCTGTCTCGGTTTGAGACAAGTTAGGAGGAAACGTCCTGAAAGGGAAGTCTCTGAAAAAAAACCAGGTTTGCGGCACACCCTCTTCCCACCGCACGAAAGGAATTTCTTGGAGAAAAGGGAAAAAACCTGTTTATTTAACACACAGAGAGCACGCAGGCACGGGAACAAGAATGAGTAATGTTAGATACTAAAACCTTCTCGCTGCGGAGAAAGCTGGTGGGTTTTAGAGTCCTGCTTGGCTTCTCCCGAGGTCTGGAGCCGGGTGTCCCTGCAGCCTCCCCCACTGGGCTGTGGCGAGGGGCTCCCGGTTATGGTCTGGTTTTTTGGACTAAAGCAAAGCTGAAAAGTTCCAGAAGAAGAAGCCACAGTCCTGGGAAAAACTTCTTGACTCAGCTCACAAAAAGAGGCTAGCTACAAGCAAAAGAATTTAACTCTTCTCTCCTGAGAAAGATCCTAGGAGAATCTGCGTTTGAACACAAACTGCTGAAAGAATTCCCCCGGCTTCTCCCCCCTCTCTCAGACCTAGTTTGAAGTTACAGAACCTGTATCTGGGCATAAAGCAGATGATAGGAGATACAGTATTATAAAGTCACCCCAAGACAGCCTCCTTGTCATACTTCCCAAATTTCAATCAAATGATACTGTCTGACTGTTCTTTGTGACCAGCCTCATTGCTTGAGTTGATTTGAGCATATGTATTTTGGACTCAGTTCTTAATCTAGTAGTGATCTGCCATAAGGCCCAAATGTCCTGAGAAGGACTCGTGGGTGCTGGTGAGAGCTGGACATGCCCCAGCTGCGTGCGCTGGCACCCAAAAATACCCTGTGTGCTGGGCTGATCCCACAGTATGGGCAGCAGGGGAGGGGGTGATTTTGCACCTCAGCCTCACTTAGGTGAGAGCCCACCTGCAGAGTTGCCTCCAGCTCCTGGGTTCTCAGCACAGGAATTACATGGAGCTGTTGGAATGAGTCCAGAGGAGGTCATGGAGATGCTTCATGGACTGGAGCCCCTCTGCTCTGGAGCCGGGCTGGGAGGGCTGGGGGTGTTCACCAGAAGAAGAGAAGGCTCCAGGGAGACCTCAGAGCCCTTTCCAGTGCCTAAGGGGACTCCGGGAGAGCTGGAGAGGCACTTTGGAGGGCCTGGAGGGACAGGACAAGGGAATGGCTTCCCACTGCCAGAGGACATGGTTAGATGGAATGTTGGAAGGAATTGTTCCCTGTGAGGGTGATGAGGCCCTGGCACAGGGTGCCTAGAGAAGGTGTGGCTGCCTCCGGATCCCTGGAAGGGTCCAGGGCCAGGCTGGATGGGGCTTGGAGCAACCTGGGACAGTGCGAGGTGTCCCTGCCATGGCAAGAGGGTTAAAAAGAGATTAGTTTTAAAAGTCCCTTCAAAACCAAAATGTCCCGTGATTTAAGAAGCTGAGGATATCTATGCAGGGGTTTATTGCAGGGAGAAAATAAAGTAGTGGGCAGGACTTGGAATTTTTTTTTTATATAGCTGAAATGTAGGGAATGGTAATATATTTGCAAGAGTTTTGGAAATTTAAACATTATTTTTACTCAGATCACATCACATACATTTTGGTGCGGATTCTTAATGTTCGTTCTTATACACTTGTTTTTTCTGCTTAAGCTTTTGGGGGAAGATGCTATTTAATAGGCTTTTTGATTTGCGGTGATGTAAAATGTTGCCCTTATATAATACTGTGATTTGCTAAGAAATTATGTGAATGTGGCTTGCGATCTGTCAGATTTTGATTACATTGGTTTGGATGATTTTTGTAGTACCACTTTCAAACAACTGTACTGCTTGCTGGGGGTTTTGCTGCCTAAACCCGTGCATGCAATGGGCCAAGGCCAACTGTATGAGATTCAATAAAGCAAAACGCCATGTGCTGCACTTGTGTGACAACAACCCCACAGAGTGTTCCATGCCTGAGGGAGAGTGGCTGGAAAGTGCCCAGCAGGAAAGGCCCTGGGGGTACTGGTGACAGCAGCTGAACCTGAGTAGAGATGTGCAACAAGATCAGTGGCACCTGGCTTGGATCAGCCATAGTGTGGCCACAGGCCCAGCACAGAGATCATCCCCTGTGCTGGATGCTGCTGAGGCACCTCGATTCTGGGCCCCTCATGACAAGAAAGACCTTAAGGGGCTAGAGTGTGTCCAGAGAAGGGAACAGAGGTGGGATAGGGTCTGGAGCACAAGTCTGATGAGGAGCAGCTGAGGGAGCTCAGCCTAGAGAAAAGGAGGCTCTGGGTGGACCTTCTGCCTCTGCACAACTCCCTGACAGGAGGCTTCAGGTAGGTGGGGGTTTGGGCTCTGCTCCTAGGGAGCGAGGAACAGGACAAGGGGAAACAGCCTCAAGTTGTGCCAGGGAAGGGCAGACTGGTGGAAGGAATTTCTTCACAGGAAGGGTTGTTAAGCATTGGAATGGGCTGCCCTGGGCAGTGGTGGAGTGATCATCCCAGGAAGTCTTCAAAAATGACTAGATGTGGCACTTCATTGTATGGTTATTGGGTATGTTGCTACTTGATCAAAGGTTGGACTCGATGATTTTGGAGGTCTTTTCCAACTTTAATGATTCTGTGAGTCTATGATTATATAGTTCAACTTAATGACATTATAATGGCTTTTAAAATGTTGATAGGTGTATTAGTTATGCATGTCAGTGTTTTTAGAAAAGCACTGTCCCATTTGCCAGTCAAATTATGGATTAAAGCTGAATTTGGTGTGTGGTGCAGTTAAGAACCTCAGGTCCACAGTTTTCTGTCATCTCAACTCTGCTGTGAATTTAACCAATTCTTAGCTGCCATTCTTCTTTCACAGATTTTTTTTTTCTAAGACTGAAGATTTCAGAAGCTATCATTCATACAGAAAGTTTACTTGCAGTTTAAAATTATTTAAAGTATTCCCCTTTGGATTTTCTAAATAGGGAAAACTATGCTTTGGTTTATTGGTTTGGTCAGCTATCGTACTGTCTATCCTGAGACAAAATAGAAAATGAAAGAATTTTTGTTATTTTTACATTTTCAGCACTTGAGGAATGTTTTGTTAAGGTAGAAAGCTTCAACTTTGGCTTTTGTAGCTAAAAGATATAAAATAAAATCTGTACCTTGTTTATTTGTGCTACAGGTTCTGTGCACTATGTGAATGAGCAAGGGAAGACAAGGCAGGTATTGTCTACAGACAGTCTGGTCCGAAAGCTCCTGTTGCTAGAGGAAAGAGATGTTTTACTTGTAATAACAGAGACTCTGCAGTTGTCCTTACATGCAGTTTCTCCTGAGGGAGAGGCAGAAGAGCTCATGAAGGTAAGAGTCATACTGCAGGATAAAGTTGCAATATTTATTCTTTGTAAGTTCTTTTGTTTTGTTTTTTGATTATCACTATTTTGTTTTCAAATGATTCAACAGTCGTATTTGTTTCTCATATAGTATGTTGATAAGGAAGCAAAAATAGCTTATCCAAAAGTGGAATAGAATGATGTGTTACTGAACTTGGAAAGATGGTTTTCATCTTGTCTTCTTCATCCTTCATCTTGTTTTTTTCTCATAGTTCTTTTCATTTTGACCCTATCTTAATTCTTTTACACTTACTTTCTGTTTGTTAGTGAATTAGAGAAAAAATTGGAAATTCCAGTAGTCCTGGTTGCAGAGGTGGGTGGTACTTAGCACCATGTAGATGCAGCTAAGTCATTCTATACCACCTATATCATCACTGTTTTCAGGGAGAAAACACACACACCCCATTAAGGGGGGACCATTCTGCCTTGCACACTCTCATGGGAAGGTTGTCAGCATCAGCCCTGCAGACTCTTGTCTTCTGCCCCTGCCATCCACCCTCTTCCGTTTTCTCTGAGGCGCAGCTATGGGATATGGTGCTGAAAAGAAAGCAGCAGAACACAGAACTGATGCATGCTGAATGGCAGCACCAATGGGGAGACTCTGGGCAGGGGACAGGGAAGGCCTCCAGTCCAGCCAAAGGGAGCCCAGCCAAGCCCATTCCAGCTAAGCCAGGCCAAAAAGAGTGCAGCAGAATTTCATGGAAGTGGCAGCAACCTGTAGGATCAACCCCCAGTGTGGTGGAGTGGTAGAAGCAATGGTGCAGGCGCTTGTGTGGAACTGAGCCCAGCAGGGCTGCAGTGCAACCCATCTTGGATGACCCAGCTTTCAGGAGGGTCTGTTTCCATTGTTTTTCATTGTCTTGGCCTGGGAGGGGCAGGAAGCTTCTTGCCATACTGCCTTTTTTTTGCGACAGCATGCAGGAGACTGGGGGAGTCACATGGACGCAATATATGGGGAGCATCCACCATTTTGGTTTTGGTCTCAGCAGCCACATAAAACTAATTTTTTGTGGCTAAAACACCTTCTGGTTTTGGATATTTTTTAAAAATTCATGTTGCTGTTGTTACTTTATGTTTGTTATTCCATTATTTCTTGCTTTCAGTAAATTGTCTCAATCCATGGTCCCTGCACGTCTCCCTCCCTTACCAGAAGGGGCAGGAGAAGGGCCATGGCTTATTTGGCATTTAAGTTTTTGCTGATGTTAAGCCACCACATTTAATTGGTGCCCAAGGTAAGGCTCAAGAGGATTGTGATAACTTTGATCTAAGCATTTTTGGTTTAGGTAGAGAGCTCCCCGGTTCCATGGTGTTGCTTGGTCTGTTCATGTGGGTGTGATAACTAACCCTGCATATATTCCTGTGTATGCGCTGTGTATCCACCACAGTGATCTGTTTCACAGTGATCTGAGAAGCATGCTCTCATTGATATGTCTACTAGGTTTTCTCTGTCCAGTGTACACCATGTTAAGATTTAGGACAGAGATTTCTAGGGAAGTTGTCCGGAAACATGTCCTGGGATGGATAGTCCTTAGTGGTGTGGCATGTGGGAGAAAATGGACCAGCTCTTGAAAGAATACTCCTGGTTCAGAAGTTCACCCCTGAACAACTATAGGGCTCTGATAAAGTGTTTGAAAGAGAATTGCTGTGGCAGTTCCAGAGAGGTGCAAAGTTATGGAACGTGCTGGATCCTGGCTACTATTTATTGGACACTGCTTGTTTTTATACAGCACCCTCAGAGGAAGGAGGAGGAAAGCAAAGCAACAGGCACTATGGCCATTCAAACTGCAGCTTACCCACAAGAACAGCCTGTGCTAAGAGCAGCTGCCTGTATTCAGAAGAAGAAATCCAAGACTAAATCAGTTCATGTAGTGCGATGAAAAGGAAGCAGGGCCCTCACAACAGGAGGAAGAGGCAGGACCAGAGAATAATCACCCAAATCCTATCCCTGAGTGAGCTGCGAGACATGCAAAAAGATTTCAGCCTCCAGTCAGGTGAGCCCCTGATGATCTGGGTGCTCTGATGCTGGGCTATCAAGGCCCATGAGATGAAATTAGATGGTAGTGACACTTTGCAACTGGGATCCACATCCTGGGATGCAAGTATTGACCACAGGATTGGGAAAGGACCAGAAACTCTCAGCCTCTGGATGCAACTCCTGTCAAATGTGAGGGAAAGGTTTCCTTGGAAAGATGACCTTTTAGTGCACTGAGACATGTGGAACACTATGGAGCAAGGTATCTGGTACCTGAGAAAATTAGCTGTATTGGAGATGATATTTTCAAATAACAAGCAATTCCTTACTAATCCAGACAACATCCAGTGTTCGCAAAACATACAGCAGAAGTTCCTACAGAGCGTGCTGATGTCACATACCAACTCATTGGGAGTGATGTCATGGAAAGAAGGAGAATAAAATGTGGACTATTTGGTGACCAAACCCCAGATATATGAAGAAACTATCTCCACCCCATTATGGGCCTGTGCCTCCTCAGTGGAAAGACTGACAGAGGATCTCCAGAAATTAAAAGTGGAAATTAAAGAGAAAATATCTCACACCATGCCTTGTGCTATTACAAAATGCTGCTTGTGGGTAGACCCCAAACCTTCACTTTTCTAATATTTTTGTTTTTCTTTTTATACTGTTGAGGATTTTTTGCAGGCTGAGGAGTTTTCTGCAAAACAATGGCCATATTCAGCTGATGCACAATCCAGCTTGCTGGTAACAATGGATAATGGACAATGAATAATGGACATAATCAGAAACAGGGTCGGTATATCCTTGAGAAAGATACAGGAAGAAGAGCCATCAAGACTCAGCAAGTGTGACAAAGTGAGAAAAAAGAAGCAAAGGGTGGGCCAGACTACCACAGTAAAGTGCGTGAAAAATCAGATGATCCAATCAGCATTCTATTTGAGACGTGTGAACACCTAGGATTAACCAATCATGTATTAGCTAGAGACACGTGAACAGTAGAAGCTTATTATAAATATAGCTTTTTTGGGGTAATAAATTTGGCTTCACTTGATCACATTGATCTTGGTGTGATGTCCCATTCCTGATCCTCTGCACTGCATTGTCCAAGGCAGAAAAAACACTGGTTGCTTGTGTATTACAGGAGTGTCTGTCCACTTCTTTCGTTACTTACGTTTGACTAGAAGTAAGATCTGGAATTTCACATTTTAAAGGGATCTTTATTAAATTCTAAGAGAAGTTCTAGTGCAAGAGTAAAATACTGTTCCTTATCTACTTAATTAACCCACTACAAGTTTTCTTTTATTAAATACATACATTGCAGTCTTGATGCATTTTATGGTGATCATTGTCAGAATCATCTGAATTCACAGTCTGAATGTGTCTGTCTGAATTTACAGATAAGTCTAGTTATTTTCATATTTTTACTTTTTAGCCAAACTGTGCAGTTCAGATGCTTAGTGTCCTTCAGCGTGCTCCTCCTACCTTCTGTAAATGTATTTATTTGCTTATGGTTAACAGGTGAAGTTGAGCGGGAAGACTGGTCATTCTGCAGACATGATTCTAGTAGACCATAGCCTGGTTGTTACAGCACTAGGTGAGACAGTCATCAGGTAAGAATAAAAGTTGTTCTGGCTGCCCCTGAGAAGGGCCAGCTAAAAGTACAGTCTACAATGAACTGAGTATTTTACTGAAATGTTGGTTGGGGTTTTTTTACCAATAATGAAAAACTCCCAACATTTCCTAATTTTGTTTGTAAAAATAAGTAGAGAAATGAAATGATTTTTTTTTTCCTCAAGGACAGAAACTAATTTGGTATGGCTTGCTTCCTCTCTAGGTATTTTATTTTGTCAGGCAGTGCTACCTACTCTGTTCCTTCCTTGAGTGCTGTTATTGGTTTATTCTGAAAATAAATCCAGTTGGGGGCTTTGCATGAAAATACATCTCCTTTGCCATTCTTGCCAAAGTTACTTTCTGATCCTTAGGATACTCATGGCATCAGCAACCAGAAAAAAAAAGTGCTTACTTTTCAGGATGTTTATTTTACTGTAATATAAGACAAGTATTTCAATTACTTCTTTCCCTAATCCTTCAAAGTATGTTGCTTTGCCATGCTGTTATGTTACTGTGTTTTGTAGCTTTACCTTTTTTGCAATCTTTTCTTTCATGTGTTTATTATGACCTGCTCTATCTGTTCCTCTAACCTTGTGGGAGGGTTCCATTAATATCAGTATTTCCCTTTATTGAGCTTCTGTCTGCTACTATCAGAATCTTTCGTTCATTTTGTGAGAATGCAGTAAAGACCAAGTATCAAGAAGGAATAGCTTCGTGGCATTATTTAGTTCTAGAAAATAAATCTGGAATCCAAAGGACTACTGACTAACCCAGGAATATTCTTAAAATAGAGGAGGAAGCATAATTAGGGAGGAAGAAAATTGCAACTGGCACTCACTTCTTCCATTTTTTTTAAAGCTACACTTGCTTCTGACTTCTTTCTTCCTAGGAGAATATCCCTAAACATGCTTCAGATTAAAAACTCAAAGGAAAAGGAAGGAGATTGTTAAGAAATTCACACTCCCCAGGAAGCTTCTGACCATTTAATTTTAAAAATTAAATTTTCTGGGTGTTGTGGAAAGAGTAAATTAATGCCGTGTACAGCATCCTATTGACTGTGTTTGGCAAGATACCTGGAAAGAAAAGCATGGTTAACACCCTTGTTTTGTGTGCCTTAGGTTCTGGGATTTGGATCAAGATGAGAACTATGTGCTCTCCCTAGATATGCAGTTTGGCTTTGAGGGTGGAGAATGTATTAACTGTGTATCTTACTGCAGTGCTAAAGGTGAGAAATAACGTGGCAGCTGTGATCTCTGGTCCTAAACCTTGTCAAACCTCAGCCTTCCATGCCCTGTAATAATTTCAATATGTTTGTCTTGTGACTGAGGATCTCAGTGGTAGTATGTGATGTTGAAGATTTTAGTTTGGATCGGAAATATGTCTTGAAAGGTGCAGGGAAATCATTCGCTGCTCTACTACACTTGGACTCACTGTGGAGCTGTCTTGTGACACATGGGCTGGATTCCCTTTGACACAAGTACCCCTGGAGTACACCTAATAAACATGTTTTGGGCATTCAACCTACAAGCCTGCACTACAGCTAGTGCAAAATAGAGCTTAGTGATATGTATTGTGTATATGCCAGGTCCTTACAACAGATCCTTTCTACAGACCTGCTCCTGGGCACCGCCTTGTTGGCTACTGTAGGCACAGCTGATAACTGCTGCAATGGTTTTCAGTGGTTGCTTGCCCAAAGTGACTGCAAAACTAACTATTTAAAAACAAACACAAGCCATTGGAAGAACGGCTGAGGTCACTCGGTTTGTTCGTCCTAGAGGAGACTGTGGGGTGCATGCATGACCTCTGGTTTTTGTGAGCAGTGACAGGACCCAAGGGAACAGCTATAGGTGTGTCCAGCCATGGGAAGGGTGGACTACATATCAAAAGTTTTTCCCCCCAGAAGGTGGTCAGGCACTGAACAGGAAGTGGGGATGACCCCAAGGCTGTCAGAAGTAAAGAAGTGTTTGGACAACACTCTCAGGCACATGTTGGGATTGCTGGGACTGTCCTGTGCAGGGCCAGGAGCTGGATTGGATGACCCTTGGGGACTCTTCCAGCTCAGGATATTCATTAGTTCTATATTCTAAGAAAAGGTTAAAATGAAGTAATTGTCTGATGCATTTAAAAAAATCACTTCATCTAGTAGCTTAGAAGATGCCCCTTACCATATGGAACTTCTCCCACTGGCTCTCCAGAAAAGTTCACCAGTATAGGACTAGGGTGTTGGTTTGCAATGAGGAGAGAAATGCTGCTGCTAGAAAGTGGCTTCTCACTACCCAAGAACCAGAGATTGCTGCCTGTTACATTATGTAATGTGAATTTGTTTTTCTGAAGTCCAAGATGAAATGCCTGAGATGTTTGTGAATGGCAGGTATCTTGGCAGCTGGAACTAGCAAGGGGAGAGTAGCAATGTGGAAGAAAGCAGCAGGATCTCATCAGAGCACATGGGCTTTGGAGGGCAAGGAGAAGTGGAAGTTCCAGGCATCTACAGAACTTGAAGGAAATGTCACTCAGATAAAGGTAAGAAAGGAAAGAGCCTCCTTGAATGCTAGTGGACTTCACAAACCTTGGGTGAATGACCATCTTTGTGAAACCAGTGAACATGATCTCTGTCATGATCTCTGAGTATGTGTTCCAGCAGAGGCTAGTCCTTCTTCAGAAGTAGGAGGAAAACCCCTGAGAATCAAGTGACTTTGAAATGGGCAGAAATACTCCCTGTTTGTAGCTAGTCTCTCCATCATATGGCTCACTGGCAAAACCTTTGGATTCAGCTCCCTGAAATTATTTTCTGAAAAAAAAAGGATTATCAGGAATGTCAATTTTACTTAAATTTATTAAAAAAGCAAGAAAATCTGACTGAGTGATTTTATTAATTTTTTTCTATTTGTCACTTTCTCAATGTAAAGTTTAATCTCATTGGTAGTTATAAAAATAAAAATATATATTTACAACCAAATATTCTTTGGTGAGATGTGCCATCTGGAAAGGAATGCTATATATTTTAACATATTGTCTGTTAAACATTGGGATGCAGCATTTTTATTTATTTTGAATTTTTTAATTTGTCACAATGAGGTTAAACACTATCATTCTATGCCTAATAGCATTTTGATATGCGCAGAAGAGAAGTACTGAGTGTAACAATCATGCATTTAAATTTTAGAAGTTTTATATTAATGAACAGCTTTTTTTGCCACCCACATTCTGCTAAAAGGCAAAGCTTGTGCTTTTGATGCTCCAGCATCTTTGGTTGTTGGATTTATACCATATTATTAGTTTTTTTTCAATTTTTAAGTGTTTCTGTTATACTTTACATCATTCTGTTGCTGTGATTCATATGTGCGAACAATCCCTATTAGTTTCTAAAGGAAAGAAAATCAAATCTATCTGGTGACTTTCCAGAGAAAGTAATTTTATATTTGCTATTATTCTGTTTTCTCATAAGCGTGGAAAGTATTTTAAAAGCAGTGGTATTTGCTTGCTCTGTGTTGGTATAGAGTGAGGGTCTGTAACACCGTCCTACTTTCAAAGTTAAAACAGAAGTGCTGTGAAAATGGAGAATCCAAGTGTTTTATTAACAAGCTTCAGTAACAAAAGATCTGGGATATAGAAAATAAAGTGTGCTGTAAGTTTCTCATACATCTCCTGATAGATACAAGTGATTGTGTCAGCTTTCCCACTCAAGCCTTTTCCAGGTAACAGGATATGGAGCACTGTCCAGAAACAGCGCATCCCCTGCAGCCCCCGTAACTGCACTGAAGGGGAAATTGGTCATTGGGCTTTTTTATTGTTTTTTATATTTATATATATATATATATATTTATTTATTTTTTTTTTTAGTAAAGAAGTGTTATTCCTTTTCCCATATTTTTTTCTTGTAAGCTCTGTATTTTTGAAGTTATAATAATTTGGAGGGAGGGGGCCAGCTTTCCATTCCAGGAAGGTTCCCACCTTCCTTGGCAGACACATGTCTTTTAAACCAGGACATTAACTGATAACCAGTGTGCAGCTCAAGGGCATTGAGAGGAAAGGGTGAAAAGAGAATACTAATTCTTGAGTAACCCATTTGTGTACTGGATGCAGAAACTTTGTTGGGCAGCAGAATGGATGCAGAAACTTTGATGTTACCATGTCGTCTAGCCTACCCTGGTTTGGTTGACATATGATCATGGCTATGTTTTGCCTGTTTGCAGGTCATTATTCAAACATGGGTCCTATAATGAAGGCCATTGTGACTGTTACCCTGTTTGTAGAATGGGTCAATAAGGTGGGGAATTCAGTGCTTGTAAACTTCTTCTGAAATGTGGGCACAAGGCTATATAACTATCACAGATGAAGTCTGTATCTTTGGAGTTTCCTTAATAATGCTACCTATTGAGACAAAGCAACACAAGGGGGAGTTTTCTCCCAACCCTTCACCCACTTCTTTGGGCCTACAACAACAGCTTCTGAAGAGTTAAAATTTCCCTTAGAAGTTAAAGATACCATATTCTTTTTGATGTTTTTATTCAGTGAGGTCCATTCACCATTCAGAGACAGGGTGAGGCTACCTTGTGTAGCTGCCCCAAAACCTGCCCTAGAGGTCGGGGATACTGCCTAGCAGAACCACTGCAGTCAGAGGGAAAGGGGGATAGCGCACTAGTGGAACAAACAGACATTACAAATGTCCAGCCTCCAGCTAAACCACAGGGGCAGCCAGCAGCAGCAATTGGCCCTTTGCAATGAGGAAGGATAAAACCAATTCGGTGTGCCCAGCTAATGATGATGCAGAGCCAGGACCCTCAAGGCCAACAGAGGAGCCAGAACCTGAGATCATCATTGAGTCCCTGTTGCTTGATAGTCTCTGCAGTCTGTGAAAAGGCATTACATGATGGGGGGGGGGGCAAGACCTTTTTGGCTTGGTTGATTCAAGTTTGGGACCTTATGCGTACAGGCATGCAACTTGATGGTACCAAAGCAAGGCTTTTGGGATCCGTGGCCCAGGGTGTGGCCATTGAGCAGGCATTCGTGAGGGAGTCAGGACCCCTTTCTTTCCAGAAGTGGCTTCTAGCAAATGTAAGAGAGGTTTGTTTACAGGGACAGACTGCAGGAGCGCCATCATAAAAAGCCATGTAAGACCATGGAGGAAGGATCCAATGCCTGAGGGAAATGGCAGTGTTGGAGAGACTTTTTGGAAGGAGTGGACAACACGATAATGACCCTAACGAGGTCAGGTGCACAGTGCAAATGTAGTGGAGTCTGGCACATCAGGGGCCATTTGAATATTCCAGTTTAATGGCAAACATGCATCTCAGGCGCAACCAAGAGACAATGGGCTCTGTAGCAAGCAAACTTAGGAATTATGAGAGTAGGGTCCGAGGCCTCATGCAGACCCACATCTCTGCTGTAGAGACATTGGTAGAGAGTCTCAAGGATGATAATAAAAAACTCAAGGAGAGATGTTTACTTGTGGCACCAGTGCAAACCAGAGCTCTTGAAGTCAGAGCCAGATGCCCTCCAGACAGAGAGAGTGGGTATGCCCCACAAACTGACTTATGATATTTCCTACTCAACCGTGGAGAAGACATAAAATGGTGGGACAGGAAACCTACCTGTGTCCTGGCACCCTGAATATAAGAACTGAAGGAGAAAGGAAAAGGGAAGTCAGTGAGACTGACTGCAGTGCCAGTTTCCCATGGGCAAGTATCTGACCCACTGGAAGGTGCCTCCCGTATGTATTCACAAGAGCTAGTATTAGAGGGGTCCTGCCTGTAGCCAGGTAGGGGCACCAGGGGACAACCATGTCTACTGGACTGTGTGGATTTGATGGCCTGGCACATCAAACCCACAAGAGTACAAGGCTTTAGTTGACACTGGTGCTTAATGTATGTTAATGCCACCACGATGTGTGGGGTCAGAAACAATCTCCATTTCTGGGATTGCAGAGGGTTTTGAAGAGCTGAGGTTGTTGGAAGCTGAAGTGAGCTTGACTGGGAAGGACTGTCAGAAGCACCCCTTTGTAACTGATGCAGATGCCCCATCTATTCTGGGCATTGACTACATTAAGAATGGATACTTCAAAGACCCAAGAGGACATTGATGGACTTTTGGAATTGCTGCTGTGGAGACAGAAAGAACTAAGCAGCTAAACACCTTGCCTGGACTCAGAAAATCCTTCTGTGGTTAGGACTTTTGAAGGTAGAAGAACTGCAAGTACCAATTGCCACCTCAACAGTGTATCACCAGCAATACCAAAAAAATCAAGATGCCATGATCCCCATTCAAAAGATGATCCGTGAGCTGGAGAGCCAAGGAGTGTTCAGCAAGGCTCACTTGCCCTTTGGCTCCATTTGGCCTGCGTGGAAGTCTGATGGGGAATGGAGATGGACAGTGGACTATCGTGGCTTGAATGAAGTTACACCATCACTGAATGTTGCTGTGCTGGACATGCTGGAGCTCCAGTATGAGCTGGAGTCCAAGGCAGCAAGGTGGTATGCCACTATTGACATTGCTAATGTGTTTTTCTTCATTCCTCTGGCAGCAGAGGGCAGGCCTCAGTTTGCTTTCACCTGGAGGGGTGTGCAGTATACCTGGAACCGACTGTCCCAGGGATGGAAACACAGCCCCACCATCTGCCATGGACTGATCCAGGCTGCAGTGGAGAAGGATGAGACTCCTGAACATCTGCAATACATTGGTAACATCATCATGTGGAGGAACAAGGCAGCAGAATTCTTTAAGAAAGGAGAAAAGATCATCCAGATTCTCCTGAAAGCTGGTTTTGTCATCCAAAAGACTAAGATCATGGGACCTGCTCAAGAGATCCATCACTAGGAGTGAAGTGGCAAGATGGATGGCACCAGATACCCACCAAGGTCATCAACAAGGTCGTAGCAATCAGCAATGTCTCCGCTGACCAGCAAGAAGGGAACACAAGCTTTCCTAGGTGGCATTGGTTTCTGCTGAATTCACATCCTGGGATACAGTCAGTTGGTGAGCCCTGTTTACCTGGTCACCCGCAAGAAGAACAATTTCCACTGGGGCTCTGAGCAGCAACAAGCCTTTGCCCAGATTAAGCAGGAGATTGCTCATGCAGTAGCCCTTGGCCCAGTCAGGACAGGACCAGAGGTGAAGAACGTGGTCTGCTCTGCAGCTGGGAGCCATGGCTTGTCCTGGAGCCTTTGGCAGAAGGTGCCTGGTCAGACTCTGTGCCAGCCCCTGGGATTTTGACACTGAAGTTACAGAGGGTCCAAAGCCAATTACACCCCAAGAGAGGAGATCCTGTTAGCCTGTGAAGGAGTTGAGGCTGCCTCAGAGGTGACTGGCACAGACGCACAACTTCTCCTGGTACCCTGACTGCCAGTGCAGAGATGGATGTCAAAAGGAAAGGTTCCCTTTACCCATCACACCACTGATGCTACATGGAGTAAGTGGATTGCCTTGATTACACAGCGCGCCTGTATTGGATACCCTGATCACCCTGGGATCTTGGAAATAATTATGAATTGGCCTGAAGGCGAGGACTTTGTTCTGACAGATGAAGAACAGAAACAGGTGATGTAAGCCGAGGAAACTCCACCATACAATCAACTGCCAACTAAGAAACATGCTATGCTCTTTTCACTAATGATTTCTGTCACATTGTGGGAACAACCTGAAAATGGAAAGCAGCCAAATGGAGCCCCATGTGACAAGTTAAAGAAGGTACCAAAGTAGAAGGTAGGTCAAGCCAGTTTGTGCAACTCAAAGGCATCCAGTTGGCCCTGGACATTGCTGAAAGAGAGAAGTGGCCAAAGATTTACACTGACTTTTGGGGGTTGGCATATGCTCCATGGAGTGGGTGGACAGGTGGAAAAAGGCCGACTGACAGTCTAGAGGAAAACCAGTCTGGACTGGTGAAGAATGGCAAGACATTGCCATTTGAATGGAGAAGCTGCCTGTGAAAGTCTGTCATGTGGATGCCCATGTCCCCAAGTGTTGGGCTAATGAGGAGAACTGAAAATGAACAGGTGAATCAGGCTGCAAAAATTGAGGTGTCACAGATAGATTTGGACTCGCAACTATTGCCTGGAACACCATGGGCCTTGAGAAACAGGTTCTTTGGACGTATGGTAGCCCTGAGAGGATTGAGTCAGACATCGGGACTCATTTCAAGAATAACTTTATTAAACACCTGTGTTAGAGAACATGGTATTTAGTAGGCATACCACATTCCTTACCATGCACCAGCTGCTGGGGAAGTTGAGCAGTGAAATGGACTACTGAAAACAACATTGGAGACAACAGGACCTTCAAGCAGTGGGATCTGCACTGAGCAAAGGCTACAGGATTGGTTAACACAGAGGTTCCACTAAGCGAGCTGGCCCTGCCCAGTCTGAACCCCTGTGTACCGCAGAGGGCAATAAGATTCCAGTGGTACATATGAGAAGTATGTTAGGAAAGACTATTTGGATGAATTCTGACTTGAGCAAAGACAAAACCCTTTGTCAGGTTGTCTTTGAACAGGGACATGGTTGCACTTAGTAGGTGGTGCAAAAAGATGGAGAAACATAACATATACCTCAACGTTTGGGGTGAACTGTCTATGATGTTGTGCCTGTATCTGTGAACAGCTGGCTAGTTGACAAAAGTCACACTGATACAATACCGTTAGTTAAGGAAGAAGGAGATAGGTATAAGAGCCAGCAGTCAGTGTCTAAATCAGGCAAGGGCACTGTGCCCTTGGTGCAACATCAGGGTGGGGGAGAGGATTGTTAGTTAGAAATATGAAGAAAAGATGAGAACAGCTGCAACATAGTAGTCACAAGAATGCTAAGGTAGGTGTAGTTAGCTGATAAGTAACTAACCAATAATGAGCTCACCTTTTGCAATATATGTATTAGCCTCATTAACACCAATATAAATGTATGTGCCTATCAAAAAAGTTTTGAGATTTGCTGATCACTCATATCGAGTGCCGCATTTCTTCCGCCGATTACCACATGTATCCATATCTGCATGTATATATGTATATAATTAGGGTGATGCATGTATGTCTATAGTTAAAAAGTGGAAGTTCAATGTAACATGTTGGTATGGGAAAAAAATTTGGGGTGGATAATGTTGGGGGTTAGGTTTTCTCAAAGGAATTGCTTCCCATTTGTTATCTTTCTGAGGCCACCATTAACCCCAGGGAGGCTCAGGGCTCACATCGGAGCATCCCCTGGGGCCATGGGGGACCCACTGCAGACCCTCTGCCTCTCCCAATGGCGTTCTCTGCTGGTTGTGGTCATAACTACAACCAAGGGAAAATTGCTTGGCTGATGGGAAAATTTGTGGGTTTTTTCTTTGTTGTTTTTTGTTTGTTCTGTTTTATAGATATATATTTTCTAGTAAAGAACTGGTACTCCTTTTCCCATATTTTTTTTCCTGGAAGCCCTGTATTTTTGAGTTATAATAATTTGGAGGGAGGTGGCCATCTTTCCATTCCAGGAAGGTTCCTGCCTTCCTTGGCAGACACATGTCTTTTAAACCAGTACACTGAGTAACAAGCATAATAGTTTGAATCTGTCATATTTCCTAGCCATTCCCTATAGTTTGCATTTAGATAGTAGGACTTTGTGTATGTATAAAAATATGTATTCTGTCTTTTCCCATGTTACTTCTGTTGGGACACTGCTGTGACAATTCAAGACTAGAGATGAAATTGTGTGGTTTTTCTTTTTCCATTATGTGCAGTGGGGGTCCCGAAAAAACCTGCTGGCAGTGAACAACATCAGCTCTGTGGTGATCCTCAGTGAGCAGGCCATGTTGGCACATTTTCATCAGCAGGTGGCCGTGGTACAGGTGTCTCCCAACCTCTTCAATGTGACGATCTTCAGCACAGGAACCACTCACAGCCTTCGTGTTGATATGAATGCTAGTGGAGTCTTTGCAACTCAGGTTAATCAGTTTGGTTTTATGTGGTGTTGTTTATTTGCCTAATCAGTTGCCTGGTTTATCGAGGCCAAACTTCCTAAGTCTTTATAAGTCTTTTTTTTAATATTCAACATAGTGTGTTATGAAGGTATTGTTATAACAGTAGCAATGCCGCTGTGGTAGAGTTGATTTTTCCAAGATAGAACAGGGACTCAGAAATGCTCTAGGGTGCTCACCAGAACCCAGAGAACCTCTAGGCTGCTAAAGGCCTTCAAACCCAATGTCCACAGGAACTAGTAACTAGTGGCTATTGTAGGGGAGTTTTGCCATGTTACTTCATCAATTCCTGCATGCTTCCAAAAGGAACTAAAAGTATATGTTTATTTGGTGTTTTGTTTGTTTGTTTTAGGATGCTGTAGTATTCTGGAATGGGAAGCAAGTGGCTGTCTTTGAGTTCTCAGGAGATGCCTTCAGAAGTGCAGGTAGGACTTAAAACATTGGTCAGAATCTGAATGCTTGTTTTCTTCCACAGTTATGTGTTCATTCATGGTAGCTGTTGCACTGTAAGCATAGAATCAAAGAATGGTTTGGGTTAGAAGGGACTTTAAAGCACATCTTGTTCCAACCCCTCTGTCATGGGCAGGAACACCTTCTTCTAGACTGGAAAAACTCTCAGGGCTAGAGAAAGCTTCTATATGATGTAGCTAAATTACATTATAGAGGGCTTTGCACAAAACATTGTGTGAGGCTAGAACTACTTATTTTTATATTTTTTTTAAGTACACCATTGATTTGATCAAGAAGAGCAATTTTTTCCTACTTTTGTAGCTGTTGCCTTTTCAGACAAGACTTGGAAATGACTGTTGAACGCTTTTACACTTTGCTTGAGAGCAAGTGTCATCAAGGTTACATAGCACTCATATAGGAACTGGGAAGGAGGCTTTTTGTCCCAGCTCTCAAGAGAAGTTGTCCCATAAATTGCTCTGTACAGTGCCAAGTAAATTAGCTTTTAAAATTATTAATTCTCCCTAAATATTTCTGCCTTGCAAAATAAATGATATAGAATTCCATCAATTCCATCCTAAATCTTGGCATTTGTCTTTTAAAAATCATTAAATGTTTTCTGCTTGTCTGTATTTACTGATATATTTTATAACTTTCCCATGCTGAATCATTTATTTGAACTTTATTACCACCAAGGTCCTAACAGTCTACACCACTTCTGAAGTTATTGCAGATCCACTGTTCTGACAGAGATTCTCTTATCCCTCTTCAGTTGCAGTTCACTGAAGGGAAAAGTGAATTCTCTTACCAGAACCTCACACTGCACTTATTTTTTCTTTCTTTCACTCTCCGTATCAACTCTTTGCCCTTCCTTTCTCACTTGTTTCCATGGACAGAGTGTAACAACACCTGTTTATAATAGGAGCCCCAGCTTTTAAATGTAGCAATATGGAAGAAGGCTAAAACACTAGGGAGTTGGGATTAAATAGTGACTGACAGATCGAAAAAGAGATTTGGTGCAAGATAGGGGAAATTATGTGCTATAAGTTGCTTTTTTTTTCTTTTTATAGAACAGATTTATTGTAATGATGGCTTTGTTGTGATTGTTCCAGGCTCTTTCCTTTGTGACTCTCCAGTTCTGTCTGTGCATGGAGAAAATCTGTACACAGTGGAGCCGTATCGGATCCAGGTCCGCACCTGGCAGGTAAGGAGTGAGAAAACCTGAAGGTATAAAAAGGCCTTGTTGTTTTCAAAGATTGGTGTTAGAGCTTAAAAGTAATGTGCATGATCTTCTTAAATCTATTAACTCTTCCTTGTCGTAATACAATACTCAAAATATATTTTGAGTATTTCAGCAGAAAGATCTTTGACATTTTGTGTTCTTTAAAAAGTCTGTCACTCTGAACACTACTGCAGTGTAACTAATAAGTATTTATAGAGTTTAAGATGATCTAAATTGCATGCAGGTTGAAATACATATACTACTTTCAGGAAGATGATCGTACTGAATATTTTTACAAGATAATGAAAAATATCACTTGCACATTTTGTGTGAACCTTTGCAACCTCTGCTACTCTGTGAGAACCACAAAGACAAATCTAATTATCAGAGTTCTGTGATACATAATTTTATTTAGGAAGCAAGTATTATATTTTAGAATGGGTGTGATTTATCACATAAATATAATGTATTTGTTTTTACAGCTATATATTTAAGGACCTTCAGGGACTTGATATTTCTGTATGCTTTTCACTTGGTAAAAGTTGTGTTATTAAAGAGGAAATTATTGCAGAAGGATGCCTTTAAATTCAGACTTTTTTTGGAGGTTGCGTACCTGCCTGAAACCCAGACTGCATTTGTATGTGTATGTTTCTTCAATTTGCTTGGAGTGATTCATCTAACACAGAAGTTCAGCAATTTGTGACTCAACTTGGTGACAAAATAAGTCCCTTCTGGTGAGACTGTGGCCACACAAACCTGGTGTTACACATTTCTTCCCAGGGCACAGTTAAACAGCTGCTCGTGTTCTCTGAAGCAGAGGGGAATCCGTGCCTCCTGGATGTCTGTGGGAATTTCCTGGCTGTGGGAACTGATCTGGCTCACTTGAAAATCTTTGATCTCTCACGCAGGTATTAATAAGGCTTTTAAAATAATCTGTTTATAGTTAAGTGTGTATTTTGTGGAGAATCTTTAGCTGTTTTTGATTTGACGAAAAGCAACAGTCCTTTTGAATCTTGAGACAATACATGCAGCTGTGTGAATTGATGGCATATTTCCAAACCGAGGGAGGAACCATGGAATTATTAGGATTATAATGGATTGATGATGATGATGATGGTGATTATGATGATTATTTTAAAAAGAGGATACCATGAGGGATATTTGAGTGCATTTAAAAGTGTGTGGAGAATTTATGGAAGATCAAGCTAAGGGTGTCCCATTTCTTTTGGTATCTTGAACAATACTTGAATCTCAAAAGAGCTGAAATAAAGCCAGGTCTTGTATCTCCTCATAAATCAACAAACTTGTTTCAATGAATCTATGGAGAAAGTGAACCTAGAACTGTGGAGACTTCTTTCTCCTGGTTGGGTTAAAGAGTTTACCTGACTTTCTTCGAAGGTTGCTGTACTCTCATACTGTTGAACATGAAAAAGATACTGACATGGCATTCATTTTGAAAATGTAGCTGCTGCTGATAAATGTAATTTTGAAAAGCTGAAAAACCTGAAGAGTGAAACAGATTCTGTTCTTCTTTGCATGCTGTCACCAGAGGAATGCTAAAGGCTAGTTAGTTGCCATCTAGAAACTACTTGGGTTGAGATCACACACATTCCACCTGGGACAGTTTGAAGGTTATTACATTCAAGCAGGTTGTAACTAGCATAAATATTGGATTATGATGTTTGATAGTGAGAAAAAATAGATCCACTTATGCATGCTGTGATAAATTTTTGCATTTGGTACTGAAAATATCCTTTCTCAAATGATGACCCTTTAATTTCAGGGCACCTGAGAGAACATTGGCTGAGAACAAATGTTATTTTTATAGAATCAAACATGGTTTTTTTCAT
This sequence comes from Passer montanus, assembly GCF_014805655.1. NCBI lineage: Eukaryota > Metazoa > Chordata > Aves > Passeriformes > Passeridae > Passer > Passer montanus. Next base: position 16,109,551 of record NW_024373256.1, on the reverse strand, counting down.
GAGATTGTATTATAGCTCTAAATTGCTGTCACTTCAAATTACTGTCACTTCTTGCTGCATTCTTTCGTTTCATGAGATTTGTCCTCTTTTTTGCTGACTGATTTCTGGGTTTGTATCTGTACCAGCAATAAAATGCTTTTGAGATAATAATAATATGTATGTAAATATGCCCCACTAATGACATTTCTTTACTTCTTCTGCAATGTGTGATTTCCATACACAGAACTTTTATGTGAGGGGCTCTATTCAACATTCATGGTACTGTTCAATGTATTTCTGTAGGAAAAGCAGGCCTCTGAATTGAGAATTCTGTTCAGATGTTCTTTCTGTATAGCCATGTTTTGAGAATCCTGTAGAAGCATTGGCATTTATTCTTGCTGATTCATTGAGGAAAAAGTGTCTGTTAACTTAGTCCTGAAAGAAAGGCAGTGGCAGCAATCCTCTGGAGAGGAAGTGGGAGTCTTGGGCAGTTGTGTCATATAGTCAAAATAGTTTGCTTTTAAAAGTCTTACCCATAATTTGCAAAATTGCCAGTTGCTTGCCACCATATAATAACCATAAGTCTATTCCTTCCCACAGACAGGCAAAAGTGCACTGCAACAGCAAGAGTTTATCCAAGCTGCTCCCTGGCCATGGAGACATTTTGTCTGTGAAGTGCAATGCTAATGGCAGCAAAGTCAGCATCCTTGTCAGCAGGGTGAGGCACAGCTCTTCAGTCACCGTCTGGGACTTGTCCATTGGTTCATAGGCTAGTGTGGGTAAAGATTACTGAGGACGCAAGAATCACTTCTCAGAAATAAACCTACCTGGTCCAGGCAGTGTATTGAGTCATATAATGAAATGCCATGTCCCAGCATTAATTAAGGTCTCTTAAGGCTTTATTCTGTGTTGGGAACAATTCAGAAAAGGAATATTTTAGTTACAAAAGCTGCTTTGTAGCATTTCAAAGAAATCCAAGGCTGGCTTGTTGGAATACAAAAAGAACTAGGAATTTTCTAGTATTTCTTAGTAAGAATGACCTCATGTGATTACCAGCAAAGAAAGCTGAGGGCATGAAGCATATGGGATAAACTTAGCTATTCTTCTTTTTGACTGCATGCTCCTAGCACCCTTTTTTTTCCTTTCTTTTAGGCGGATGGGAACATTGATTCCAAGATCTATTTCTATGATGTTGAAATGGACCAAGTTATGTTCTTTGATTTCAAGGCTGAACATGGAGATGGTAGAGAGAGCCTTTCTGCTGGACAATGCATTGGCAAGTAAGGAGCTTTTGCTTCAAGAAGCATTAATGGTGGATTTAAGATGGAAATCTGCCCTGTGGAGACAAGCACATCTTGATTCTGACATTCCTCCGTCTTGGGAAGGAGCTTGTATGAGTTTAATTATTTATTTCTAAAGAACTAATTAACACCGAATTGTATGTCCATCAAGCTGCATTCCTATCTATTCCAATAATGCAAGCTAGGGAGTGTTGTGGTTTGACATTGGCCAAACTCTAGGCACCCACAAGAGTAATTTGCTTACCCTCATCTTTAAAGTTGAGCAGAGAGGAGGGAAGAAAAGAAAAAGGGAATTAACAAAGAGTTCATGCGTTGAGATGAGGACTGGGAGAAAAACACTCTAAGGGCAAAATGGGTTTAGATTTAAAGGTATAAAGTGTATTTATTATTAACAGAGTCAGAGAGGATCATGAGAAGTAAAATAAGCCCTTAAACCAGCTCTTTTCCTGCTAGCCCTTCCCTCCTTCCCGCCATGCAGGGAGAGAGGGCATGGAAGTTTTGGTCAATTTGTCATTAATGATCTTCTTCTGTTCACTCAGGGAGTGGAGTCATTCCTCTGCTATGCCATGGCATCTCTCCCACAGGCAAACAGTCTTCCCAAAACTGTTGTGGCATGGGTCACTCATCCATGGGGTGCAGTCCTTGAAGGATAGGCTGCTCTAGTTTGGAAGCAAGGGCGCTCTCTCTCTGTTCAGGTCTCCTACTAGACCACAGCTTTCTCTAGTATCCACCTGCTCTAGCAGGAGCGCTTTTCTCATGGGCTGTGAGTGGATTTCTGCATCCCTGTGGACTTCATGCATTACCAGGTGACAGTTTGTATCGGCACGGTCCTCACCATGGCTTGCAAAGGAATCTGATCTCCAAGGCTTGGAGCACCTCCTCCCTGTCTTTCTTTTCCACTGATCTTGCTGTCACCATGTTGATCTCCCTCATGTATCCTCACTTCCTCCTCTTCTTTGACTGGAAGAAAACTGCTGCTTGTAGATATCATTGTCAACAAGTTCCACTCATTCAAAGATCCTTGCAGGATCCCACAATGCTGAGAAGTTGATTCTGTCTAGGTTGTGTGTCAGGGAATTACTCACCGTGCTTCCACTGCCGGCCAGGCAGCCCTGCCTCCCTTGCAGGTGCAGGGGTGGCCGCTGTAGTGCTGGTGCTGTTGAACACCTCTCTTCATGTGGGGCACCGGCAGGGGGAAGCTGCCGCTGGCCCTGCCTTTCTGCCTGCAGTGTGGCTGGCTAGGGGTGGCCAGGCAGGCAAGGCTCGCCGTGGCCTGTGCCGGAATGGTGGTGGCCCTGGCACCTTCCTGCTCCGGGGGGAAAACTGTGTGTGCGCTGTTCTGATTTTATTCTTAAATACGTTGTCACAGAGGCATTACCAGCTAATTGGGCCAGCAGCATGTCCATCTTCAGAGCCATCAGAGATTGGCTCTGTCAGACATGCTGGAAGCTTCTAGCAGCTTCTCACAGAAGCTACCCCTGAGGTGCATGGCCCCCCCACAGCCAATCACCAGGCTATGCCAAATCAACACACCCCAAAACCAAGCTCAAAATAAGCAGGAGGTAGTTCTTCAGCCAGCGTGCAGCTGAGTCAAGGAACTCCTTGCAAAGGCAATAGAGAAGACGAATGAAGTGCTTATGGAGATACTGGACAAATTCATAGAAGGGAAATTCAGGGAGAGCCACTAGCATTTTGGAAGCCATATCAAACTGTAGATCTCTGAGTAGAGGATGGCTTGGTGTTGGGGTTTTTATACAGAGGTATTCCATGACTGGAATCAGGATCCAGATCTTTAAATTAAAAAAAAATCTTGGAAAGCTACCCTTCCTTGAAGAGTTTACATAATAGGGAACTGAGAAGAGGACATTCTGAAGGTCCTTGTAGGAATAAAGGTATTTAAAAAGTATAATAAAAATTGAGTTTGTGTGGGTAAAAACTCATGTCTATTTAGAGCTGACGCCTTTGTGTTCATGCAAACTGTGCTGTAGGAAGTGCATTAGAAATCCTAGCAGCACAATGCAGTGAAGTGGGAATGCTTATGAAAGTATGGTGAAATATTAGAGTACAAATTCCCATTTGATTTTACAATAATTTCTCTGACTGTATTTTTCTTAAGAAAAACCAGCATTGGAACAGGTGGATTGCTCATCTGCTATCTACTATCTGCTGTGGGTATTACAAGAAAGGAAAAGGAATTACTCTCCTTACCACTGAAAGTCAGAAGAAACTATCCAGCTCATCAAAAACTAAGGCCAATGCAAATCTGGGGTCTTACATCCTGGTTAGTTACGGAGTAGTGTTGTCAAGAGTAAGTGAGGAAGTTGTTTCCAAGTGCAGTATCTTGTGTAGTCCAACAGAAGCCAACCCAAGCCAGGAATGCTGTTTCACTGTTTGAGTGTTAGATAGTATCTGTGTTAATAATCCATTTATCTGTGCATTCTTTTGAAGGATCTTCAAATTAAAGTGAGTCAGCTCAGCAGAAAGTGATAATAATCCACACCTCTTCTGCTTCTCTTTCCACCTCCTGAGGCAAAATCTAAACACTCCCAGGTTTTTTTTTACACAAATTTTTTTTTAGATTTGCAATTTACTGATTTTGAATTCCATGGCACGGAGAGGACTTAGAGCATTTCTGCACCTCTTTGAATGTCTCTTTCAATTTGCCCTCTAGCCCTACTCCAATCCTCCCCACAACTTCCACCCTTCAGTGGTGACAGCAAGTGAGAAAATACTTTAATGATGTCTTTGGTTTCTCTTTTAAATAATTTGACATTTTTTCAGAAGAATGAATACTAAGCCATTGCTAAAATAGTGTGATTCTGTATGTCTGGCATTGAAGTAGTATTGAAATGACCAAAGGAGGCAGTAAGATGTTGTTATTTAAACTGCTGACAGAGACTGGCTTTCCCAAAGCTGCAGGGGAGGTCCTTGTGCTGTTCCACAGTGCCTCAGAATTCTTGTCGTGGAGTAACCAGGTGGTGGTTGATCTCTTCTCCCAGGTAGCAATCAATAGGATGAGAGGAAATGGCTTTAAGTTGTGCCAATAAAGGTTTAGATTGGGTATTATGGAAAATTTCTTCGGGTAGAATTGTCAGGCATTGGAACAGGCTGGCCACAGCAATGGTGGGAACACTTCCCTCCTGGGAAGTGTTCAAAAAATGTGTGAATGTGGCACTCTGGGATATGGTTTAGTGGTGAACGTGATGGTGTTGCTGGGTGCACGGTTGGACTTGGTGATTTTAGAGGGCTCTTCCAATCTTAATGATTCCATAGTGTTATGGTTTGACCCTGGCACAATGCCAGGGCCTTCATGAAGGGTATGTTTCTAAAATGGTTGCTGTGAGATGTGACCCAGGAACAGAACAAAGCAGGCTTTTATGCGGGGATGGAGGGAATAACACAACACTTTATTCATTACAATATCTAAAAAGGAACACATATAAAGCTAAGAATGAAAACTTTCTAAATACATTCCTCCTCCCCCTTCCCTTTTCTCCACAGATTCACCACCCCTCAAATAATCAACCCTCAAATCCATCAGGGAGAGAGGAGTCCCCCCTTGCACCATAGGCTTCCCCCGGAAGCACAATTAAAACCCTCCTATGCTTCCGTGTCACCCATGGCCCTGCACAGAGAACATCGGCCCTCGTGACTTCTCCCCCATCCATGTCCAGTGCTCTCACCACTAGACACGGACCAGGACTGCTTTTAGGGTTCTCTGTTTAAAGATGCCCCACCCAGTTCCAGAAGCAGCAGTCTCTCAACTTCGGGACACCAGTCTCCCTCAAATTTCACCCCCTGGGGCCGAGGGGCTTCGTGAACAGAGATCTTAAACTCTCTCTGAAGACAGAGGGCATCTCACACTCTTCTCACCTATTTCTGTTCTCACTACTGTTTCACCTTTCAACTTTGGGACACCAGTCTTCTTCAAATTTCATTTCCTGGGGCCGAGGGGCCTCATGAGCAGAGATCTTCCTCCCCATAGAGACAGAGGGCATCTCACACCCTCCTCAGCTGTTTCTGTTCACGCCGCTGCTTCACTCTTGACTTCCAGGTGTTGCCTCTCCCTAAATACAGTTTCTAAGTCACAGGGAAAAAACACAGGTCTGTCCATAGCCGTACAAGAAAGAGTCCAGACCAAAGCCACTCCATCATCTCTTCCCACTTAAGATTCTTCTCTCCTCGTCTAGCTTTCCTCACGCTTGCCCATTTCATCTCTCATCTCTCTCCTCATTCTGATTCAGGAGGATTCAGTATTTGTAAGGTTTCCATTATTCTACCAAGGGGTTAAAATCTTCCCTTCTGTCTGCCCAGGACTCCCACAGCTGCCGGGCACCTTCTCTCGCTGCATGCCCCGCTTCTGGCCAGCCATGCTGCCAGCACAGTCTCTATCGCTCTCTCCGGAAGGGGCTGCCCAGACATCCCAGGTCTCTTCTACCCCTGCACAGTCTCCTCCACCCCCTGCACCTTTGGGGCTCCCGGCCTCCTCCCCACAGGCTGCATGGCCTCCCCCTGCCCCACCCAGACGCAGCTGGGCAGAAGAAAAATCCAAACTCCACTCACCAACGCCGGATTCCCAAAGAAGAAGTTCTTTGGGAATCTCCTGCTTTTAACCCCTGTGTGTTCTCAGAAGCGTATCCAGATCCTCAGTGGCCACACCAGGTGCCAGTTTCAAATCTATCTGCTGATTAGTCTGACTTAAACTATTCCAGAAACACACGTCCAGGCCAAGCCACAACACATGGTTTGAAGACAGAGCTGAGGTAGCCCCTGTGTTGCAGCAGCAGGCACTGAGGTAGATAGTTTGAAGGACATTCAAGGGTTTCTGTAGGACCTGCAATCTCAGGGCAGGCAGATTTTGAGTACCTATTTTTATATGTGGTACCAACTTTTTTTTTCTACCAAAATGCTTTATGTCCTGTCACCACTGTGAATGTAACAGACCAAACTAGAAGTGTCATTGCCATGTGTAAAATGTTAGGAGTCAGGAAAATGTATCTGGTTAATGTTCTGGTACAGAGTATAAATAACTGAGAATGATCCGTGGGCTAGAGCTTTATTTACACTCATGCACTGAATGGGCTGGAATTACTTTGTCTCACTTTCTACATTTTTTTTCTCGTCTCTTTGTAGGTTTGTAGTGGAGTATCCAGAGTTGCACAGTCACATCCCTGCTTGCCATTTCTGGGACCAGAGTGAACCAAGACTTTTTGTATGTGAAGTAATTCCTGAAACAGGCTTCCAACCTCCAGACCAAAAGAAAATCGAGACGAAGGGCACAGTATGGTGTTTTTTATTTATCTTGTTTTACATGGAGTTTTCCCTGTCCAAGTAGTAAATCCTTTGTGCTTCATTAAGGATGTAGGTAGTACACATGACTACATGCAAAAATAAGTCATGAACCCTGTGTTTGCTGTCTGTTCTTCAGGCAGTCCCTCTATGACAGCTCTCTGGCTTGGGCCAAGCTTGCATACTGTGAAGAAGAAAAAAAGGGGATTTCTTTAGCTGTGATAGAATTTTGGGAATGACCATAATGCAAGCTTCTATCTGGACTACAGTTTTTCAGGTGACATTATTGGGTGGATGGATAATCTAGAAGTTTGTAACTTAAAAAATTGCTAATTTTTTATCTTCAGTCCACTTTTAGCAGCAAGAATTAACTTGATAGAATAACAGGGACACTACTGTTAAGGTGAACAGAGAAATATGCTCTTCTACCCAGTCCCTCCTATCTTCTACTTTTCTGGAGAGATACTGTGCATTTTTATGGGATTTTCCAAATTATCTGTTATGGTATTTTTTACATTGGAAAAAGAACCCAACATTTTTATTGATCAGAAATTATCTAATCAAAGATTTCTTTCATCATACAAACAGTTCTTCCCTTCTTCCCCACTATTGTGCTTGTAGTGCTCCTTACCACTTTGTTTACACAGAACTGCCTATCCTGCATAAACATTGCATTGATTTGAAACATCCATTTTAAACACAAGTTTTTTGATTTGTGTCTTATTTTAACTAATCTCGTAAAATTAGATATAGAAAGCTCTTTGTGGCTTTTGTTGGTTAAAATGACTTTAGAAGAACCATGAAAAGATCAAAGTAAAAAGGAGAAATGGGATAGGGATAGGGGTGTCTCAAAAGGCCTGGCTAGGATCTTCTAGCAAAGATAAGAACAACTGAACCAAATATTACTCAAGTAAAAAACTTTAAAATGCTTGGCTTCTAAGTAAAGTTGAAAAAAAAAAGATATAAAAGGAATGCAACTTCTTGCCCCTTATTCAACAGAACATTTTACTATCTGCTTATGCCTTAGTAAATGAGAAGTCTGATTAACTTCTGCTGCAAATAAATATTATTTTAACTTGAGTCAGGTCAATACTTAAACTGTTAGAGGAACTATTTTTGCGTGGATGATATATTTCCTGGGAACTCAAGGCAGTCAGTGAGCTGATGAACTTACAATGGGAATAATATAATGTTTTTTAAAAAAACTTAGTTTTTAAGGCCCCTTCCAACCCAAACTATTCAGTGATTCTCTTATTCTGTGATTGTTTCTTTGCCTTGAGCCAAATCTCTCAGAGAGATGCATGAAGCAGCCATCTGTGCCAGGGGCTTCTCTGTTTATGGTGGGTGAGGCTGGTTGCAGAGGCAGAGGTGGAGGTCCCAGTGCAGCAGGACCAGTCCGGAATGCAAGCGAGGCGCTGGCTGCTGGCTGCAGGGAGGAAACGTGTGGCTCTGCCCTCCCAACAGCTGTGTGTCTGAATGTATAGGTCATACTATTGTCAAGAGAAGCTTCTGCCAAGTGAATATGGAAAATAAAAACAAAAAGACGGATATTGCAGCATAAAAATAAAACAGTGTTTCGCTTCCTTTTCCAGATGGATGTTTGGATTATATCATTCTTCAGCACTGAAGAGCATGGCCTTTTGCTGCAGGACAGCTTTCCATTGCCTTCATCCTACCAGGTTCTTCTTGGTGTAGAGGTGCCACATTATTACTTTGCAAAAAAGGTGACGTAATCTCTAAGAATTCTTTCCCTTTGCAGAAATTCAGACTTTCCACTGTACAGGGAACAAATTTAACTAAATTGAGTCTGGGGTATGTAGAGCAATATCAGAGGATGCATCACACATAGAAATGGCATAAAGATAATTCTGATGCAGATGAACTTGACAGAATTGTGGAATTTGTGGCGACATGGCTTTTTATGGGTATTGTAAACTGAATGTGATGTACAAGTGTAGGAGAAACAGGAATTACCAGGTAATGCAATTGAAAAGGGGATGTGGAAAAAATGCTGCTTTATGTAGTCACTCTGCCTATTTCAAGTACAAGAGGGGTGTGTGTGTGTGTGAGATTTATGTGGGCCATAAGATAGGACATTTCATACTGGCTTTGGCAGAATCATCCCACTTCCTTGCAGGAATACCTAAGAGAGCAAGAATAGTCATCTTGCACCATCAACAAGTGCTTGTGTGCTGCAAATGCCAAGAATGCAGGCTCTAACTTCTAAAACTTGATTTCAATCCAAAATTGTTTGCATCTCAGGTAAATAATACCCTACATAATTCCATGCATACTAGCTGAGCTGCAGCCTTTCACCTACAAATTGGTTTCTGGTGAAGTTCTGACCTGAGTTTTCTGGTACTTCTTAGGATGATGATTTGCTCTGTTCCTGTCTTGTAGGGGGAGTGTAACAGAGCCCATTTACTATACTAATGTATTTAGTTTTGTAAAATTGACAGGAAATTAATATTAAGGAGACTTCTAATCCTCATTTGGATCCTCTAATCCCTAGTTTGGGAGCGCTGTTAGACAGGGAGAACATATCTACTTATGTTCAGATTCAGAGCAGCACTTTGCTTCTTTTTTCTTCAAAGCACTGTCTGTTGTCAGTCTTCCTGTGCAGACTGAGCTTTTAGTGTTGTACTGTGTTTTACTTTCCTTTTTCTTTTAAATTGAAAGGTCAAATGTGATATGCTGCATTTTCCAATCTTTCTTTTTAACATTTCTCCATCATGCCTCATGTTATTTTTACTTTGATATTATGTTTCTTCTTTTTTTTTTTTTTACTTTATGGATTGTTGCTGCATTAGTTGTGTTTTCGGAGGGGATATATCTATAAACCTGTAAGTATCTCCATTGCTTTGGTGCTCTTCCTTCATTCTCTGCTCCTCTCTCATTTCCATTTCCTTTGTAGGTGGTTGTCTCTTTATGATGAAGTCACTCATTACATGGATTGTATTCATTTGGGAAACCTAATTTAGTAAAAGAGCATAGTCTGCTTTAAATACAGTAAATCAAGTTGATGCAACAAGCCTTTTTGACCAAGTTTCATTCCAGGGTTTCTCTTTATTCACCGTAATGTCTTTACTGTCCTGGTTCCAGAAATTCCTCAAGTTCTAGTCAAACAGATTTGCACTTTTGATTTCTGTATTTTACTTTACCCAGGACTCCCATTGTTTTATAATATTAGCTTCTGTATACCTTAACATTTAGTTATCTTATGTAACTATACGATTAGGGTAGAGTGTACGTGGACTTTGGCATCCTTCATGACTCAGATATCTTCCTCTGTGCCTGGCTTGGGAAAGTTTCCTTGTTACGCTCCAGACATACCATTTGACACTGAGGATTGAGACTTTATTGGTTTTCTGCATAATTATTGAACTGCTTTGAGTTGCCTTTCAGTGGGTGGTGAAAGTACCCCTGAAGCTTTAGAACTGCCAGTTGTAAAGGGAAGGGTTTGAACCTGAGCTTCTGTATTCATAAGATTTATGTGAAGGGAAGGGTAAAAGAATTTGGTCTGTATAGTTAACTTTCAGAACAGCAGACTAATATTTGAGAAGAGACTAAACTTGGAGAGATGCTTATCTGAAATCTTCAGAAATCTGGGAACTTAACAGGTGCTATTATAATAGTAGTACTATTAATACACATTTATATATATAAAAATAATAATGACTGTAATAAAAGGAGGTTACTTTTCTGTGGTATATTACCAATCTCCCGTGATCACTAACAAGCTGTGATTGTTCACTGCAATATGCTAATCTTTTCTATGATATTCCATATTTTGTGGCATTTTCTAGAAAGTTCTGAAAATTTGCAACTATTGACGCTATTGATTATGGTCCTGCAGATATAAAAAACTTGGACTGTGGTGGGAATAATGCAATTAATTCCACGTACAAAGGAGTAGGTTTCAACCTGCTTGATACCTATATGACAACCTTCTCCTTTTAGCTGGGAGAAGCTGAGAAGGGAGCATCAGAGTCTGGCTCAGGAACAGTCTCTCAGATGGCTGCAAGAAGACCCATGAGAGATTTCATTGGATTGGGAGACTGTGATAAGACCACCCAGGATGCCATGCTGAACTTCAGCTACTATCTCACTGCTGGAGACATGGATGAGGCCTTCAAATCCATCAAGCTGATAAAAAGGTATCAGAACTATTTGCATCTATTTCTTCATTGGTGCAATTTATTTTTGTTAAAAGTTTGTATGAAGGGTAAATCTTCCTAGTTTTTCCCTCTCTGATTTCTTTCTCCCTTTCATTTTTAACCAGATGAAACATCTTTATCTCACATATATTTTAATGCATTCTCTGCTCATTCTTTGTCTGTAATATATTGTGGATTCTTTTTTGCTAAAAGAGGAAGAATTACTGATAACATGCAACTTTATGCTGTGTCTGAATGGCAAAAATGTCGTCACTAGAAGAAAATGAACATTCACCATTTTATTTATACATCTAAAATAATCACATCAATACTGAGTGTTACAGATTTACCAACCACATAGCTGATTTTTAAATTCACATGTATGTTATTATAATATGGATATTGCAATATTAGAGGAAATAATATAATATCTCTAAAGTACTCCAGTATTTTATTTTAAAAACCGCTGCATTTAATCATAACATATTATTTCTGGAATTTTTTTTTTTCCCCAGAAAATTAATGCAGGCAGATGAACACTAATCTTAGTTGGTTTTTATAAACCTACTGCTAGAAGAAGCTCTGTCAGCTTTATGGTATTTCCCCTGACAGTCTAGAGCAGTGCAGTTGTTCTAGAGCATCCGTCTCCGTGGAGTGTTGCTCATTTGGAACGTGGTGCAAAGCAGCAGTCGGGGTTGAGTTTCTTATCACATCCAAACTGAGTGCAGAACAGAACTCAAGAGCCAGCTTGATGATCACATTTTAACAAAGTGTGGAAATAGTGATAAAGAAGCAAAGCAGTCTACTCAGCTGAGAGCAACACAACAGTCCCAAGGAATTTGTAACATTCACAGCTCATGGTCCCTGAAACCTATCACTAATTGTGCTCAGAGCAGCATTCTGAGAGCACTTACACACCTGTCATTGCCTCAGGTTCCTGTATTCCACATATTCCTTTATGATAGTTTTTGACATGTTGTTTTTCTTTCTGAAAATTATATGGATATGACTTTTGTGAGGCCATGTGTTTCTCAGGGTAAGGCTTAGAAACATTATACCTAATTCTAAAGGCATTAATTTTTCACTTCATTATCGTATTATCAGGCAGGTTGTTTTTAAATCTCAGAGTCCTGAAGTCCTGTATCTTTGTCTTATTCTCCAGTCTGGGTGCTTGAGTGGCAGCTCTATTCTCCAATATTCCCTGTGTTATGTGGCTCTGAACATTGCTGGGCAGAGCTGGTGTCCTGTCATTGCATTCTAATGCCACAGCAAATGTTATAACTAGCTGAAGAGAAAATAAACCAATTTGGGCTGGAATATTTCTTTCTTATAATTCCCAACAATGTATTTTAATCATATATCTGATTATTGGGGAGTTCTGGTAGTCTCCTGTGGACATTTTCCCTCAATGTAATATTGAAACATTTTTTTCAGCAGCATGTTCTAGTTGCAAACCCTTCTCATTTTTAATGTCTGTTTATGCATAGGATGCTCGCAAACCTGTGTCTCAGGATACAAAAGAAATATCTGAAAAAGATGCAATTTAATTCTTCTGCAAACCCTTTCTTTACATAAGAATAGTTAGAGTTGCTTTTGCTTTTTACTTTCTGGTTTGGTCTGGGACTGGGAGCAGGTGTTGCAGCTAATGAGAATCCGTTTCTTGTAGAGAGGTGAAGAGAAGGACTAAAAGTCATGAAATTTAGACAGCTTTTAAACCCATCACTTAATCTATAGTGAGTTTTCTGTTTTTGCAGATTGCCTGTTAACTCCCAAGCTATTGTCATTGGTCTCCTATAGCTTTTTCTTTTATTTTTGAGGACCAGAAGAACTTGATGCAGACAGAGAAAATGTTTGGTTCCCTCTTTCCTGTATTCTCATTGCACACACTTGGTATCTTCTCCAGCTGACCCTGCTGCTATGCAGCCAGCCCAACAATTCTGTGCTGTACAGCAGAAGGAGAGTGCAATATAATATTTTATATATTTATATATATATATATAAAATTATATGTTTTATACATATGTATATAGATGGAGCCCATCTGAATAATGATCGAGGGCCTCTGCCCACACAAGTGAACATTGTAATGTCTTTCAACCCTTAAATTATAGCATATATTTATAGAAAATAACTCCAATGCAGATCTCCTTGGATATCTTCTGCCTTTCAAGTGTGCTCTTTCAGCATGGTGACTCAACATAGTCATTTTCTAAGCCCTGGCGAAAGCGAGCGGTCAGAGTGCGGCTGATGACGATGACACGGGGCGCCATGCAGTCCTCACGCCTGTGCAGGATGTTCCAGATTAGAATGGCAGCTGCCAGGGTGGCCAACAGGCAGGCTCCGATGTTCAGGTAGCAGGACCACGAGAGGTTGGTGTATGGTCCGATACGGTAGAATGTCACCAGTCCGATAACCAGAACAAAACCTGCAAACAGAATGGCAGAGTTATTTTAATGAGTTAATCTCTTGAATTTCTATAGTGGCAAAATGCCATAGAATCTCAACATTTACAGACTCACTCATAAGTCTTTAGAGCCTTTCCATCCCTATTATGATGTGCTGGGTGTGTTTTTGAAGGCATATTTGGGCCTTATGATACGTGAAGAGAGAGTGCCTTAAACAGAGGCTCAATATTAAGTTTTAATCTGTTCACTCTAATTTAAATTTTTTACACCCACTGACCTGTATTTCACTTTGGGTTTTTTCTCCCATGCATTTGAATCACTTACACAGCTGTCCTTTTTCTTACTCCTATTGATGATGATGATGATAATAATAAAAATAATAATAATAATTTCAATTTTTTTTCATAGTATATACTCTTATTCTGAAATTTTAGAATGTTTATTAAGGCAGGCAACTATGTAAACTGCAAAGATGATGAACAGCTAAATATCTTACAGAAATAATAAAAAGCAATGTACAGGAACTTTTAAAAAGGGAAGGTGAAATAAATGGAACTTTGTGGTCCTACTTTTTCCTGCTGGAAAAGGGTGTTATGAGGCAGAAGTAATGTCATGCCTCCAGAAGCTACTGAAGGCAAAGTTTCTGTTGTCCTCATAACTTTAAGCACAGTACTAAGTTCCCTAAAAGGTAGATAATATTAGAGTAATATCAATGCACTTGTCTAGCATGTCCATTTAGATCTCACAAAGTGATATGCAAAAACAAAACTAAAAAAAGGAAAAAATTCTCAATCTCTTTGGTGGTTACATTGCTGATGAATAATAGTAATGTTGTTTCAGAAGTGAGGTTGGGTAACTGTTCTAGACGTGCAGGAGACCCATGTTAGATCAAGGGGCAGTCTGCATCCCTTTACACCTTTTTATGTTACGTATGCCCATTTCTTGAAGAATGCATTGATAACCACATTATTAGTTTTCTGCCCTCTGTTTATTGTGTTATCAAAGAACCATACAATCCCAAGATGGCTTGAATTGGAAAGAACCTTAAAGCTCATTGCATTCCACTCCCTGCTGTGGGCAGGGACACCTCCCACTATCCCAAGTTTCCCTAAGGCCTGTCCAACCTGTCCTTGGACACTGCCAGGGATGGGGCAGCCACAGCTTCTCTGGGCACCCTGTGCCAGGGCCTGCCCACCCTCACAGGGAACAATTCCTTCCCAATATCCCATCTAACCCTGTCCTTTGGCAGTGGGAAGCCATTCCCTGTGTCGTCTCCTCCATCCCTTGTCCCCAGTCCCTCTCCAGGTCTCCTGGGGCCCCTTTAGTCACTGGAAGAGGCTCTGAGGTCTTCCTGGAGCCTTATCCTCTTCTCAAGGCTGAACATTCCCAGCTCTCCCAGCCTGACTTTGGAGCAGAGGGACTCCAGCCTAGTCTCTCTTCCTGTACCTGTTGTCAAACAAAACTACTTTTCACCTTTTTAAAAGAAATTAATGGATGTAATTAGATTGAAACAAACAAAAAGAGACAAACATGCTTCACTAACAAAAAAAACCCACTTCTTTGTTATCCTACACACTTCCTTAACTGCCACCATAACAAAGGAATGTCATTGCCAAAATAACCCCTTCATGAAGGAAGACTAGAATAAATAAATATCCATGAACTGCCAGAACATATCTGGACACCATCTTCCTAAGTTCATGGGCAAGGAGCAAGTCCCAACTGCTGCATGCTTTTTTCTCAGTTAGCCACAGTGCCTGTACCTAGAAACACTGTCCCTGTGGATACATGGCAATGGTGTGACCCCTGGCTCTGGTCCTTGGTTTTCCATGAAAGAGCACATCCTGAGTGTGCATTGTATCAAGTTTTTTTCTTCGAAGAGCACTGTAATGCAGTGAAGGTGGAAAAGACACAAGTTGCATACAGATAAAAAACACAGAGGAGGGAAATTACATACAAGTAGGAGAAAAAGATCAATCATCACTTAGAGGTGAGACACTTGTACTATTCTGAGAGTCAGTAAAGTGAAGGCTGAATGCGCCTCCTCCTAATATAAACACTGAATGAATATTCCTTCAGGAGCTGTCTGGCATCCTTGTCTTTCTTGTGTCTACCTAGAAGGTGCTTTGTAACAGTTGCTTGCTGCACCTTCTCCTCCTGAGGTGGCACTGTCCCACAGCTGGCATGTCCACAGAGGGTTTGGAGTGAGGCACTTCTCTGAAGACAAATAAGGAGAAATAGGTTCTTGTGGGAGGAGAAGCTCTTTACTGCTCTTTCCCCACTCTGATGTTAGAAAAGCCTAATGTACCCTGGATGGGTTTTAGGTTGTGGACACAGTAAGTCCTTGGTTTTGTCAGTAAATCTGGTAGTTATTTTATGGTTCAGCTTAATTATAAATAAACAAGTTTTATTTGGAGAGAACGTGGCCATGTGGAGCACATTGAGTTACAGAAATCACTGATCCATACAATAATGGTTTGCCATTGCAAATAAAATATTTTCCCTTCATTTCCAATGTCAGTCTCCAAGTTCAATTTGTCCTGAGGCACATGGTAGAGAAGAAGAGTGGGAGATTAGGTTCTGTTTTGTGAGTGACATCAGGTTTTTTAAACTTTCCTCTGAGATGGCTCTGTTCCCCGTCTGTAGAACCAGGATGATACAACTTCCTGTGTTTATTTTGTATTTCAGAGTATTGGGAGCAGAGCATGCTAGTTGTGATATGCTTATAAAGAATTTGGATGTTTACATCTTAATTTAGGTCTTATAAGGATGATACATGATGATACTGCTTTGCAATCCACTGTCCAATGGATGATAGATAGCCATTTTCTTATGAAGGTGGGAAATCAAGAAGAAAGGAAATGCTTGCACCTCCTGCAGTTGAGTTGACCAGCTTCATCTCCTTGTGATTTAAAATTGGCAGGAAGGGGAGTATTGATATAAATCAAGAAACCCATCTTACTTAGTCTGGCACACGAGAAGGCTTTGTGTAATCAGTTTTCCTTTTCAGTTTTCCTTTCAGAACTCATTTTAAATTCATACACACTTTCACAGGGAATCCATAAAGTGTTAATTTTTTTCTTAACTGTGAAGAAAGTCATAAAACCTTAAGCAGGTGGAATTTTGAACAGGAGCTGTTTGGACCAGTGACCACTCACAGGTGCCTCTAAGGGACAGTTATAAATATTAACAAGTGTCTACTTCCCACTATCTTGCAGTATTTTTTTGAGGCTCTCTTAGCAGAGGGACATAGGTTTAGGAATACCAGTTACACAGAGTAACACTGATGCTATGTTGTGTCTTGCAGCTTAATTCTCACTGTAGGAATATTTTCAATATTTAAAAGTTTTTCCAAATACCCAGCTTTTAATGAAATTATTTCACTTTGTCTTTCTTGCTTTTGAATTTGACAGGCAAATTACTGTCCTAAATAGCTTAATATTTCCGTGTTCTCTCTGATGGAGCAATTATCCACCAGGGAAAAGCACTAAGGCTTCCTTCCAGGTCCCCAAATAAAGCTATTTTTGCTAGAAGGACTATTTTCCTTCACAAGCCCTTTGCCTGAACCCTGCTCAGATGAGCAGCCAGTCATGCAAGAGGCTTTATCTCCTTTCCCAGTTCTGTGCCAATGGCTGAGTGGGGCAGAGGGACTGGATTTGAGAACTCCTCAAACTGACAGATTGCAGGATCCAGTTTCCAGAGCTCTTGAGTGAAAATGTGTATTCTGTTTCAGATCCTTTGCTGTAGTTTAGACAGGAACAGACATCAAGAACAGACAAACACATGACAGAGGCAACAGAGGTGGAAGCACATTACTGTTGAGTTTATACAATTAGTTTTACAGTTCTGCAAGAGTCACAGAACTCCAGAATAGAAATGTAACTGAGAAAGTTATTTCCCAGCATTCTTATTTCATATTAACATGGCTTGATATGGGAATTATAAATGTAGGAACTCCAGAGCAAAGGCTGAAGAAATCTTAATAATACAAAAAACCTGAGTTTGCATAGGATGGTGCATTTCAAATTTTGATGAATGCTGCTTTTGTGAAGGTGATGATATGTGAAAACCCCAAAGTTTGCTTGGATGGATTTTGTCTGTAACAGCTTAACCAAACTTCAGCTTCTTGAAGCAAAGTGTTCCAATGTGCTACATATGTTTTCCTTGCCCTTAGAAGAGTCTTGCTGTACACTGGCCAAGAACTGGGGTGGAACATTTAATCTGTTCTCTAAATGACTGGGCAAAACCACACAGTTCACGTATTTGTGCCATATAATAGTTAGAAGTATCCCTATAAAAATTAACCTTGTTGTAAGAATAGTCTCCAGAGCTGACTGTGGTGACTTTTACATTTTTAGACAGATATTTTTAACAATGTCTGAATTCAGTTTCAGTATTCTAATAAAACTCCTAGAGGAAAACAGTTGGCTTCTCAGACTATTTCTCATAAACAGCTCTACTAAAAATTACCAGAAAATTGCTCTCTTTACCATCAGTATTCCTGGGCTCACAGTGTGCAATACAGATTGACAAGGACTGCAGAAGGGACATGTTTCTTTAAATTTATTTATTAAAATATTGAACATTTTAATCCTGATTTTGTTTCTTTTCTATTTTGTAGTGATGACAGGACTTTGAGAGGCATGGCTCAATTTCCCTGAATGAATTTAAGTACATCAATCAATTTCAGATAATTTTGTTGTATATTGTCTTAAGACTGCACAGAGGCCACAACTTCACTAAAAATCCTGATGAGATTACTTGAAGTGCTTTTTTTTTCCCATAGAACTGCTGTTTATCTCTAGTTGTTTCCCATCTGCAGCCAAACAAGCTGGGAGGGGGGTGGCTTTTCCGCTGGGGAAGGAAATAGATAACGAAGTCACTCAGAAGACTTCTGGTTAGAACAGTATTGACTGTGGTAGTGGGGGTGGGTTGGGAGGACTTTTTGAACTTACATTTCAGATCTGCATGCTGGATTTCCTGTTTGACTGAGGCTGGCTGCAAGCCAGCTACAGAATTCTAGCATTTTAAAAGAACTCTAATAGTCACTTTTTTATTTCTGTGATAATTTGTTGGGGTTTTTTTTTTGGACACCCCTGGATTCTTGCTCTTCCTTTTTATTAGTGTACTTGTAGTGCATTTGAAGAAATACATATTGTTTTTTCTAGTTTACCAGAAAGTCTGCATTGGGACTTATAATCCTTCTCTTTACAGCTTGTCCTGGAGGATGACTTTTGCTGTCAAGAAAAGGGGGAAGGAGGAAAATAGAGCAGCCAGAGTGTTCAGAATACACTACCCACGGTTGTGCAGAACTGCAAACAGAGAAGGGAAATATTTCACTCCTTTTCTGTGTACCCCACCAAATTTCACAGGGACTCATTCAGCTGTGGTGAGTCACATGCCTGAATGGGCTATTTGTAGGAACTCAGCTGTATTTATCAGCATGAGATAGATTTACAAAGTGATTCCTATAGGACTTACACAAATTACTTATTTATAAATACCTTTTCTTGTATCAGCTTGGCACAAAAGAAATTGTTATAGTTGAAGGCAAATATGGGGCCTCTAGAATAGTCTCGTACTCTTCATTGTAGCACCAGGTGGATGATGCTTTGGTTTCTAATGCCACACGGAATTAGAGTGTGACCATTAGAGTCGTGACCTTTGAGGTTTCGGTTGTATGTTAAGTACAATAATTTGTTTGAGGTTGGGTGGGGTTTTTTGTTTGGTTTTTGTTTGTTTGTTTGTTTTTTTGTTTTGTTTTGTTTAGTTCTAATTTAAAATTTCCTCCCAAGTATTTTGGTAGCATCTAACATCTTAGAATTAAACATGTGACTAGCACAGCTTTTCAGGAGCAATAAGACCCTTTTGTTGCTCACTTTTCTGAATTACAAGGGCTTTCCACTTGTGTTCTTTGAGTTTGTCAGTCCTTGTCTTTAACCTGATGGGAGATGTAGTTAGTGTAAGGCAGTGAATCCTACCTTATGTTGGAAATCTTCAACGAGTTTAGGTCTATTGACAGTAAATTGCTTTTGTTTGTTACCTTTTGGAGGTTTCCTTAGAAATTATGCCAGTCTTTGAATGGAATGGTGAAAAGTATTCCCAGTGAACTAGGCAGAATTCCTCTTGGGCAGCTGTTTAAATAAGGAGGAATGTGCAGACTCTCACACTTGATGTTGACTGTTAGCTTGGCCTCTTGGATTCTGAGTCAGCTGGAGCCAATTAAAGCTCTGCTTTAACATAGTAGATCTTATATCAGCCACAGCTATGGGCTCCTCTCTGGAATCAGAACCATGGAATGTTTTGGGTTGAAAGGAATCTTATAAAGCCATCTCTTTCCAACCCTCTTGCCAGAAGGAAGGAACACCTTATAATATCCCAAGTAGCTCCAAGCCTCACTCAGTCTGGCCGTGGACACTTCCAGGGATCCAGGGGCA
Source organism: Passer montanus (assembly GCF_014805655.1). Classification (NCBI taxonomy): domain Eukaryota; kingdom Metazoa; phylum Chordata; class Aves; order Passeriformes; family Passeridae; genus Passer; species Passer montanus. The sequence goes on along the minus strand of NW_024373256.1, from coordinate 16,089,983 downwards.
GCCACAGCTTCTCTGGGCAACCTGTGCCAGGGCCTTCCCATCCGCACAGGGAAGATTTTCTTCCTAGCATTTAATCTAAATCTTCTTTCCAGCTTAAATGCATTCCCCTTGTCATTGCTGTCTGTCCATATAAAAAGTCACTCTGTCTTTTGTTAAGCACCCTTTATATACTGAAAAGCCATAATAAGTTTTCCCCAAAACCTTCTCTTCTCCAGGCTGAACACGCCCAGCTCTCCCAGCATGTCTCTGTAGCAAAGGTGCTCCAACTCTTGGAGCATCCGTATCGCCTCCTCTGGGCCCACTCTAACAGGTCCTTGTCTGTCTCATGCTGAGGATCCCAGACCGGGCTGCAGTGCTGCAGGTGGGGTCAGCCTGAGCAAAAATACCCTGTACAGACAGAAGCAGTCATTGACAGGTGATCTTTTTGGATATTTCAGTGTCATCTTCTGCTTTTATTGTTCAAGTGCTCTGTTCTTCTCTGGGTACATCAGAGGGTAAGAGCTGCGTAATTGGATCCTGCAAGGCAACTGGGTTTGAAACAGTTTTAGGAGACACCTCCATGTATCTATAATGTGCATGTTCATAAGCAATAAAGTGAGTATTTGTGTTGAGATACTTTCCATCTCACACACTTTTTTCTGCATTGCATATTCTTTATGCTTGCATATCCAAATTATATTTATCTGTTAATGGATTTCTTATTGTATTTCTGATCAGAATACATGCCCTTGACATTGAGATGCTACAAGAACCTGCCAGCTGCTCTTATCAGAGTTTAGCCTTAAAGAATACAGGCAGGTCTTCTTCCTGCTGCAGCTATACCAGATGAGGAGTTCACTATGCTTCTTGTGAGCTACCATCCTTCCCAGTTTGCTGGTTCAGTTGCTCCCGGGAACCATTTCCGACAAAATAAATCATATAGACATCCAGATTTTAGGATCTTTGCAAATGTGCTTCCTTTTGCAAATATGTGAAAACAAAATCACTTTATTGTAATATTTGTGGTCTGCATAAAGAATGGGGAAGTTTGTCACTGGGGGTGAAATAAAATTGACAAATAATGAAAACATTTAGCACAAATCAAGCAGTCAGATTCTCTATTTTTGCTGTGATTTTTAGGTTACTTACAGCATCTCATTTACTTGCTTCCTTTTCAGGAAGTTTTAGGTTTACAGTAGACTTCATCTTAGAACAGATCTGGCTTGAGGGTATTATGAAGCAAAAAGGTGGAAGGAAGTAATACAGAACTCAGGATCACACTGCTGTCAGGAATATCTTCAGCCATGTTTTTCATTGGCTGCTGTGCTGTTCTTTTCTACAGAGATTTTCTGGATATCAACTGATCTAAAGTGGTTGGAGAAGATGATTCAAAATTTGTCTGATTTAATTTTAAAAGCACAGAAATTAGAGTATGCCTGAGCTCAGCTTTTCTGTGATGCATTAGGGGTCTGGAGTGAAACACTTCCGTCAGAAAAACATGTTGAGCAAAGCTGGAATGCAATGCTTGAAATTTAGGAAAGATGAAACTAATTTATTTGGCTGTAAATTACAGGCTCAGAGGGAACATGAAACTTTTAAATTTTAAAGTTATTTAATGCTGAAAGCAGACTGGGAAAATATTAGTAATGGTTCAGGTTTATTTCAGTCTTGGACATTCAGAAACCAGGATGAGATCTAATGTAAAGGATATTCTATCCCAGATTTTTCCTATTAAGTTTCTAATATTTCTCTCTAAAGTCTGTGATAATCATCACTGGACAAGATCAAGACTTGTCTGGAGCCCCTTAAGGCCTGATCCTGTTTGGGAGGTTAATGTTTGCAGTAGTTCAATATCCTCTGAAGTGCTTTCTTCCCTGTGCTGTTAGTATGGATTTCCCTTTCCAACAGCTCTTCTGTTGGCTGTTATCCATCCTATATTCAGCACATGGAGTTTGTAACAGGTCCTTGGAAAAAACCAGAAACCCCAAAATCCTGCAGAGGAAAATTTCTGAGCGTTGACACAAAATTCCACGTACAACGCTGGTTCCATTTTCGCTAAGGAGCCTTTTCCAAAGCAAACAGATTGCTTTCCTGTTAATGGGGAGGTGTGAGGCTGTGGAGCTTTGGAGCTGTGTGAATCCCATTGCTGTCCCAAACAGCATTGCTGTTTCCTCTCTTCTTTGCTTCCTGGAGCTTAATTTTGTGTCAGAGGTCCATCCTTTTTGAATGGCTTTCAAATGCTTGTGCAGGTGGCAGAAGTGAGGAAGTGGTGGAGCCTGGAGCCACTGCAAGCTCCAGGGGATCCAAGATCATTGATTTGAGCTTGTCATAGACTTTGGAGATAATACCTATCCCTCTTAGTTTTCTAAGCCAACAAGGACTTTTTTTCAGGTCATGGGAAACTGTAATGAAATCCACACAGTTTCAGGTGAGTAAAAACAAGAAAATTGTGGGTTGAACCTTTCCCCATAAGACAAGATTTCAGTCTACCAGTGACCACTGTGGTTCTCTTCAGCACTTGTTGGCATATTCCAGGATGAAAGGTAGAGATCAAGAAGTTGGAATTAGAGGGAATATGATTCAAGATAATTTCTGAAATTACTGAAAGGATGAGGAACTGCAGAACAATTCTTCAGATTATTTGGGTTTTGAAAAGGAAAAACCAGAAGGTTGGTGCTAGTGTTATTTCATTTGAAAGTGTAATAAACAGAAATTTCACAGCCAGTGCTTCAGAAATGTTTAATAAGATTTAAGTTTGTTCACTCTTAAACATTACCTGCCCTTCTCACACAAAAGATCTGTCTGACCTAAAGTACCTTGGCTTTAACTCTTCAAATGAAGGAGGAGAGAACCTTACAGGGGTTTCTCTTGGGACAAATGCTTTTAAATACAGGTGTCATATTTACTGTTCTGAGGTTTTTGCTCCGTATTGCTCCTTTTCTTTGAGAATGACTGAGAGGTTACTGTCTCAGAGTGGAGACTCAGAGCTTGAAAATCACCTGTGGCTCATATGACATGTGGTGGTCACTGTCTTCCCCTTCAATATGTAACAGTCTCCAGATGCAGCAGCAGCCCTTCATCAGAGCAGTGCATTTACTGGGCTTTCTCACTGCACATTGGTTTTGTCTAATTTCAAAAACACATAATCTATAATGTCTAAAATGCTATTGCCTGAGCCCAGTCTAGGGGGTTTAGTGAGTGCAAATTCCCAAGAAATCAGCACTTGATGTAACACTTTTCTGGAAAACTAAGGAGGTCTCCAAGAAATATTATTTTATATTGGGTTAATGCAGATATAATGACTTCTTCCCACTTTTTTCAAAAGTATGCATTCTAGAAGACTTCAGGTGATCGTTCTGAATATTAGGAAGGAACTTGTTTAAACATAAAGTTACAATAAGATAATGAGATGTAAAATGAATATCATGACTTCAAGGCAGAAAACCATCTGATGATGGTAAAGGAGAGTGTGGCATAACTGCAAAGGGGGCTGGGGAATGGGGCAGGGATAATCACTGTTATTTCTGCAGATTCACACAGCACAATGTCTGTCCTCGTATCATCACAGGCTGCCAGCTCCATCCCTTCACGTCTTTTGAATATAGGCAGGCAGATTGACATACGTTCCTTGATTCAAAACTTTCTTCAGCCATTCTCATTAGTGTTTTGTTAATCATTCGGACTGTGCCTTTTCTCCCATGTCCCCTCCCAGCACTGGGGATTTCAAGGTTCAGCTTGCATAACAGGTAATAGCAGGCATTTCCTCCTCCTGTGTCGGGATATCCTGGCGCCCTTCAGTCTCTCTCTGACTGTGTTTAAAACCGACTCCAGCACAGGAAAAAAAAAAAAGGGCAAAAAAAAAAGAGTCCGGTCTAAAATTAGCAGCTATGGTAGAAGAAAGGGCTGTCCCCTGTGCTGTTTGTCAATGAAACAACACATCCAAACAGGGCCAGAATGCATTTCCGCTCTAGAAAAACAGGTCAAGTTTGGAGAGGATGGGAGAGTACAGCAGACATCATGCTGATAGTCAGGGAGAACTATCCAGAAGGTATCCACAGTTACACAGACACAAAGGGGCTGTAGGGAGGGCTTTTATGGCAAGGTTGTATATCTGTCTTTTGGAAGCACTGTCTGGTGCTTGAGGCACTTGTTGCACCTGGAAGATGGATCAGGTGCTTTGAGGGTTACAGAACCTCTGCAGTCTCCTCCTCTCATCTGGATTTCAGGTTCCTCATCCTTAGTAGACCTAAAAGAAACCTAACGATTTTATTGCTGTGAGACTGTACTTAAATCACCTAGGCCAGATTCTAATCTTGTGTTTTTGAAAACCTGAGGTCTCAGTAGTTTTATGCCATTCTTAATATTCTGAGTTGTTAAAGTCAAAATTAAAACTTTAATTGAAATGATGTTGCTTTATTATAACCTATTCTTATATTAATAACATATGTGTGTGTATGTATATATGTATAAATGTGGTATTTTTAATCTGATCTTTGTAATCAGCTTGATTGTTACTCCTTTAATGACAGTTTCCTGCATGGATATCGTATAGGATTGGATTCTTACTGTAATGAATGCTGAAGTTACTTACTTTATGTAATAATGAAAGGTATTATTGCAGAATGTTTACACTTTGTTGCCACTGCTGTCAAAATGGAATTATGATAAACCCATTTCCTCTTTTTCTCATGCAGTTCTGTATACAGTCCATGAGAATTGCTGTGGGAATTTTATTTATAACAGTCAGTGGTATGAATTGACTTAGGCTTTCTTTGCTGGATTGCAGATGTATGTTTGTCAAAATCCAGCTGGTGGTCATTAAGTAAAATTCAGTTAGCTAAAATAAAATAATCATGTTTCAACAAGGCTTCAAAAATTTGCTCAGCCCTTCCACTCTGCTTTCTCGAGTTCCTTGGGTATATTTTGCCCTGCTAAATAGTGGGCTTACTATGTATCCAGTTTGTTTCTCTTATGTTTGCCTTCCTGGTTTCATAGGAAATATAAAGTCTTGGGGTTTTTTTGGTTGGCAGAAGCCTCATTATGACATATTCCAGATAAAAGCTTCTATTCATGTACTGCAGAATCTCATGGGAAGAGCTTGTTGGAGGCAATAAACATATTTTTACTATTCTTTGTCCCTTGAAAGATTTACAAAGTAAGAAACACTTTTCCACCTGGGTTTAATACAGACTGAGCACCGTAAAAAGAAGTGGACTTACTGGCAAGTTGGAACACAGCAGCTATGGCCTCCTCCCACCACTGGGTATCCTGGGAGATGATGGGGAGCTCCATCAGCCCCAGGACGAAGAGGAGCTGGCCGGCAGTCAGAGCCACCGTGGCAATGAGGTTGCAGGCACGCATCATGTCGAACTGCACTAGGAAAACAGAAGCAGCAAAAAGTTACAATAATATAAAACCACGAAAAAGAAAATCCTGATTTAGCAGGAGTATAAAGTTTGTCAGTCCACAAAAAACAATTCTTAGATAGCAGTCCCTTATTGTAACTGCCTTCCTTGCGGTCTGATTGAGAAAGGATTTTTTTCAGGATGTGTATTGATTCTTTCCTTCAGTTGCACAGCATCCCAGAAGTATTGCTTCAGTGCATGGAACAAGCAGCTAATTTCCCAGAATGGCCCACTGGTGGTGCTGGAATTCTCTTCACTGAAGACTTTACCTAATCCATAACCAGAATTGTTTGGGGCAGGATTGATGTTTGTTTTTTGTGTGATACAGAGTGAAATGGAACGATAAATAGTTTTTCAAGGCCCTAAAATAATAGTCATATTATAGTCAATAATATCATTGCTAAGACAAACCAATAACACCCTGAAATTCTTTGCCCCCTAGTCCCTCTGTATTGTCCTAAAAAACGTCCTGTGGATTTTAATGCTTGGGTCTTATTGGTTTACAGAAGCATTGTATATAGGATTCTTAATTTTTGCTTTTTTAATCATTTATTAGTCCTTGGAATACACTGCAAAAATCCTTATATTTCCATCTGTATAATGAGGGAGATGGTTGAAATGAAGATATCAAGGCTTGGCAGTTCTGAATGAAGTGTTAGGGCATAATCTGCATGTACAGGTAAAAAGGTAGCTTTTTAGGGTGTGTGAGCGTGTGTTTAAAAAAAAAATATATAAAATTTCATATATAACTAACAGTGCATTTGTGGAAGTATGTTGTGGAGGTCTACTATTGACCACCTGACCAGGACAATGATACTGATGAATTATAATACAAGGAATTGAGGGATATCTCTAGATCAGCTCCCCTGGGTCTTAAGGGTGATTTTTAAGTTTCCAGACATCAACTGGGAATATCATACAACAGACACAAACAGATTCAGGAAATTTCTGAAGCATATTGAAAGTAACCTCGGGTGCAGGGACTGAAGGGCCAACTCAAAAAGGTGCCCTCTAAGATGTGCAATTTGTAAAGAGAGACTTGTGGGCAAAGTGGTGACTTCTTAATAGTGCAGGAACCAGTACTTCTGAAGCACAGGGAATCATGCAAGCAAGAAAGAAGGAGAGTCTGGCTGAGCAGGGATCTTCTTGAGCTGAAAATGAAAGTGTACAGGCCAGAGTCTGTACTGAACACCATGACAGGGAGGATGACAAACTCAAAATAAAAAGACGTTGAATGATGGCAGTATGCCCAGGATGATGAAAGGCCTCGAGGGTAAGACATGCAAAGAGTGGCTGAGATCATTTGGCCAGTTCAGCCAGGAGAAGAGAAGGCTGAAGGGTGACCCCGTTGTATTTGGCACCTTCCTCACACATTTCTCAGTGGGAGGTGCTGATCTCTGTTGTCTGGTGTCAGGACCTGAGGGAATGGCTGGAGCTATGTCAGGGAAGGATTATGTTGGTTATTAGGAAAAGGTTCTTCCCCCAAGAGGGTGGTTGGGCACTGGAATTAGCTCCTTGGGGCAGTGGTCATAGCCCCAAGGCTGCCAAAGTTGTGGTTTGTGTAGGATGCTCTTAGTGATCTGTTTTAGTTTAAGGTAGTCCTGCAAGCAACAGGGAGCTGAACACAATGGTACTTGTAGGTCCCTTTCAACCTGAGATAATCTATGACTCTCTATTAAAGAAAAAATGCAGCAATGATTACAGACATGGACATCTGCAGTCTTGACTAGAAACCTGATTAAAAAGTGTCTCCCAGCTGGCTACTGAATAGCTTATATCAACTGCAAAGTTGGGTACTTTTAGTCAGACTTTTTTCCTGCTTTTCCTGTTAACCTGATGGATGTCCTGTTTTTATCCCTTTTCCTTCTTCTCTAGCAAAAGGTGGGAGTTACAAATATCATTGTTCCACATCGCTTGCTAATGTGTCATTGCTATTGTGAAATAGAGGTAGCACCATGTGTAAATTGGCATATACTAGAGAAAGACTCTGGAGCAGATTTTTTAGGAGTGTTTTAACTGGCTTTAAGTTTGGTGGATGCACTGACCAGCAGAAATTGGTTCCTGATCTTCCAGGGAGACTGCTAGGAAATGCAGAAAACAAAACTTGATATAAACAAAAGTAAATTTAATTGTGTTAATCATGAAGTCTGACCTACTTTTGTGTTTACTCTTTATTTTCCCCTCATAAGCTGTCTTCAGCTTCACGTGTTCTAAGTAGCAACTCATGATTTAATTAAAATTTAATAAAATATAGTATAGAGGAGTTAGTTAAGAACCATAGTCCATTAAACTTTTTCCATTGAATAAAATGTTAAGACGGTAACATACTAAGTCTTTTTGGCTTCTCCTAGTGAGTTAATTTCTGATCAGTTATTCAGAAAATTTGTTCAAAGAATTTGTGTTTAACTTCTAAAGTTGCCCTTTTAGCATTGGCAGCCTTTCCATCTATTGCCATTTAGAATGCTCACAGATCATGAAGCACATTGGATGGATAACAGAATCACAGTCAGATGAGCTTTGAAAACACCATAAACTTTGAACATTCAGAGTGTTCTGTTTTTCCATTCAGTTGGACTTCTGTAATGCTTTGAGCACCAGTGCTTGCTGAAGAGATAGTAATGACTTTCAAAGGAGAAGTGCCTGAAATAAGAGCAGGCTTGCAGCCATTATTAGTACTTTCATTTGGTGACAGAATTATCTGTAGTGTCAAATTAAAAAATTGTTGCCATAATGGATTATCTTGCCTTGTCTGGATGAGCTCAAAAAAAAAAAAGAAAAAAAAAAGCCATTGTATAATTGTATAAAAAAGCCATTGTATATAAATAACCTTTAAAGGTCTGAAGTTTATGTCAGAAATACATACTGGCCCCTGACACAGAAATTAACACCAAATTTTTGCTTTTGCTGCTATTTGTGACTTTTTAAATACTTAACTGTATTAGAGACTTAAAGCTTTGCCACAGGTGATGTTATATCATGCATACTAAAAATAGTAAGTTTCTGACTGTGACTCAGTTGAACTTCAAGCAAATTTGTAACAACTTAATCTTTACAAAATAGTTCTTTGATCATTGTCCTCTCCTGCAGCTGGAAGTACATTGAATGGGTAACATGATCTTTGCTGCTATTTGTGAGAACTCCACACTTAGGGATGTTTATTGGCCTAATACACTATCACTATTCAGAGAGATGTGGAAATGCAATAGGTATTTTGCATAGCTGCTCCTGTTAACCAGAAAGAAGGTTGCACATGGTCCATGGAACTGCAGCAGGCTGATGATTTGTAGAATAAGAAGGATGTTGCTGCTACGATTTCATAAAATGTGAAGACAATTATTTTTATAGAATAAAGTATTACAACCTGAGTACCTTCCCATCTCTCATATGAGAGATGTTGGTTTATTCTAACAGGTTTAATGTAAGATCTGTCATCTTTTGGTTTTGTTCTAGAATTGCAATGATTCCTCTTGGGCAAAAACGCAAACTTAGGGCTCATTTTCAGGCTAAACAATTCTACGATTCTGAGATCATCAAGTCAAGCTGTTCCCTCAGCACTGCCAAGGCCCCCACTAACCTTATCCCCAGGTGCCACATCCATACATTTGTTAAATCCCTCCAAGGATGGGGACTCCACCCCTAGCTTGGGCAGACTGTCAATGATGTATAACTCTTATAATAATGCATAAAGTCCATTCTTCTTGCAGAGGAGCTTGTTAATTGTATTTAGCCTGAAATTGTGAAGTGACTGTGCTTTCTTACTCACCATTGTAACTTTGCATACTGTCAGCTCAGCACATTGTAATTTTATTTTGTATGTACACAACCCTAAGCTGAGCCTCTGCACCAGTATCTCTGGCTTCCTTTTAGTGATGACAGCCAGTGGACAGTGTAGATCAAGAAAGGGAATTGAGCATGCCATGTTAAAGTATTTCTTCAGAGCTCAGCCTAACACCATTGAAGAAGGAAATCTTGTTGAGGAAGGCCAGGCCACAAAGCTGCTTTCCTGCTTGCTCAATCCAGGAATAAATATTTCTAATATCCTATAAAACTGGCTGCAATATAGTTTTTGTAAAAGCTGCGAAATTTAGTATCTACCTTTGTGCTCTTTTACTCTATTTTAAATTATATGTACAGCAAAAATGCCTCAATAGCCAGCTTTAGTCTATTTTGATGAGTTTTCTATAGATTTAATAATTAGTATAAATTTAGGATCAGCTGTTCAACTATTTCAGCTTCATTTTTAGTAGCCATGATTCCAGTGTCACTTTTTGTGGCCACAGCAGACTTCATCAACTTTTGCATTTTGTTTGTTAATGACAGTTAGTAAAACCAGATGGTCATAGTAGGTTTAGTGTCTGCACAGTTACTGGTGGCATTTGTGTTAACCCCTCACTACTGGATTCTGTTGCCTGAGACTGTCATGACATAGTTATTTTGGATATTCTACTTTTTTTGTTTTGTCAAACTCGTTATTGTTAATGTCACTCATCTCTTGAAATTTAACTGTGATGGAGTTCCCTGTGGCCAGAGGTAGATGTTCCCTGTAGCTAGAGGTCAATAATTCCAGCAGAATAGACCTAGACACTGCAGAAGGTGTTCATTCCTTTGTGTGCATCTGACAGGTGAAACAGGGAGGACAATCCCTCCATCCGTACCTTTTCACCTCCCTTAAGATGCAGCTTGGCTGTTGAGAGCTGGAAAGGGTTGGAGCTGAATGGCTCCAAAAACTCTGCTCTAAGTGTCTGTTGTTCATCAGCATACAGTGCTAGTCTCTGCCTTTTTCCTTGTGGAAGCCCACTGTGGGCCCCATTTTCTCAGAGAAGCAGTTAATTCCTGGACAGGGCAAACAGCTGGGACTCTTGTACAGCCTGAGGTGCTGGCTTAATGAATTCTGCCTCGTTTAAAACAGGGATCAATCAAGAGTCAAACCCCAAACTCTAAGGATGAGACCAAGTCAGATTCCTTGTTATTTTGCTCACTTCCTAAACCATCTCTATCCATCTGGATTAGAGATGTTGATTTTCTTATTTACAAGCAGCAATTTTGTTGTTTTGATCCATGATAGCACCAGAACTGTTGGTGTTATGTTCCAGGACAGACCCAGGACTGTTTGCAGAAGTAGGTTAGTCATAGTGGAGAGTAATTTGCAGTGTTTTGGGTTGATGAGGAAGGGCAATCTCACTGGAAGATCACATTATGTTAATTGCTTAAAATGCAAGCGTTTCTTTCCCTTTCTGTCTGCATAGAGGGAAAAAAACCAGTTAAGTGGGAATTCAATTATTTAAATGGTTAAGCAAAATGGCTCAAGGTATCTTCATAGTAATCTAAAATTCCCCCTTATTACTTATTAAAACTTTCCCTTTTTATCAAGAGGGAAAGACCTCTTGATTTAAAAAAAAAAAAAACAAACAAAAAAACAACAAAAACAGTGCAAACTTTAATCGAGCCTCTGTGAGGAAGATATTAAGTATCCAGCCCTGGGAAGAATCTAATGACCACACATTTATTCAGTGCATGGGGACAGTGCTGATTCCCAGCATCTCTGTATGGCTTCACAATCTCCTGATGGCCTCTGAGCTGTAGGAGCTGACTGGGAGTGTGCTGTTATCCCTGTCCACTGTGGGACACTAAATCTCTTGCATCTCAAAAATGGTACTTAAATTCTTAAATTGCTCTTAAACTCTTAATAATGCAAGATGGGTTATGTTCAGCTGAAGGATGGTGCAACCTTAGCTTGCTGTGAAGCTGATTGACTCTATGATTGCATCCATTCTTTAAATCTCCTGAGGGATACTGCTTCTTGGTTTTGTAATGAAAGGAATTAAAAAAAAAAATATTCTGTTGATGCTGTTTCCTATGGTTCTTGGATTTATTTATTAATCACTTGGTGAGTTATTGAGGATGCATTCTGGCATGTACCTGTTTGTCCTTTTAAGTGCTTCATGTTCATACATTACTTTATTCTGGAAAGGAGAATATATGGCTGTCTTTCTGAAAAGAGAATTCTAATTGATTATAGATGAAACTGGTAATGCTCCTTACACTTAGGTTGCTTCACTTACTTTTGTTAGAACCTATTTTCACTTTCTTGTAACTGTGCTAGACTTCATCTTCTTGGGCTGAATGTCTACAGGCTGAGATCATAATCTTCTGATAAATATCTAACTAGATAAGTAATTAGGTTTTCTCTAATATAATCGGAGATTTTAACTGAGCATGCCATTTTCCTCTTAGAACTTGATGTTTTGCTGAGCTGTTATCCTGAGATAAAGAATGCATCATATTTTTCAGCATTTTGGAGTAATTTTTAAAATCCACATTATAGGGACTTCAGAAATGCAAACCAAGTACCAAGATTAGGAAAAGCCAGAATTGTATGCTTGAACCTAAATGAATGAAAGGCAAGAGTCAGAAAGAGCAAGCCTTCTGTATAGCTGACTCTTAGTTATGGTCTTGCTGTTCATAAACCTGGGTTCCAACCTGGAGAGCTGGATTCAGTATTAATAAAAATTTTAGAAGAAACCCTTAAAAAAAACCCACACAAAAAACCCCACCAAACTTTTGGCAATGAATCGTGTTTCTTTTGTTTTGGATGTCAGCAAAGGTGAGATGTGCTGAGCAGTCTCTGCAGCTGCCATGGAAATCAGATGAAGCTGTGCCTTGGATACTAAGAGCACTAGGACAGTGCAAAGTACAACTGTGCTTCATCTTACAACATAGGCATAGGAGGTCAGCACTTTACTGCTAAAAAAATTCTGAGATAATAGGGGCAATAAATAGAACCACTGTAATTATCAGCATCACACTGTGCCTCCCAAACCTGTGCTATATTTACAAAGTCTTCGACATTTAATTTCTTCTGTCAGTTTAAACATGTGGTATTTATATTGCTAACCTCTTCGAATATGACTGAGGAAATATATGGAAAAACTTAGAAAGTACTTGTGAAACAAACTAAGGCAAATGTTGGCAGTATCTCAGTGCATCTTTGCATGACTGTGTCACTGAGACCATGGGAAGGTTTAAAGAGATGCTTATGTCATGCAAATGTATTTTAATGGTCTGAATAGTCACTAATTTTTTTAAAGTGAAACAAATCTGAATTTCGTTTTTGCCTCGTACCCATTCCACATGATTATGTTGTTTGCAGGTCTTGCTGACTTTGTCCTGAAAAAGGGAGTCTCACCGGCTCTTCTTAAAAAATCTTTGCAAATAGCCATAGATCTTTCAGCAGCAAGAGTCCTTAGTACATTCTGTTGCTAGATGAATATCTTAAAAATTATGAATGCATGGATATCTCAAAAATTATTTTGCTTTTTTCACCTTCTGAGAGGCTTTCTGAAGCATGCAATTTCTGCTTTTTTTTCTTAAAAAATAGTAATTTAAGGAAGAGGAAGGGAGCAAGGAAATCCCACTATGGTTTTGCACAATTACAATAATGTTCTGATGTGACAAACTGGTGGAATCTTCCAACCCTTTAGGTATTTTGAAACTTAACCATTCAGCTCATCTAAGTGTGAAACTTCAGATTTGAATATTTATTTTGAAAGGCAGACAGATCTTGTTGGGGAGAGTGTGGTTGGTGGGTGTTTTTTATAACAGCTTCACTTCTTACTTTTGGAGTGAAGGCATGGGTCCATTAACTATTTTCAACATAAGCAAGTGCTTATGGTTAAATGATAGGCCCTTGCAAGCCCAACATTGAGAGCCTTCAATACAGTGATTTGTTTTAATAGGCACAGCTATTTCTGATAAGATATGAGTTGTCTAGATATCATAATTTGCATCTTTATAAACGAGGGTATTCTGATAAATGCATTAAATCTGAAATTTTCAAAAGCTCCAGAGCCATTTTCACTCATAATGCTTTGATTTCAAAGTCTTGATGGCAAGAGTAACCAAACTCCAGTTGCTCTGACAATATTTCTGTGCAACACTTGTGGATATACTGCATTGAAACATATATTAGGTTAATTTTCCTCTCCCAAATCCCAAGGAATTTTGCACTTTTCCAAAATGAGTACACAAAATTGCACCCTGAAATTAAAATGAGCATTCACTCTAAATTGAAAAGCCGTGTCTCTCAGAATTCATCTCCACTGGCCTCCATCATTAAATTAGTAGTGTCCCTTATTTAAGTGTTGCTCATATTTCAGATATTAGGATGGGAAATCACAAACCCTGTGCTGCCAGCTGCCCCTACTGCCTCATCTCTGTGGAACAGCTGGAGCAGTCATCATGCTATCATGCTATGTATATAATGTGTATAATTAGGTTTAGGCTTTTTTTAATCTAATGGTAGTTCCTGTGTTCTCTAGATGCGCTTGGCCTCCTTTCTGGGTTTCTATGTATGGAAATATGTATATGTAGACAAGTAACACGTTTACAGCACACTCCACTGCTTGACTCAGCCTGGCTTCCAGCCAGCCATATTTCAGAGAAATTGAACATTTTGGAGACATTGGAACTTGGTGTAAATGCAGTGGACATGGACATTAGGGTGAATGGCCGCCTCTGTATCAAACCTCAGCTCCTCATTCCCACCCTGAGCAGCACCCTACCTCAGCCAGCAAATGTCCCTGTGTCCATGTCTGCAATAATCATCCATCCAGGCTGGACAGGTACCTGATGTCACTGTGGCAGTCATGTAGCCACTCCTGATGCTGTGCCTCTCCCTGGCATGAATTATACTTCTTGGTAGAACTGCAATTCCCACAAGCAGTCCAGCTCTGAGCATCAGAAGTTGAAACACGCATCCTGCTGTTGCAATTTTCTTTATGTCTCCTGCAGCCCTGAAGAACCCAGTGAGGATTTGTATCTTTTAAACCTCTCTCTATTCCTGAATTTCCACATTGTTTCTAATGTTCTTTAGACAAAGAGGGACAAACTGTGACCTCAGCTGATGAATAAATCATCTCCCTATGCCCATCCAGAGATAGCATCAGAGCACAGCAGAACCTAAGGTTATATTTGTACCTTACAGTGTGGTTAGAAATATCTAAGTTGATTTCAAATAATCTAGTGTGTTCATGCAGTATTCCTGGCATGGTACTTGTTCAGGACCTAGGTGGCTTTGAGAAGAGCTGGCTCTGAGAGGCATCACTGGTCGTGTAGCTGCGTGTTCTTGCCACTCAGGGTAGCTCACGTGTACCTCTGTAGGGCCACATCGCTGGGTGTGCTGCCCTTGCTCACATGTGACATGGGCACAAAGCTCAGTGTTGGCTACATGCTGTCTTACCCCAGCTCTTACTGAGGCTGTGAGGCTACTAACTGTGGGCTTTTTTGAAGCATAAAGAGATGCAGGCAAGAGTATAATCTCCCAGAATTTTTCAACAACTCTGAAACTGCAGCTCCATAATCTTTGTCAAATACCTTTGCCTACACTCAGGTGACAGGAGAGTCAGGCTACCTGGCCAGGTTTCCTCAAAGTGTTTGAAGAGGAGCTATACAACCTGAATTCCCAGTGAAGCGTTCAAGTTTGTATCATTCAGTGGCTTGTCCAAGCTATAAAAGCTTATATGTATGTCCTCACAGCTGAGCTGATTCTCAGCGTTGGTGAAGGTTTCAGATCTGAGAGTTTATTACCACTAAAAAAGGAGCAATCTCACCCCTCCTTACACTTTTATCACTTAGTGTTAGCAGCAACGCTTGTTGGACTCTGATACCACTGCTTAATCCAACGGAAAAATATCCAGCAAAAACCCTATCCCACCCCATGTCCAAAAGAATCCCCTAACCTGGGGATTCTTTTGCTGTTAGTCATAAGAACCATCACAGAAGCTTTTCAGCATCACATGGAGTTGAAAGAGAGGTGCAGGGCTGCACAGCAAGAGGGAGAAAGGTAGATAAAGACAAGTGAAAGGGGCTGGGCTCTCCCCTTCCAGGACCAGTGAGGTTTGAAGGATAGACTTGAAGTGCTTTCCCATGGAATCAGTTGCCCGTGCTTCTGATGCTGTGCCTTGCAGAAGTAGTTCACATTGCAACACTGCATTTCCCTGTATTTTTAATATAATTTACACCTGCCCCTGGCTTTCTTTTTGATTTTTTTTTGACATTTCTAGGAAGAAATCCTAATCTGTGAGGTTGGTGAAGTCTTAGCACAGGTTACCCAGAGAAGCTGTGGCTAGACCATCCCTGGAAGTGTCCAAGGCCAGGTTGGATGGAGCTTGGAGCAACCTGGGACAGTGGAAGGTGTCCTTGCCCATGGCAGGTGTTGGTATGCAATGGGCTTGAAGGTTCTTTCCAACCCAAACCATTCCAAGATTCTGTGATTTCAGTGGGAGAAAAGAGCAGGCAGAGAAACTCAATGAAAAGCAGGTTCTAAGAAGAACTTCTCTAAGAAGAATATACTTCTCTCTGCCAGGGAAGAAGCCAGCTTGCAGTAGTGCCTGTAGTTGGCTGTTAGATACACACTGCATGCATAGGTATCTTTAGTATATGGACAAGCAAATTCCCAAAGCGTTTACAGTTTTTATGTTGAACTGTGACATAAATAGCTTACTTCTCAAATATGTATGTCTGTGTGAGTATATAGATACATTGTTTTACATGAGCCAGATTGTGGCCTCTTTTGCATTGCTATTACCAGAACAGCTTTTTTGTATTGTTCTACAAATGGCATCCAAAATACTTTGTGGTAACTCAGTATTGAGGAAGATATTTTCTTCCTTCATATAGTTATTTTTATATGTATGTATGTATATGCATGCACACACACCCCTGCATGATGAGGATTGCCATAGGTATTACTAAAATAATCTATGATTTCTTATTAGAGAAATTATTTAGAATGACAAATCCATGGATGCAATATCAGGTTCATACTAACCATGTGTGCGTCCATGGAAACAAAATTGTATTAAACATAAATGCCACAGTCCTGTTTCCTACTGAGTTTGTCAGAAGAGGGATTTTGCTTTAAATGCTTTATCAAGATTCAGAATTGGCCTTTGCTTACTCTTTGCTTCCAGATTAAATAGGAATGGATGCTTTACTCCAATACAGATCAAGTCCCTGGGCTTGAAAAGCCTCCTTTAAAGTAGAATTTTAACAGTGGTTGTCAGATAATTCTTCTGAGCACTTGACCATGCTATAATTATTACTCGGATATTTTCAAATTTTCTGTCATATTATCCTGCTATTTGACATTAGAAACTGCTGCCCAGACAGTTCTACCATGAAACTAATACCTCTCATTGTTAGGTACCACACACTGCCTAGCCTGCACACAGCAAGAAATACAAGCTTGTGTGTTAAAAATGCTGCAGGAGCCAAATTCCCTGTGTAGGAGCTCATTCCAGTGCTGAGTACATAACATGTACTTTTACTATTTGTGAATGGTACACAGGTTCTTCAGGTTAGAATATGGCTTATCAGTGTTAATTGGGGAAGTGATTCTAGAGATGAAGCTGCAAAAACACATCAATGAACTTCTCCCACAGTCTAATTCTTTTTATAGCTACTTATTGTTATAAAAAGTTCTTTCAGTTAGAAGTATTGAAACGGTAGGGACTTTAAAACATTTAAGAAATTTTCTGGGTTTGATTTATGCAGGCTCAATATTAGCAAATGTTAAAAAAAAAAAAGTTTCTGTATAATTTTGTTGGAAAATATAATCTGTAATGGGTCCACATTAAAGCATTTCTAAAAGAAATTCCTCAAGTATTTCTTTGGTTTCTCTCCAGAGGGATCTAAGAAAATCCAAGGACCAATTTCTCTTTTCTCCACATTTCAAACCATGAAAAAATCTGGTTTGAAATAATGTATGTTACAAATGCTGTAACATACCATCCCTCAGAGGTGCCAGAGCTGTTTTGTGCATCCTTGAAATCTTGGGAGAATCCTGTAGTCTGTTGAGGCATGGACTTTACAGCCATTTGTTCCGACAAATTCCATGCCTTGAAGGGTGCAGCGGAAGCACCGATTCCCCTTTGAATGGTTGCTCACAGCCCAGCTGCTGGGAGTGGAGGGGCTTTAGGGGAGAAACCTCTTGGCACCAGGTTAGCTGTGGTCCCAGCCATGGTGTCTGCAGGTATTTTGGACAATCTTTAAGGTCCCTTCCTACCCAAGCCTTTCTATGATCCTGTTCCAGCACAGTTCTGTTCTGGGAGAAGGGTTGCACCATTAATGCTATCAATGTGATACATAAAGTTTATTCTTTATTAATCAGTTCTGTAATTCTCATGTCATCCAGTAATTTTCCCTAGCTCAGTGTAAGCTATTTGCATTCTTCAGATCCTACAATCTGTGAAAGTGCAAAATGAAAAATACACCATGGGTAATGATTTTTGTAGTCACCAAGTTGTATATTAATTGTATTTTTTCACCAAGAAGAATAGTTACACATTTTAAGACCTTCCTCAATTTTACATGTTTTTACCACAACTATTTCTGACATTTCTACACCTGACATTTCCAACAAAAGCAAACAGAAGGGAGAAAGAACTCAACATGTAGTTCATTGAACTATCTTTTTGGGTTTGGGTTTGTAGGTTTTTTCCCAGTGTTAGGGTATGCAGAGTAACTGTGGTTGCTGTTGTATTGAGGAGGAAGGGATATCTTATGACAGGAGTCCAGGAGGGAGAAGTGAGCCCAAGATGTCTCTGAACTTTGGGCTTACACTTCTTGGATAATTTTTTCAAATCAGATTAATTCCTGAGCTATATAAACCAGGCAGCATCATGCAGATCACTGGTTTTGAGAGGGGACAAGGCGTTTAGCTCACTGGTAGACATCATACTTCTTATTTTCTGAAATTAATTTATTTGGGAATGGATGTGAAAAGATGGTTAGACTAAGACAGATAACATGATTTCAGGGTTAGGCCACTGAACTCCTGAGAACCCAGATGCATCCTATCAGTTGTGTCTGCAGAGAAGACAAGAGGCTGCACTTACGTTTGACAGTGCTGCGTGACTCCTGGAACCCAGCTGACTCTGAACCCCAGCCCAGGGCTTCACACTCCTGCTCGTCCCCTTGCCCATGCCTGGCACTGGTGCTTGCACCCGCTCTGCTCCGCTCTGCCAGCCAGCACATCCTCCAGAGCCCCACACTGCGCTTGCGCCCGTCCTCCAGCGTTTGGTACACCCAGTTGGGGGTAAAGGCAGCCGCGTTGTTAAGGATGAGTGAGACCAGAGCTACCAACACAGCTGTGGCTACCAGTTTCTGGACAGTCATATCTGACTGTCAGCTTACTGCCAGACTCTAATTGCAGACAACACGAGGTCCCAGTCAGCTGCAGCACATTGAAATTGGGCTGGGAACAGGCAGCTGCGCTAGGTGTTACAGGGCGCTAGAGGACATCACCGTTCATTCTTGAAGTCAATTCCTGAGGGACTTCTCACCAAGGAAATAAGAATTTTGTGAGGTAGATAGGAGAATTCCATAAAATAAGAACACAAAGAAGCTTTGTTATGTCCTTCCCAGCACTGACTTATCCGCCTTCTTGCACTTTGATAAGTAATGCCAGTCTCGTGGTGAACTGGGTGACAGGGAGGTCCATTCCGTGTTGGATAGGGTGAATCCAGTCAGAATCCAGTCTCGGGGCCGGAGAGCCTGATCAGGGGTGGGATGGGATGTTCCCTGTAGCCTGCTGAGCGCCGGGTCCTCCAAGCCAACCAGTGCTGCTCCAAAAGCTTAGGTTTGCGTGCAGACTTCAGAATATCCTGCAAACGGTGACAGATATCATCCTCTCAAAGTCAAGCCGAGCCAGAGGGGAATGTGGTCATCCCAAAGGTGATCTGCAAGTCTGGAGTATCTCGAGCCGGTTGCTCTGCCCTGTCCCTCTCCGAAGAGCCGAGCTGTGAGTGCCGGGACGAGAACAGCCACTGCGGTGAGGAAAAGGCCCCCCCACCTCCGCACCAAGAGGAAATAGCTGTTTTTGTGGCTCGTTTTGGTGAGCCTCAGGGCGTAGTCGACTGCAAAAAAAAAAAAGAGAGCCACTGCCACGGCAGTCAAACATTAACAGGATGCGTTTCCTGAAAGGAAAAGACTATGGAGACTTCTAAAGTTGTCCCTCCTCCCCTCGGAGAGCCCCCTCCCTGCCTCACGCCTCCTCCTCAGAGCTGCCGGGACCCGCAGCGTCTCGGAGAGCCCGGGGAGCGCAGCAGAGCTCCTCGAGAAAAGGAAATAAGGAAAACCCAGCGTCAGCCCTCGGGGTATCAGCTCTGTGCAAGCGGATCGAGGAGAGGGATTTTGAAATACCTTTTACTAGAACCAAAACAATATTGGGGTTCGCTGCTGGACAGCGCGACGAAAGCGCTGCGGGGGTGCCCTGATGTCCGCGTCCTCTCTGCACCACAGGAGGGACCGTGGCAGATAAATAGGAAGTATAAAACCTCGAGATTCTCAACCCGGTAACAGCCCAGTTTGGGGGTGTCTGCAAAGGCAGGGGGCAAGTGTTGGGGTGTGAGCGAGGCTGGGAGCCATGGCGAGCCCGAGCCCCGCAGAGCCTCGAGGGACGCTGCCCTCCCCGCTCGGTGCCCAGGGCGTGAAAACTCTGCTGCCGTGTGCTCGGGGGGATGTCCCTGCTGACAGCCCGGCAGGAATAGACTGCCACAGGGCAAGGGGCTTCTCTTCACAGACAGGTGCTTCTCTGATAAACCCGTTAAAGAGAGTTGCTGAGGGTATTCCAAACTGTCCCTGAACCTGGATGTTTCCAGAGCGGTCCTGCCCAGACTGGCACTCCAAACGGCCTCGGCAGCACCGGGAGGAGAACAGGGATCCTGGTGGGCACTACCTGCAGCCGGGTGGTGCTGCCAGGGGTTGTACCCCTGCTGAGCTGAGCCGGGCACAGTTCTTCAGGCTTCACAAATACCGCACGAGTGTAGCATTGCCTCGTACACACTGAACTGAAGGCACAACATCCTGTCAGCACTGAGACCTGGCACGGACCTGCCTCGCCGGGCACTGCCACACCTGGGGGGCTGGCACGGGAGTTCACATCCTGGTAATCAATACATTAGGTTACAAACTGATTTCATTTTATAGCGGCTCCATCTTGCCAAGACAAGAGGCTTTGCCCTTAACCAACCAATCTGCCCTGACCCGATATACAGAAAGAAACTGGTCTGAAATTTTTTGCAAGACAACATTTTCTTTTCAAGACTTGTTGGTGAGAGAAGGGGGGAAAATTCCAATAAAGCTGATATGCTCCTGTAATTAGTTTTCAGCTACTGAAATTGAAGGTACTAACCTGGCTATGAACTCAACCCTCCTCCATGTGCTCTGATAATTTTTAATCTTTTAAACAAATTAAGTTTTAAGTACTTTGAGCATCTTCATCCCTTGAGAGCACTGTAGCATCATTGGTTTATCTTTTTCCCTGTGATTGGTCATGTTTCTGTACATTTCTGGTTTTAGAACTTCCAGTATAAGCACAGTAGTGTCTGCCATTCTTCAAATAAATGTCCTACCAGCAATGACTGTCTTTGCATATTTTAAACCCCTTGGGTTACTTGTTATTATGATTTTTGTTACTTATGATTTACTTGTTATTATGATGTTATTATTTATTATAAGCCAGGCATTCAGCAGCAAGGCAGATGATGTTTACATGCAGATAATGCCAGGACAGATTTACCTTTAGGGAAATGTCACACACCTGCTTCTGCCTCCCCCCATTTGATTTTTGTGATTTGGTGAAATTGGAGTGTGTATTTTCAGGAGGGTCCAAGCTTCCTTCTCATGTAACATTAAAAACAATAGCAATTATATTTTACAAAGGCTGAACAAATCAGTCTAATCATAGAATCATAAGGGTTGGAAAAGATCAAGTCCGACCACTGCCCTAGCCACAGAGCCATGTCCCCAAGTGCTACATCCACACAGCTTTTAAATCCTTCCAGGGATGGTGACTCCACCACTTCCTCAGGCCGCTGTGCCAGTGCCCAACCACTCTTTCCATGAAGAAATTTTCCCTAATATCAAATTTAAACAGTATGGGAATCCTGATCCTTAATAAAACACTGCCTTAGTGAATGCTTCTTTGCTGACAAACAGGCAGCAGTATGTTCATTTTTCAGCACTCACGGCATTCTGTGGGGCACAGGGGTTGGTGTCATACAACCCACACAGAGCAATCTCTTGGTGTTGGTTTTATGAGGGTAAGTGGAACAAAGCTATGTATT
Organism: Passer montanus; assembly: GCF_014805655.1. Lineage (NCBI taxonomy): Eukaryota > Metazoa > Chordata > Aves > Passeriformes > Passeridae > Passer > Passer montanus. The sequence continues at coordinate 16,068,472 of NW_024373256.1, read as the reverse complement.
CAATGGGATATTATAGATCCATTCTGTGAAGTTGCTTTATCAAATGGTATGTTTCTGCCAGGGAAGAGTTTTTAGGAGTAGCCTCATCAGCTTTCAGTGTTTGGATCATACATGAAATATGCCTGACTTTTCTTAGAGTAGCTCATATAATATCATGAACGCTATAAAGAGTCTCATTGAACCGTTACACCTTTTCATCTATTACTTAATTCCTTGTTGTCTTTTAGCCCCGTGGAAAGTTATAACCAGGATCCTATAAATGCATTTTATATTAAAAGCATCAAACCTAATTTAGCAACATCAGCTAAAACCTCATTTTCTCTCATAAGTCCTTAGAGTTTTCCAGTCTAGTGGAAGATATCCCTGCCAGGGGCAGGGGTTTAGAATAAGATGGTTTTTAATGTCTTTTCCTACCCAAACTATTCTGTGGTTCTGTGATTATCTAACACATTATATAACATTATAGAATGCAATATTAATTTGTTATATATAATGTGTATATTATAGGGTCCAGTTCAACAAAATGCGGCCCACATTGAAAAGAGATTTTTTTTTATCCTGATCAATGTTAATTTCCCAAATATAGCCCATTAAATAGAGGGAGAAAAGGTTTTTCAGTGAGATGCTTCAGACATATAAATTTTCAGCACTTCTAAATAATATTCCATTTTTCCTTTAAACTTTAGTGCTTTAGGCAATGAAAAATACATGGTAACAGAAGAGTTTGTGAGGACTGTGGATGCTGTAAACACAGTTCCACAGAAAAACAGATGTGAAAGGTCAGATACAAAGCAAGGAAACTTTCATCAAATATGTGGTAAGATTTGTGTCCACTCTTAAGAGGCATCAACATTTGCTTCCCAAATCCCTGGCATTGTGGATGTGGCCTGGAGCCTGGGAGCACAGGATTCAGCAGTGTATCCCTGTGCCTGGTAAGGGGCTTGGGGCTCTCAGGCTGCTTGGGATGCCTTTCCATGGCTCTGCTCCCACTGCTGCTGTGCCTGGGCTTCCTTAAATTTCCAGCTTTGGCTGATGAAGTACAGATGTGAGAGGCTTTGGGGGGCGGGGGGGGGTGGTGAAAGGAGGAGGAGGAGGGGAAGAACAGGAAATTCCTGGAGTCACAGTTGGGGGCAGGGAAAAATATTACTTGGCATTTTTATATGGACAGCAGGGCCAGGCGTGGAAAGTAGAGTTGCTGCCTTTTAGGGATGCATGGAGAAATTCAGCTTTCTTACTACACTGGCAGCTGTTTTGAAATAAACTGTGGTTTTCCCTGGGATTTAAGTGAACCTGTTCTGCACCTCCTGTTTTTTGTTCCTTCACCAGACCCACATCCATCTGCCCACATTTCTGAAGGGCAGCAAAACTTGCCCTGGTGCTGGAGGTGTGTGGCTGCCAGGGAGGTTGTGCAGCTTGTGGTTGAGGTTGGTCTTCATGAAACAGAGAGAAATGGAAGTGGATTGTGGATGCTGCCAGGACCCCTTGCCCTTCCCTACCCTTTCCTCTCCATGTACCTTATCAGAGCACTGTCCCTCTTGTGAAGGATGTGTCTACTGGAAAGATCCAATGTCTGCTGCAGTTCCATGGGGAACGTGGCTGTTGCTCTGCCCTGTGCAGCTGCTAGCCAAACCAAGTGGGGTATGGCAACTGCTCTGGGCAGAGCAAGGGTTCCTTAGGTAAAACACTCCTTCAGGTGTTTCTTCAGGGTGGAAGCAGGAGAAGGGATGGTCAGAAGGAGTCAGTGGTCTCACCTCCCATGGCTTCTTGTGCTGGTGAGCTGCTCTGATCATGTCTCTCAGATCTTCGAATCATGGAACAGTTTGAGGTGGACCTTAAGGACCATCTAGCACCAACTCTCTGCCATGGGCAGGGACACCTTTCTTTATTGTCCTTCTTATCTCTTGCTGTGGTCTCCGTGCTGGGTGAGTCCATGCAAGCTGTGCTTTGCTGTGAACACTCCCAAATTCAGTGTCTTTGGTAAAGTTTGAGCCTCGTGGGCTCACCCCCTGCCCAGCCAGGGTGGGAGAAGGCAGTGCCTGCCACAATAAAATCAAGTGCAGAGCACATTGACTGCACATGTTTCTCCATCTGTTTGTTGCTGCCAGCAGCATACCCATGGCTCAAGACTCTCAGGTTCGTTTTGCAAATGGTTTGAAGTGTAGGAGAAAGAGGTGGGATGGCAGAACTCCAGCTCCTTAGGGCAGAGGTACCTGGGTGCCTGTGTGGCCCAAAGGCAGGTGGTGGGGGGGGGAAGAGCTCCCAAAGAGGAGTCCTAGGGGCAGCAGCTCCTGATGAATTTTGACACTGGCAAGAATTGTTGCCATCCAGGAAAGCTTAAAACAGCTGAGAGATAATGAGCAACATCTCCTAAATCCTGTTATGACTCCCTGCACACCGTTATCTTTTAACTTTTTACTTTAAAATACACTGTGTAGTTTGTTTTCTCTCAAAAGTTTCCACTCCCTGTAGTCTAAATAAGAATCTCATCCTCTTGCCTGTTTGAGCCCATGAACTCTCATCTTCCTGCATGGGGGAGTTGAGAGCTGTCAGAGCTCCAAAAAAGAAAGACTTTGATTTCCTTTCAGAAACTCACTGTTAGTCAGCTTGACAAAGGCCAGCACAGACGTGCGTTCCTTCACTCCAAGCCAGCTGGCTGTTGGCAGCTTCTTCTGGCACACTGCAGAGCTTGGGAAATGTACTTCTCTTCAAGTGCTGTGAAGCACAGCTGTGCCCAGATGCAGCTTTGAGCAGCTTTTCCTAAGGACAGAACTCAGGTGGCTGTGTTGGTCAAAGCCAGGTGAACATAACTAACATCATGTTGATTGTGTCAATGTTGTTTAAAGGTGTTTTTCCCACTTTTCCCAATTCCGGATACAGATAGTGTCTGGAATAAAAGAGAAAACTGTTTCAACTTTTCAGAAATTAGGAAGGTTACATCTGCTGACACAAGGTAGCATTTTTGTATTGAGTGGTGATGGTTTCTGTCAGGCCCTTCCAGGTCTGAAATTACCGTGCTTTATTTCAATGTTCCTTGTGGCTCCTCAGCTGGGGAACTTCAACATGAGGGAGAAGAGCATGAAGAGGCTATGTTTGAATACCACTCAGTTGTAAGAAAGGTGGCACTCAGACATGCATTCTTGCTTTTCTAAACCAGAAACACTTCTTTCTAAAATTTGTCCTTGATTTATCACTTCCATTCCTTTTTTATTTTCTCTATGCCGTTTGTCTCAGTGAAGTCTGTAGTACTTATGTTGATTAATATCTGAAACCTTCATATGAGTTGCGCTGCAAGTAAAAGATGCTCTAATTCTTGAGTAAATTACACAAAGAATTTTTCCTGTGCCTTTCTTAGTGTACTTGTTGAAGAGCAGGTCGTGGTTCACCTGTTCCGCTGCTTCCCAGTTAGTCAATTTCTCCTGCATATACAGGGCTTTCCCACAACCACTGGAAACAGAAAAACATTTCAAACATAGGAAAACTGGAAGGGAATTTGGTGGCAGGTCATAAAGTGTCATTCTATTCTACAATTTTCTTCTTTTTTCCTTGCTTTAAATATTTAGATCTTTACTTTGTGCTATGTTGGTACCTGAGAACTGCACAGACTGACCTCTGCTGAGGGTGACATTGGAAAAAACTTTATTTTGAATGCTCATGGTTTTTATTAGTCAAACATACTGCATGAAATTTTGAAGAGTCTCAAAAGTGGATAGAATCTGTGAAAATATTTGCTTGTCCCACTCTGCGATGTTCAGTTCTGTTGTGCTCCTTCTGCTGAGCAATCCTGCCAGCCATTCCAGCTGGGAGCATGGTCCTCAGCCCATCCTGCCTTGCCTTGGCAGGGGACTTTGCAGTGTTAACTCCAAGCTCATAGCCCTGAGTTTTGTTCTGAGCATCACAAAGCTTTTCTTTTTGTCTGTTTTATGCAAGTTTTAAATTAGAATGTGCTTGCTTGGTAATTTTTCTACACATCATTCCCTATTACTGAGTACCACAATTGGGCTCCCAATAGTTGTTCAGTATTTAAACTACTCCAGATTGCAACAGGAGATTTCCAGTGTGAGGTCAAGACTTTTTTCATAATTTTAATTTTGATTTCTGAACATCAGTGTGGGAGTTGTGACTATCTATAGGTTGCAGCTACAGCAGGATGGGCACATGATAAATGTTTATATACATGCAAACATAGAATCATGGACTGGTTTGTGTTGGAAGGAACCTTCAAGACCCTCTAGTTCTACTCACCCCTGCTTTGGGCAGGGATGCCCACTATTCCCAGGTTGCTCCAAGCCCCATCCAACCTGGCCTTGAACACTTCCAGAGATGGAGCAGCCACAGCTGCTCTGGGCAACCTGTACCAGGGCCTCCCCACCCTCAGTGGGAAGAATTTCTTCCAATCTGAATCTCCCCTTCTGCAACTTAAAGCCATTCCCCCTTGTCCTGTCCTTCCAGGCCCTCATCCCAGCTCCCTCACCAGCTCTCCTGGAGCTCCTTTAGGCACTGGAAGGTGCTCTTAAGTTCTCCTCAGAGCCTTCTCTTCTCCAGGCTGAATATCCCCAGCTCTCTTACCCTGTCTCCAGAACAGATGTGTAACTGCTGTTGTTTACACATTGGTGTAAATCAAAGTGCACAATATTTCTTTAAGGTTGGGGTCATTTAGCTCAAGAACTGGCCTTTGTGTGTGAGCCTGCTTCTGTTCCTGTTCAGTCTTCACACAGCTGCTGGAGTCTCTGTTACAGTCACCCCATTCCCAACGTAATGATGGTTTCCCCTTTCACACTCTCCCTCCTCACACCTCACTTGCCTTCCAGGTGACACAATAACAGCTCTCCTCTTTTTTCCTGTTTTCTGCAGTGAGGCTGTCTGGGAGAACATGGCTCGCATGTGTGTGAAGACTCAGAGGCTCGATGTTGCCAAAATTTGCCTGGGGCACATGGGTCATGCAAGAGGAGCCAAGGCACTGCGGGAGGCTGAGCAAGAGCCAGAGCAGAAGGCCAGGGTGGCTGTGCTGGCCATCCAGCTGGGAATGCTGGTAAATCCCACAGCCAAGCTGTGAATGGTTTATATCAGACCCTGAAAAATTACTCAGTGAAAGAAACTGCTGACTAAAGGAAACATCTTTTAAAGATTGTTTTATGTGTGAAACATTTAACAAAAATATGCGTTCTTGGGGCATAAGCCTCTTCCAAGCTTGGTCATTCTAGGTCTCACTGGATTTAAAAAAGGCTGTATTTTATTATAGTTAAAATGTTTCAACAAACATGTTTTAAGCTCTGATATGGAACACAAGTTCCATTTTTAAATTATTTGTTTCTACAGTGAATGGATAGAATTGTGTGCTGTCACAGAGTAAGGGCTGACCTGAGGCTGTTGAAAGAGTTTAAGGAAAATAGACTTTTCCTGTGGGGCTAGACAGCTCTGGTCAGTCACATTCATTGCCTGTGCTGTCCCAGGGATGCCTAGTCACACAGATTTCTATCCTGACCTCTCCCACTGTGTGAGCAGGAACATGGCTGGATCCAGCTCAACTAGAGGACAAGATCTGGCTGTTCCCCCATCTGGAGCCTAACTTGGCAGCAAATACACCCCGAAGTGAACCTTGTGTCTCATGTCTGCCTTCATTCCCCTTGATTGCCAATAGAACTGATATCTAAGCTGGGTTTGAGACCAGCATTGTCACATGGATAGAAAACTGACTGGTGCTAGTTAGAAGGGAATTAATATTCCACTAATTTAATACCTTCAGCAATGATCCATAAGAAAGCCAGAAATTTTTAGTTTGGAAACCATAAGAGATCCAGGCATGTGATCCGTCAGACGGAAAAACTGGAAAAGAATTTATGAAATAACCCACAGTCTATAGGAAATACTGAACTAGATAAAAAAAATAGCAAGGTGCTATGACAGCAAAAATCAGTTTGGGGCCACGTTTGAGGAGATGCCAAATCCTGGGGCCTGGATTTGGTAACTCCTGTCTATGTATTCAGGGCAGCTACAGCTGGAATGATGACCTCCAGCTTTTAAGTATCTCATTACAGAAAAGATAGTTGATGAACTGGAAAAGGTTCAGACAAAATCAATGCAAATTTCTCAGCTCTTGGAAAGATTTCACAGAAAAGGAAGTCTTGAAAATGGCCAGATCATTGGAATTTGGTTTGAAAAGGTATTTAGCAATCTGTAGTTACTTGATGAGTATGAGAGAGAGAAAAAGACAGAGAGTAACTATTCTGAGTTAAAGGTAAGGAAAAAAGGAAAATTCAAACTAAATGTTTGTAAAGGCTTCCTGGCAGAGAAAACTCTGAGGCTGAGAAGTGTCAGTGCTTCTTTTCTTGGATATTTAGATCTGTTTGGAGAGGTAGAAAGGAACTACAGCAAAAAAAGCAGTTTAACTGCTTTTTTCCATCTTGTACAGAGTCTTAGGGCAGGCATCTTCCTTTTCCACTTTCTGTGCTTTTTAAAATTTGAAACAATAAGAGACAGAAAGCATTTTTCTGTCTTGGACAGATAATCTCAATTTACTAAATATAGTGTTCAGCTGGACAGCAGTTGGGTGGAGCAGGAAAATGCTCCTTCCACAGGAGTTAGAACCTCTCAGAGAATAAAAATAATAGTTCCAAATTTTCTCGCCCTTGCGTCAGCACTGGCAAAACCCTCCTGTTCTAATTCTGCAATAAATGATTAACATTTATTCCCAGGAATGGAGCTCACAATGTTGTCCACAAACAGCATTGATACCTCTGAAATCTGCTGGGAGGCCACAGGGGTTCCCTCGCTTGCAACACCTTAGTTCTCAAATCCTGAGTGCCAGATCTTCCCTTAAGCCTCACCCCTGAGTGGGCAGCATGATCAGTAGCTGTACCCCCACCAAAGCATGTCTCCGTTTTTGGTGATTCACACTCCTGATGACAGCATTTGATCATTGATGCCTTGCTTGTTTCACTTCCCTCCCCCCCAGGCAATCCTGTACAATAAATGTCAGGATCAGAGTGCTTTCCTTATTTTTATGTAGCCATCCTGTTTGCCAATAACATGCTATCGCAGACCAGAGGGTTTAACTAACTATATATATGCTTTATATATATAAACCATATATTTAGTTGGTTAAACCCTCTGACTGAATGATTGTTGTTTTAATTGCACTGCAATGCCCTGCACTAATAAACTGCTCCAAGGAGTTCCTGGTGTGACTGACAGGCAGCATGGCTGGGGCTGACAGGGATTTTGGGTGTTCCTCTCCCAGGAGGACGCAGAGCGGCTGTACAAGGACTGCAAACGGTATGACCTCTTGAACAAGTTCTACCAGGCCTCCAACCAGTGGCAGAAAGCCATTGAAACGGCCGAGGCTCACGACCGGGTTCACCTGCGCACCACGCACTACAACTACGCCAAGCACCTGGAGGCAACTGGGCAGCAGAACCTGGCACTCACCCAGTAAGCACCAGCTGGGTGTAGCTGGGGGACTGGGAGCCTCTTTCTCCTGTGAAGATGGGTGAAGGAGGATGTTTGAGATGGCCAGTAAAAATTAATTATTTTCCTGTTTCTGGTGCCTTCTATCTCACAGAGTGAAAGCATTCCCAGTGAAACCTTCCAGCACCCTCCCATGCAAATAATGTGTAGTGTCTTAAAAAGTCAAGAGTCTGTTTGGGCCAGTAGAGAAAACCCACTCATATCCAGTCCTGTGTTTGTCTCTGGAAGACCACTGCGATCTTTTCTTTCCTTTTCTATGAAAAAAAAATTACTTGCTTTTCCCGAGAGTCCCAGCAGACACAACTGCTGCAGCAGAATTTAATTTTATTTGGTTGCTTCTGGTGGCTGATCCTCTCCTGTTACGGCCAAGTCCCATGAGAAGTTAGTCTTGTATTTCTTGTTTGAGATCTTGTTTTTATATGAGTTTTCCAATATGAAAGTTCCCATCATCATTATCATCATCATCCAGTAAGGTAAATTCTGTTCAGAATCAAAGCAGAACACTGCTGTGCTCAGGCAGACCCACTGATGGCCATGGTGGGCAGTGGGGTTAGGAGACGTGGGTGCTGGGGAAGGGCAGTGACCTCTCAGCAGTGGCAGAGGCTGATGTTGCAGTGGGTGGTACAATGTGGAGCCTGAGCCATTTGTGACCTGTCCAGCCAGGTGTGCTTGATGCTTGGAGAACTTTCTGGAATACTTCTTTGGGACATCATTGGCACTTTTAAAGTATTTTGTGTGCTGTGAAGATCACACCTCCCTTATTCCAAGTGCCTGGCAGTACCATTGAATTTTTAATTTTTGATGGTGCTGGTGGACTGCAACTGGTCTTACAGTGAACTTATACAGCTGAAGCAGTTGTTGCCAGTGTTGTCTGTTGATGGCTGGCAAACAAGATTAAATAGATGTTTTACACAGAGAGAGCTAATAAGGAGGCTGTCTTTTCACATCTAATATGTTCTTCTTCTCTACAGCTATGAAAAGTCAGACACACACAGGTTTGAAGTACCTCGAATGCTCTCTGAAGACTTACAAGCCCTGGAGAACTACATCAACAAGATGAAAGACAAGTCAGTGCCATTCTTGTTCCTTCTACAGGGGCTGTCAGGTCTGACATACAATTTGTGATGAGTGCAACGATGACAGAGTGTGAATCTTCTCAGTCTCATTCAACCCCTGCCTCATCCACTATGACCCTCCAACAGCTTTTCAGGTTTATGCTGCACTTGCACAAGAACTGCCACATTGGTTATCTGGGCTGAATTCCTGTATAGTGCAGATCTTGGCAGTGTCACACTTGGGTTGGGGTAAACCATGAACACACTAAGAAGTGTGTTCAGTCTTTAGTTCAAGCTCTCTAGGAGTGAAAAATAGCATCTGTCAGTTCTCACTGCTGCAGTTAATATTGTTGCTTTTCCAGAAGCCTGTGGAAGTGGTGGGCACAGTACTTGGAGAGCCAAGCAGATATGGAGTCTGCATTGAAATACTATGCACTGGCTCAGGATTATTTTTCCCTAGTCCGTGTTCACTGTTTTCAAGGCAACATTGACAAGGTAAGGCAGCCTGCTTCCACCTGCTTCCAGAGTTCTTATTCCTGGGAAGAGCATGGACATGAAGTAAAGCTGTACAATTCCCTCTGTAGGCTGCTGAAATAGCAAATGAAACGGGGAATGGGGCAGCCTCCTATCACCTGGCACGCCAGTACGAGAGTCAGGAGGACATCAAGCAGGCCGTGCACTTCTACAGCCGAGCCCAGGCGTTCAACAACGCCATCCGCTTGTGCAAGGTACATGGAGAGGCGCAGCGTGCCCACACCAGCACAGGGTTCTGCCCTTTGTAGTATAAGGTGTTTGTCTGTTCTGTCCCATAAGACACTGCCTGCTCTTGAACAGTCCATGATGAAGCTACTCCTGGTTTCTGCTGACATCTACCAAAGGTGGATCAATAAAGCCTTGGTGGTTTGGAAATGTATTTTCTTAAACAGATCAGAAATTCCCTGAAAGAAATAATCATAATCAACGCTGAAAATCACTTGGGTTGTAGAGGTTTTACACAGAAGGGGGTGAGAGTTTAATACTATGGGACAGCATGAAGACACAGGCTTGTAAGAAGTTGGAATTATGAAATTTTTATGTGCACACCCAGACTCAAACCTTTGCTTTTGAATAGGCAAATGATTTAAATGATCAGCTGATGAACCTGGCTCTCCTGAGCTCACCAGAAGACATGATAGAGGCAGCCTGCTATTATGAGGAAAAGGGGGATCAAATGGACAGAGCTGTTATGTTATACCACAAGGTAAATGTTTTTTGGTAAAAATTCCCAGATTTTACACTGAAGCAGTTTCTACAGCAAAGGAATGTTAAATCAGCTGCGGTGCTTACTATGTCCTGCTTATTAGCAATTTTTTCATGGTGAATAATGCTTTATTAAGCCAGAGTGTCCTGTGAACTGGTTCTGTAGTGCTCATTCTAGTCTTTGAAGCCTCATTCCTAATTTTGCAGGCAGGACACTTCTCCAAAGCCCTGGAGCTGGCCTTTGCCACGCAGCAGTTTGGGGCCCTACAGCTCATTGCTGAGGACCTGGATGAGAAATCCGACCCAGCCCTGCTTGCCCGCTGCTCCGGGTTCTTCATTGAACATGCTCAGTATGAGAAGGCAATGGAGCTGCTGCTCACAGCCAAGAAGGTGAGCTGAGCCCTCTGGTCCCCTCTGCACAGGTCGAGGAGCACAACAGGTGTGTACCTGCACGCAGCCATTCATCTGTGCAGATAAACAGATACAAGAGACACTTGTAAAGTTTCAAGATTCCTCCTAAGCCAGTGATTCAGAGGCACTGGCAGCTCAGCCTTGCCAAAATGCTGGAGACCAGATCAGTCTGTGCTCACTCCTTTTCAACAAGCTCCTATGGCTGGCTTTCTTCTACACTTTGAAAGGGTACCATAGGCCTTTTCTGGACTACAAGCTTTTGTATAGCCTACTCAGAATTTGTTCCTATATGAGAAGTACCAAAACATTCAACAAAATCTTTCAATGTATTTGTATTTGCTGAAAATGTTACTGTTGATCATGCCTAACAAACCTGACTTGTATGTCTCTGACAATGTCATGTTCAGAGTCAAAATGGCTGAATCTTTAGTGGCACACTTGTGTGAGAGCAATGTTGTTATGGAAGAACAAACATGTTCTTCTTAGGAAACAAATGGGACAGTGCCTGAAGAGGAGCTTATGTTGAGACACATAACTGCAGCCCAATGTTCCAGACAGAGCATCCTCAGCTACTTGTGTTTCTAGCTGATTTCTGTAGGTACACCACAAGCAAACGTGAGGTATCATGGTAGTGTTTGCAACATCTAATTGCTCTCTTGCTCCCATCAGTACCACGAAGCTCTGCAGCTCTGCCTGGAGCAGAACCTAACCATCACAGAGGAGCTGGCTGAGAAGATGACAGTCTCCAAGGAATCCCAGGATCTCTCTGAGGATTCCCGGAGGGAGCTGCTGGAGCAAATTGCCGACTGCTGCATGAGACAAGGCAACTACCACATTGCCACCAAAAAATACACACAAGCAGGAAACAAGATAAAGGTCAGCCTGGATAGCCTCAAAACAAGGGTGTTTTGAAAAGTAAACCTTGAAGCAGACTTCCTACAGTAGCTACCCAGATGAAACTTCTGAGCCATCTTGATGGTGTTTTTGCATTCACAATATTTTCCATCTCTCCCTCTGTGCCAATCTGTCCCTTGCCAGGCTATGAGGGCATTGCTGAAATCTGGAGATACTGAGAAAATTGTCTTCTTTGCGGGAGTTTCCAGACAGAGAGAAATTTATATCATGGCAGCCAACTACCTGCAGTCACTGGATTGGCGTAAGGATGCAAAGATTATTGCAAATATCATCAACTTCTACACCAAAGGAGGGGCCCTTGACCTCCTGGCAGGTTTCTATGATGCATGTGCTCAGGTACTGCCCTTTCTGTGACTGGTGAAGGTGTTTGGTTTATTGGCTCTGGAGCAAGACCATCTCCTTCCTCCTCTTGCAGGTAGAAATTGATGAGTATCAGAACTATGAAAAAGCCCACAGAGCACTGACAGAAGCATACAAGTGCCTTTCCAAAGCAAAGGCCAGAAGCCCTGTGGAACAGGAAAGCAAACTTGGTCACCTGCAGAGCAGGATGAGTCTGATGAAGCGGTTCATCCATGCTCAGAGGTGAGCTGCAGCATGGATAGCACAGAAACTAAGTGACAGAAATATCATAGCAGGATAGAAGTTGTAACAGCACCTAGAGTTTAATAAATAATTTGGAGCTTGCTGCAAAAAATAAAGCTGCTGATACATTTTTCTAGCAGGGAAACCATAATGTGATTTTTAAAAGTGCATTTAAAATGTTGCATTAAAGATGGAAAGGTAACCTGAAAGAGAAGAATATAGACCAAGGGAGGTGAAGCCAGAAAGGTGACTATCATAAAATCACAGAATCACTGACTGGTTTGGGTGGGAAGGGACTTTAAAGACCATCTTGTTCCAAAAGTCTGCCATAGGCTGGAACACCTTCCACTACCCCATGTTCTTCTAAGCCACCTCCAACCTGGCCTTGAACACTTCCAGGGATGGGGCAGCCAAAGCTTCTCTGGGCACCCTGGGCCAGGGCTTCCCCACCCCTCCCAGGGAACAATTTCTTCCCACTATTCCATCTAACCCTGCCCACTGGCAGTGGGAAGCCATTCCCCCTTGTTTTGTCCCTCAGGGCCCTTGTCCCAAGTCCCTCTCCAGCTCCCCCTGGAGCCCCTTTAGACCCTGGAAGAGGCTCTAAGGTCTTGCTGGAGCCTTCTCTCCAGATGAACACCCCCAGCTCTCCCAGCTTGGGTCCAGAGGGGCTCCAGCCCTTGGAACTCCTTCATGGCCTCCTTTGAACTTGCTCCAGCAATTCCATATCCTGCCTGTGCTGGGACCCCAGGGCTGGGAGGAACTCTGCAGGTGGGGGCATCATCTGAGCAGGGTGGGGCAGAATCTCCACCTGCCTTGCTGCCCACACTGGCCAATCAGCCCCAGGACAAGGGAGGTTTCTGGCTTTTGTTTGGGCTTCTGTCATGAAACCTAATGCAGTAAAAACTCTTCCCTGTCTTTAGCTGGACAAGCTGAATGCTCTCCTTCGGCTGTGACACTTCCTTTTCCCCTTTCCTAGAGTTTACCCTGAAGACACTGAAGAAGCAGTCAGGCAGTGTGAACTGCTCCTGGCTGAACAGGACTTTGACAATGCCATCCGGCATGGTGATGTCCTGGGATTTTTGGTTCAGCATTATGCACAAGTGGAGGAATTCCATACAGTAAGTAAAGTCTAATTCTTCTAACCTACAGAAGCCATATTGTTCACCTGTGCAGCTTGGTGGAGCATGGCTCTCACACAGGAAGATGTTCCATGGTAGGAACCTAAATGTGCAGCAGGGTGAGGCACAGCTCAGGAACTTTACCTCTATTTTTCATTCTATGGGAGAACAGAAAAGGAAAGCTTACAGGACACAGAGTGTAAATGGTGGTAGATTCTTAACCATTCCCAGTAATTCAATGAGAGTAGAGGGTAAGTCTGGGGGTGTGCTTCAGCAATGCCACCACACACTGTGTTTGCTACCTGGCCAGAGAAGAAAACTGTAAAATGGCAGTTATTTGAGGAAACAGTGAATCGCTCCTTCAGGGCAGATGTGCCACACACCCCCTGAACAGGTCCAGTGCCTGCTGCTCCAATGAAACATGAGGGTGCCAAGTGCAAGTTCCTCCAGCTGTGCTGATGAACTTCACTTTTAATGTGCAAAGTACAATAAATGGTTTACTGGGGCCCCTGTAGCAGTGCTCCCTCTGACAGTGATCTCTGCATTCCTTTAGGCTTATCGCTACCTGGAAGAGATGCAGAAAAGAATTCCAGCCTCGAACCTGAGCTACTATGTGTCCCCACAGACCATGGAGGCCGTGCACCGAGGAGCTGGTGTTCCCATGAGCCAAGCCCTGGCCCCAGCACACTCTGGCCATGGCAGCATGGATAACAGGGAGGAGGAAGAAGTGGCTGATGAAGTGGAGGACCCCTGACAATGATAATTTACCAAATGCAAAGCTGACTTTATTATCAGCTCATTTATTCCATCCTCACTGGGCGCCCAGATCAGTCACATGCTGTTGCCACACAGCTTTTTGGTTATTACCAAGAAATTTATTTTTCCTGCTTGACTGTACAAGCAACAGTATTAGAGTTAATATGTTCTCTCAAGCACAGCATACAGCAATTTACATGTTAGAATTCACATCCTGTTAGAAAGCTGGTTTTAGTATTTTAATAAATTTGAGGCAGAAAAACCCATTAAGAACTGCATATTTTAACTTCACTTTTTCTCAGTACAGAAGCGCTGAATAACTGAGGTGGAAACTGTGAGTTGCCTTTCAAGTACAACTGTGATCTGCTAAGATGCAGGTCTGTGATTCCTTAGAAGTGAGACCTTCTGAAAACAATCCCCATCCCATTTGTATAGGAGCTTGGTTAAAAGTCAAACTACCCACTCCTGCCGGCTGAAGGCAGAGTCTCCCCAACAAAAGCTTCTGTGTTTAAATAAATCAGAGGGTCATGTGGGCTAGAACTCCTTACAGACATCTGGGGTAAACCTCAGAGTCACAAAGTGCCTGGGTTGGAAGGGATCCTGGACGCCCCCTAGTCCAATCACTGCTCAAGCTGGGTCATTCTGAGTGAGTAAAGCTTCTTTCTTACTTTGAAGCTCCTTCTCTTGCAGTTACATCAAACCACTCTACTAGTCAGATTTTTGGAAGTCAGTTTCTTCCCTGGCCCAAGCATGACTGAGAGAAGTAAAGCTTAACGTAAGAACCAAGGTTCTGCTCACCTCTCTGCCGGTCACCGTGCCCTGCCAAGGAGCAATCACCAGGATACTCACCTTTCTTACAAACTAGCCCTTACACTTAGAATGATTTTTCTTTTTCATGTTTTGTGACTTGCTTCAAAACTTGGGGTGAACATGAAGTTTCTAAATTGCTTTCAGGGAAGGTTTGGGGAGATTTTAAGGTCAAAATCTGAGCATTATTTATTCTTTAGCAGAAACTTACTTCTCTACTAAGATAATGCAAAAAGAAATCCCTGTCCTATTCCTTCCTAACCACAGCCCAGTTCTAGCTCAGGCTGTTAAAGTCTGGCACACTTTCAGCACTTCAGTGTAGTTATCCAGTGCTTGCATCCCATCAGTAGAGCCATTTCTTCCACCCCTTCCAGCAGCAGACCAACAGCTCATCCCCCGAACTCCAGCTGCTCAGGGACGTGGGAGCCTTCGTAAGGGGCAGGTCAGTGGCAAGGGGCCCTCCCCAGCCCTCCTGTTTTTCTGGCAAGAAGGCTCTGTGAGATCTTCCCTGTATTTTTAGCTGAGTGCTCAGACTTGCCAAGGTTATAAATAGCTGGGGTGGGGGCTGGGGGCGCGGGAGGATGGCAGCGCTTGCCTACCTTCCTGCATCTGTACACGCTGTACCGGATACCCAGAGCTCACTCAATTGGCCTCCACTACAAAGTCCAGATGTCAAGTCAAGCTCGCTGGCTTACAGCTCAGCACCCTTCCCCCTTCTTCCTCTCCTCCAGCCAGGTGACTGCTGAAGAGGCCCCAGCAGTGCTCAAATACATCCAGCTGGCAAGAGCACAAGGTAAAGGTCATTTCTGTTACCCTTCAGCTAGGAAGGAACAGCTTCAAGTTTCTTTTTCAGGTTCTCCATTAGCAGCAAGTTTTGCAGGGCCAGCCTTCTGCAGTCCTCATCAGGGTCTTTCTCCATCACAACTGCAAAAGAAGCAGCCATTATTAATTGGAGAATGGGAAAAAGTGCCCTTAACACTTTTCACTATTTTACTGACAATCACAGAACTAAACAACAGCATTTGCACCTACGGCTGGGCTGGACATCAGGACTTGCAGGAACTGCATTAGGCCAGAAGGCAGAGATGCACAAACTTGATCATGTAAAGCAGCATAAGTTCAGCCAAGCCCTGACTGTCACATGGGGTAGTGCTCCAGTTTTTTTTGAGAAACAGTCAGTTGGTCTGAAACACTGTAGAAACTGTCTGACCTTGGATCCTATGGGATTATCTCCATGCCAGAATTTGTACTTGTCACCCTGAGCTACACAAAAGCTTTGTACAGCTGAGCTACAAGCATGAGTGAAGTTTGTAGCTAGAAATCCACTTTCTTCACAGTCTAAAGTCTCCACTCTGCCATTCTTGCAATCTAAAATAGTCAGTGCTCCTTCCTGAATTTGGGGTCATGATGCCAACAGGGAAAGAAAGTGACAGGCCCCAAGCTTCAGCACATTCTCCACTCTGAGAAACCAATCTTCTGATCAACGGGTTCCACATTCCCCACAGCACATAAGGGCAATGTGAGGCTGTTCCCAGCAGCTGTTATTCCAGGGGCCCTTAATGAGCCTGCAAAGTAACAACCAGGATGCATGCAGGATGTCTAAGCAGGGGAGCCTGGAAGAGCAGGGAGCCTGTGTGAGGATATCCTGTACGCACGAGTAGTGTGCTGGGAGCCCAGCACTGTCAGCCCAAACACATGACTCATGTCACTGGAGCACAGCTATTTATAATCCAGAGAGAGCTGCAACCTGGTGCTTTCATACTCCCTCTGCAGAAGACAAAAAGGAAGGTTACAAGGCAGAGTGAAACAAGCTCAAAAGCTGAGTGCTGTTGGTGCTGTTTCTGTTCCATGAGCATGGACCTGGCACTGCTGGCACTGCATGGGAGGCACAAGGCACCAGAGTGTCCTGTTGGTCCTGACATAAACCTCACTTACCCATGACATAGCTGCAGAGCACTTGCAAGGGGTGGGGATTTCCCTCAAAGGCAGCTGCTGAGGAATCAAAAGGTTCCTCAGGGAATGCTCTTTCCTAGGGCATTTCCTAGAAGCATTTAGATACTCCCTCCCTCCCCCAGGAAGGATCAGGCTGCTCAGCAGCAAGTCCAGCGGGGTAACTAAGGGTAATGATGGACAAGTCCAAAGTGGATTCTCGTCTCTCTCTGTAGCCGGTATGTCCCAATGCATCCAGTAAGCAGACAGTGCCAGGCTGCAGCCAACAGGTTGAAGGGCCAACAGTCAGTCATAGGACTACAGCAGTTTGCAGAGGTCCAGATGTAACAACAAACTGAAAGAAGTCTGTGGATTTCTACTAAGCACTTCATGTATAACATTTCCTATCCCACTGTTCATCACTGTGCTTTGGCCATGGCAGGAGAAACACAGATGCTTTAAGCTAAAACCCAAAGTGGCTAAAAGGCATAGTAGTCAAGGCTCCCATGCAGGACACTTGGCCATTCCCAGCTACAACACAGCTAATACACAACTCCTCTTGCAAATCTTGTCTAGAAGAGCCTTGAAGCAACAGCCAAGTCCATGAGCACAGACCTGTGATTCAGTCACAGAAGCAGGTCTCTAGTGCCAGACTTGATCTGCTGGAGCAGCCGGGAGGGCCCAATACCTCCCTGTGCAACTGTTTCCCCAACAGCCTTACAATAAATAGCAAAGGCACAGCTCAAGAAGCTGGTGTGTTTCAGGAAGCAGCTCTAGAAGCCCTTTAAATTTCACTTAAATTGCACCTGACCATATGTGAAGCTGAATTCTTTAAGGCTTCTGAACGACTCCTACAGCAGTTTTCCTTTCTCTGGTATACCCACAACAGTTATCTTACCCTGCTCTCATTCCCACCAGAAATAATCATGCAGCTTTCATGCAAAAGCACTAGATGAAAAGACAGGGCTATTACACTACCTACCAGCATGAAAAATTGCTACTATCTTGGTCATCCTCCTCCTCCCCAAAATAACTCACTGAAAACAGACTATGCAAACCCTCATGCTGGAAACACATTCTTGAAAGGCTTTGCTTGGTAACAGCAGTGTTAAATGCAGAGACAAGCAGATTCCTGAGAGTACACAGTGTCATGGGAAAAGTGAAGTCTTCAGCCCCACATGGCAGCTCTCTTCCGTTCAAAGGGCACAGAGCACCCCAACCTGCCAGGATCAGAGGCCAGCTGGGTCAGTGTTGCTTCCTGCTTGCTCCCTGTGGGAAGCGACTCACCAAAAGTGAGAATGGTGAAGGAAACCAGACCAGGGAGTCACAAGAATCACACACACAACACAGTGAAGGCTTCAACATTAGTTGCTCTTTTCACTCCAGCTCATTGCAGTACCTGAGCACTGATCTGTGCAGCTCCAGCCTGCCAGAAGCTACAGACACAGTTTGTGTTGATGTAAGATGTGCTGGGTTCAGCATTTAAAGTAATTTGCTGTCTTTTGTATCTTTTTCTTTGCATCGATAATAGGAAACTAGAGACTAGGCCATGCTCCTTTTCCTCCTGTTTTCAGCTCTAACAACATCCCCCTTGTGAGCACACGGTGTAAACAGGCTGTACAAGCTTTGTCTGTTCCTGCTGGCCAAAGTTGCTGCCTGGGTGTAACAGGCATCGTGACAACACTTCAGGCAGCTTCATGAGGTGGGTGGCTGGCTGCTTAGATGGAGAAAGGGGGCACAGACTATCTTTGGGGATTTTTCTGGGTGGCCTGTGAAGACAGTCACAGTTTGTAATGCCATACCCAGTTCTTGGCTTATGCCTCAGGTACCCCAGTGCTGCACCCCTACAGCACACATGGTGCTCTCCTTGCTGATCATGCAGATTTCTCATGTACAATGCCAGAACATCACTGCTGCCATCACAATTAAAGAGATGCTGCACAAAGACCACATCACTGACCAGAAAAGTACTGCTGTACCCCACCAGATCTTACCTCCCAGCCAGGACTGAGTCTCCAATAGCTCTTCTGTCATGTCTGCCAGCATTCGTTCTGTAGGGACACTGAGGAGCAGGGAGGAGATACAGGACAAAAGGCCCTGGCGCACGTACCTGTGGACAAGGACTGAACTGGTAATGCAACTTTATGCTCTGCATTGATTTCCTCACCTCAGGGGCTCTCCAGTTTCAAATGGCATGACAACTTTTGCCATATTCCTGCTGCTTAGGGGTGTAATCTTGCAGTGTGTCTCACATACAGAGTCCCTGTCATGCTGTGCACAGGAGCCTAGCACAATTCAGAGTCCTGGACACGTTTGAGAGCAAAACAGAAATTGGATGTTTACAGACTTTTGGCTACATGTTTTAATTCCTTTCGAAGACTGAATGCTGGAATTTCTGAGCTCCCTGGGTAAACACAGATGAAACTATCACATGGACAGGTAGTTAGGAAATTTGTTAACCTTTCTATAGGTAATGGCTGTACTGCCACACCTATAGAAGACACCAGCGAAGTTCATATATTGGGCTGACATTAAACACAGTCATAAGAACACATAGCTGGAGGAGAGCACAAAGTAAATGCATTAAGTCACTGACACTCTGAGCCAGATGCTCATCTTGGACAAAGACAAACCATGACTGGAGGCTGGCTCACATCTGATCTTTAAAAATGAGAACATACAACTACAGTAACTCACGAGTCCGTGTGGAAACGCAGTGCCCAAACAAATTCCAGCAGTGCCTTTCCCATTGCTGTCGCTGCCTGCAAAAGAGGATTGTGACAGCAGCACTGAACACCATCCACACTGCCCTGTAGAGCTGCACCTCAAGACATACTGCTCATGGAATCACAGCATGTCCTGAGCCGGAGGGAACCCACAAGGGTCATGAATCCAGCTCCTGCTCTGCACAGGACACCCCAACAATCCCATCATAAGCCTGGGAGTGTTGTCCAAATGCTTGAACAAATGTTTTGTTAAGATCAGATACAACTGAATTTAGTGGAAACTTTGGTGAAATAATGTGCCCAATCCCCCAAAGAAGTTGACACAAAGCAAAAGACAGTGCAGGGATGGCTTGAATCCCATGTCTATTTCCGACTATTTCTTCCCAGCCCAGTTCACAACTTCTCAGCCCACTCAACTCCAACTTGCTGCAGGTCTCAGTGCAGCAAGCCCTGAAGCACATGGCTAATCCAGAAGACACCTCAAGTTCCCAGGCTGGAAGTCACCCCTGCCCTCTGCCCTTCCTTACCACGGTGTTGACAGCCAAGTACATCAGAACTGCTAAAGTGTGAACCAGTCTTCCAAGGACTAAGTGATCTTCTCCCAGAAGATCAAATGTTGTTAAAGGCCTGCAAGTACAAGGCACAGAGTTGTGTAGCAGTGAGAAGGATGATCAGTGCCTCTTTGGAACAGTCAGGAGGGTTATGCAGGGGGAATTGTCCCCAAAAGCCTGAATCCCTACAACAGCAGTCATTATTCAGGCACTATCAGGTTAACAGAACTCAGAGCTGTTTGCTCTCATCTTTTCTCCCAGACCAGTAGAGGATATTGCTCCCGCAGAGCAATATCCTCTACTCGTACAGCAGGTATCACACATTGTACCAAAAGGCTTTACCTGGCTTTACCTGTAAAGACCTATAGGCAAAAGCTGCCCCCACTGCCATACCATTACAACTGGTATTATAATAATCTTGGTTATCATGGAACTGATTACTCAGCCTTCCTTAGGTTCACAAAGACTTAAGGGACTGACAATAAACTATGTCCTGTGTCTTATACTGTGGCCTCAAAGACCAGTGCAGGTGACAGGCCAAGGCAGAGACAGAGCTAACTTTGGTTCAAGATTGCAGTCCGAGCTCTGTGGTTTGTGTGAACCTCCCACAGTAGAGGCCCAGCCAAGACAACTGGTGTGGAACTGCCAGAATTACTTGTCTGTGTACCTGCAGATGGATCTTCACTCCTGCAGGGTCCTACATACTCCTGCCCCACAAGACTTCAAAGGCTTAAGTCCAAGAGACTACAACCATCCCCTCCCCAAGCTTTGTGAAAGACACAAGTGTCAGTGTGGTGTCACTGGGCTCCTGCACAGCTCCTCAGCTGTAGCCTGCTGCTTTGAGACAAGTAGGGCAAGCAGAAAGTTTCACTCGGGCAGTTGCCATGTCCACATCCCACATCCTAAGGTGTTCACACTCACCTGTCAAAATGCTGAATCAACGGGAAAAAGAAATACCCAGCAACAGAATTGAACTCGTTTGGGCAGGAAGTCAGTTCCAGACGACACTGACCCTGTCCAAGAGAAAAATGAAGTCTAGGCACAAGATACAGCATCCAGCTCTTCCACTTCACTGGACACTGTCAAGACTACAGATTCCTTGCAGCCAGCCCGTCGTCAACTACTGCTTGTATACCTATGGCTACCGGTTTCTGACTGGATTGCTCACTTCCCACTTTGGATCTTCAGCACATCTAAACATTTCAATACAATATGCCTCAGTACTGCTTGGTTAGATATAAGGAACAAGAACATGCAAGGGATAAAGGAGTTTTGGAAGGCAAACTCTCCAGGCTGAACCACAGGGGAATTCTGGAAACTAGGAAACTGGCATCAATTTATCTCTCTGGAAAATAGGAAGGTTGAGACAGTGTAGGCAGCTAGTCTGACAGAGGCCCTGGGATTGTGAGTTGAAGTCACAGCTCCCTGCAGTGGCCACACAAGCTCTGAACAAGCACAGAACAATTATCCCTCAAAGCCAGGTAAGGATTTTCAGGTTTATCTTCCCCTCCCTGCTGGAGAAGGGAAATACAAATTTTCCTTTGGATTGGGCCCACTTTCATAGGTATTTTTTTCTTTCCAGACAGAGCTTACAGTATCTCCAAGTGTCCCTATTTCTGGTGGATTTTACGTTAGCTTGCCTCTAGCCTCACCGTATTAAATCTCCGAGTCTTGCTTTTGATCCTCTCATCAACGATTTTTCTCCAGCCCTTAGAGCTGTCACTTCCTGGAAGGAGCTGGATACAAGGCTTTTGGACATCAGAATGTGTGGTCTTCCCATGGAACTTGGGACAGGACAGTTCCTGAGCTGCCAAAACCAATACCTAGATAAAACAGAGAGAGGTTCTGTTAAAAATGGGTAATTCCTAGGGAACAACAAAAGCGTTACCTGCATCCAAACTGACTGGAGCAACAGGGCAGAAAGGCACAACAGTTTTAGAGTGAAGAACAGCAGGAAATTGACCTCCAACAGCCACCTGGCTCTGAGGTACTGACCAAGCACTTGGTCACTTAGCCCTGAAACAGAGTAGTTGCTCCCCCTTCAGACTCAAGTGTGGGAGGAGTCACAGACAGATCATTGTCCCTCAGAAAGGGAAGGTAAAACAGACTGATGATGTGAAAGTAAACAGTGGCTTTTCCCAGGGAAATGCCCAACACATGCTCTGCATTCTGTGGGGAGGGATCCCTGTGTGATGGAGTGGAGCAGGATTAGAAACAAGAGGGGAATGCCAGACACAAATAGTAATGTAAGAAATTCCCATGCCTCTGCCTCCTCCCATGAGGAATAAAAGGTAAATCCATTACACCTCAGCACTGGCACAGCAGACAGAAGGAAAGTGGGAAGTGAGAGCACTCACATCAAGGATGTCCATGCGCTGACGGAGACTGTAGTTCAGAGAGTAGAACTGAGAGGTCAAGTACTCTGCAACCTGTACAGAAAAATCAGGGTACAATGAACACAGACCCATGCTAGAAACAGCCTTTCCATTAACTCTAAAAGCATTTAATTTCACAGATTCTTCTTCCTGTTAAGTAACAGCAAGCCTCCAAGAAAAGAGAAGAAACACACAGTGTAAATGGGAAATTCAGACACTTCCACTTCTAGATTCTCCCAAAAAATCTAAATGATAGATGAGACTGCATCATTCTTCTCTCCCTCCTATGCAGAGGTACCCAAACAACCACCACAGCAGCTAGGAGACCTCACTGTGGCCTTTCAGTACTTAAAGAACATCACAGGAAAGATGGATGGAGGCTTTTTACTGGGGCCTGGCTAGCCTGAAAGATAAAGATGTTAAACTGGCAGAGAATAGATCTAGATTGGATATTAGGAAGGAATTTTTCCCTGTGATGGTGCTGAGGCCCTGGCACAGGGTGCCCAGAGAAGCTGTGGCTGCCCCTGGATTCCTGGAAGTGTCCAAGGCCAGACTGGACAGGGCTTGGAACAACCTGGGAGAGTAGACGTTGTCCCTGGCATGGCAGGGGTTTGGAATTGAATTGGGCTTTAAAGATTCTTTCCCACCCAAAACAGTCTGTGATTCCCTCATTACAGTCACCAGTCAGCCTTTCTCTGTAGAAGCCCTCTGTGCCTCAGCCTCCTTTTATGTGAAACCCTTCAGTACAACAAGTTCTTATCTGATCTGCCTTGTCAGGTACACTCACACGAACCAACAGCCTCCAAACAGTTCCTTTGTTTGACAGGGTGTTCTTTTTCCCCCTGGTTCAGACATTCCTTGTAGATTCTTCAGGAGCATAAATAATTGTTAGACCTGAACTACCTGTTCTACCACACAAACAGCTCCCTCTATCAAATGAGAAAGAGACTTCAACTGCTTCAATTTTTGCCTGTGCTTCAACTGGAAAAAGGAAAAATAGTAGGAGGAACTCACAGGTATTGGGTCTGTGGTTAAAACAGCTACTTGAGCTCTTTGACGGAGTGCCTCAAAGCCTTCAATGCAGGTCTTCTCCTCCAGATGCAATAATATTTTTGCCAGCTCCACACTAACCTGCTCAAAGTATGAAAAGAATAATCAAAACCCTGATGGTGTTTGGGTTTTTTCCTCACAGGAATTATGGACCACTTCTAATGGTCAAACAAAGACAAGGAGGTCTTTTGTTTAGGCAACATGTCCATTCCTTAGGAGGGAGAGAAAACACATTAAGCCAACTGCCATCAGACTTATTTCCCAAAACCTTGAACAGATTCTCCACCTGCCAATTCTCTGTCCACATTTCACTGGGACTGTTTTGGAGTAGTAGCATCATGACATTGAATGAGTAGTCACTGTAACGGATGGGTTAAAGGGTACAGCAGCACAGCCCTTCTCTTTCTCAGCTGGTGTCTCCGACACTTGCAAATGTTCACTAGCAGATAGTGGCAAGCACTCTTTGCACAGTGACCTTGCCCCAGGTTCCTCTCCCCTGAGCTTTTTATCTTGACCAGTACAATCCAATTACTCCCTCCACAAGACATTATGCTTGTACAAACAAATATGGAAAGTGCATTTGATTTTGCCTCCGTTTTCGTTGTGGAATAACAATTAAACTGAATTTCAATTCAAAATCCAAAATGGCTGCTCTGTAATCTTATTTTTTAGTGTTTTTCCTGCCCAGCATGGAGCTTCCTCACACTAGCAAGCACTACTTGTAGAATGTTTTATTTTGAGCACTGGAGACAGCAGAGTGCTGCCAGCACTTTTGCTGCTCCTCTATTCCCCTGTGCTCTATTGCCTCACCTACAAGGCAACTATTTCCTTCTGCTTCCAAGTTGAAAGCTTGTGAATGTGTACCTTTAACCCAGTTACACATTAGCCAGGCCTTCTTCTCCACTGGCATGTTTAGTCTCCTCATGACAGCAAAAGGATAGGCCTTCTGGCAATACAGCCCTCTTGTAACCTAGTTCATATTACTTCACCTCTCTTGTTGCTGCTGGATTCCTCCGAACCAGGCTCTCAAGTGCCTTGATTGTAGCTTCCCATTTGTCCACATCTTCAGATCTTGATCCAGTCAGAACTAAATCAAAGGACAAACAAAAGTTATTAACAGAATGGCTATATATGGGTATATACTCAAACTTCCTTCTGCCAATCATTTGTCTTGGCACAGACACTCAGCATGACCAGCATGAGAAACTCAACTGAAATTACTCAAAAATTCTATAGCTTCTTCAAATTAGATCAGAAAAAATGTACCTATGCAAGAGTTCACTCTCCCAAGTTCAGTAGGAAATGGATAAAGACTCAGTCCAAAATCTCCTACCTTCAATACAGTCTCGGATATACATAGGAGCCTTAATTTTTAGCTCTTTATCCTCAGACATGTCATAAGGGATGAGGTCATCGTCACTGCAAAACAATTAAAGGTAGGGGTTAGTTTATGGGGTGCAGATGTTCTTGCTTTACCCAGATAGCCACACGAAGAGAAAGAACCAGTGCATACACTGTTGTAACCACATCACTCCTGTATCACTCAGCAGCACTGCTGGAACCTGGCCTGAGAGGGATCCTTGGGAGTTCTAGGGAAAGAGCAGTTCTTTGATCAGAACTGGAACTGGATATCCTGGTCAAGTACAGGATACAGATGACCAAGAGACTAGAAACTGACTCTTGAGATTTCATTATAGATTTATATATATATATATATATATATACACACATACATACATATCAACATAGATAGATAGGTAGATAGATAGATAGATAGGTAGATAGAGAGATAGATAGATTTCTTCATATGGTGACAGAATAAAGCAGGTCCACTATTAAAATGGGTAAATACATCCACAATTTCCAGGAAATATATATCTAAGTCAAACAGAACAAATACAGTGGTTGCACACCGCAACACAGGCCTTGCCTAATTTATTGACTATGCAATTTCCTATGCAAAGCCCTGCTCTGCTACAAACCGCTCAGCTGAAAAAGAAATCACAACAATTGCCAAGAAATGCAGGTACTGACAGATCCTTTTCCCCCACATCTGCCATTTATTTCCATTTCCTCCCTGTTTCTTGCCCCATACCTGTCAAGTTCAGCATCTGACTCTTCATCTGGCATCCCAGGGGCTGCAGTAGAGGATTTCTCATTACTCTCTGGTACCAGTGGCAGTGCAGCACCTGCTTTCTCACTCCTGCTGCGAGGAACAAGAAATTTTAAAATGGATACAGTAATAGTTCTTACAAGGAAGAAACTACCCACCCTACCAACCCTTGCTGCCTAAACAGAACAGCAGATAATTATTCCTGCTGCAGTTTCACACCCAGTTTGGCTGACACAAAGTACTGGAAAGGAGAATGGAGTAAGGGGAGAAAAGAAGCGGAATCTTCTAACAGAAGAGCAATGGATTAAAAAAATTAAACTGGCAAGTTTGTTGTGTTCCCCTGCACAATACGTGGGACTGCTAAAGAAAAACTCCAACAACCAGATCACATTGAATTGCACCAGATTTGAAACTGTGAATGAAACTGAATGGAGAGTAAGTTCAGATTGGATATTAGGAAGAAATTTTTCTCTACGATGGTGGGCAGGCCCTGGCACAGGGTGCCCAGAGAAACTGTGGCTAACCCTGGATCCCTGGAAGTGTTCAAGGCCAGGTTGGACAGGGCTGGGAGTAATCTGGTCTTAACAGGTGTCCCTGCCCATGGCAGGGTGTGGAATGGAATGGACTTTAAGGTCTCTTCCAACCCAAACCATTCCATGACTCTTCAAAATGGGAAAAAAACCCCATTTTTAACAATTTCTAGGTCTTGCATAGGATGAATACACTAATTGAGAATATTTTTTCTGTCTCAACCTGTTTCTGTGGACTTTGGCATTGTCCTTTCATCTCTCTGATTCTCAAAACCAGTCTCTAACAGCTGTCTATGCTGATCATGTCCCTAAAATGGGAGCAATTAATCTTTTGTACTTCCCTGGAGTGCTGGACAGCTTCATTGCTAATAACATAAAGTGCTTCACTCCTCTGCTGATCAAAAGTGCTCTAAAGAGCCTCAGCAGATGCTCTGGAAGTTAAGAGCACTGAAGAGCCAGTCTTTAGAGTAAGAGATACAGTAGATTTTAGTCACAGGTGAATGGGCTGGGGGCATACAACACAAATACCAGATTTCCAAGAAGCAAACAGAAATGTCCATTTGATTGTACCAAAGGGCACACAAAACCCCTACACCACAATTTCACCACATGCAGCTATCAACAGGCAATTTTAATAGACACTAGCAACTGAATTATTAATATAACTAAATCACATTGTAAGAAGGTGGTGCATTATGATGCTTAAGAATACATAAAAAATCTTGAATACTGTACATAGTTCTTGTGTGTAATGGGAAAAAGCATGAAGAAGGGCAAAACACATCATGAACAGTAGCAACAACTTACTCATCATCTGGAAGGCTGGGGACAGCACAGAATGATGGAGTCTGCACCAGAAGGGACTTCAATTCTCTTGTTTCATCATCCTCTTCATACTAGACATTCAAAATAACTGTTGCTGCACTCTATTACTTATTTTACTGTAAATATGCCCAGCATTCAACATTCACCACTGTAGTGCACATGGACTAAATCATGAGCAGATGAACCCTCACCAATCCTGTTTCAATCCCTGTGTTGATAGCAGCAGGCAGCTGTAATCTTTGTCCTTATATTTAAGAGTAGTACCTGATGACACCTTGTCTGAATGTTATTTCCATATTTCAAACATTTAATAAATGGCAATGTGACAGGAGGAATGTGTCAGGCTTTTAAAGAATTAATGTGATTTATTAAGTTAAGTCACACAAATTCTACTGGAAAGAGCAGAGCAAATATCTCCATGTCAGTCTTGAGAATCCCAGCTTAGAACAGGTCTTCCCACCATGTTAGGGACTGAATGCTCACCAGTGCTTTAGGTTTGAAGCTCCCATGAATCAGATTCTGATTCCCTCATGCAGTAAGATAAACTTCAATTACCAAGTTTATCCTGACCTCTGCCAGTAGACTGCACTCCTGAAGTAACTCTCAGCCACCTGACCATTACATACAATTGTTTTTTTTGTAAACAGATTCTTTCTTTTTGAAGGTGTGACTGCCTCTCCTTATTTCCGGATAAAAAAGTGCTATAATGCCCGGAATAATCTAGTTTAAGGCTTTTACTTCCTCTAAGCCTAGCACACCAGTCATAAGTTTCAGCGAAACTTTCACCTCAAACTTCAGGACAGGCCCCTCAGTGTTTATGTTCAAGCTGATGCTCTCTGCCACCACCATGCCCAGACGCCGTAGTTGTGGCAGACTGCTCTCCAAGTGGCATTTCACACCCTCCATCATGCTTGTCAGAAGCTCTGAAACGAACAACCAGCAAATAGTGCATGTTTGAAATTCTGAAACAGTGTCACCTATCTTTATGTGCTTCCCTGAGGGCAGCTTTACCCACCCACCACACAGTAATAGATAGAAAGTCCCTGAACTGTGGCTTCCCTTCCTGCAGTGTCAGTGGTGCCCTTCAGCACGAGCACAGCAAACCCACACCCTTCCATGGAGCTACAAAGTCAACAAAACATTACACTATTTTCTAAATTTGCAATATTTTGGTTTTCACTAAAACAAAAAAGGATGGTAAGTCAAGCCAATCTTCAGTTTGGTTTTAGAGTGTTTCAGAGTCACTTAAATAAATGTTGCTTTAAGGACATTACAAGTTCTGACCACTACAACAATCACATGGAGACATATATTTGCCTAACTTTGGATAAGCTCAAACAGGCAGATAACACAAGTATTTCCCAGCCCTCGGGGAATACTGGTTGCCAACTTTACCAGGCAGGCTTACTGCTGTTTGACTGACCTCCTTCATCTCAGAATGCTTATCTTTCCAACAGCTGTTAGACAAAAAACTGACTATAAAAGTACAGAACTAGCAATACATATCAAGTCTCTTATTCACTTAAAGAACAATTAATTCTGGAATGAAACAGATGCGCAAGTCTTGAAGTGAACCTTTACATTCCCCATAAGTCACAGACACACACGGGTAATTCTAGACATTTTGCAGATTTTTTTTTATTTTTTATTTCAACAGAAACAAATATGTTAGGCCAGGACCCCAGTGTGCTATGCACTGTGTGAGTACATTACTGGAGGTCCATGCCAGCAACTAACCTGCTCACTTCACACTGAGGAATGCCCATGGACTGTCAGACACCAAGCTAACAGCTTTTTACCCCCAGTTACCTTCCCTGCCTCTCTGGAGCAGCACCAATATTCCAAGGTTAAGCCTATAAATTACAAATCACACCATTCCTCTCACTAGCCCAGAGTCAGTCCTTGTTTTCCTGTGACAAAACTTCAGAGTTTTCAAACCACATCTCAGGTAAGAATCTTAAGGCAAAGACAGACCTTCTTCAATTCCATAACCTAAAGTTATGCACTTGGAATTCTATCATGTCAATGCTAAAGAGGACTCCAGCAGGTTACCCCATTTGCCAGGGTGAATATGGGACAATTCTGCTTACCCACAGATCAAAACAAGATATTTTTCTACATGTAGTAAGACACTTTGCTAAACAAATCTAAGCCCCGCTTCTCACATAGCCTCACCTTGTCTGCAGCTTGCAATTTCAGGCTCCTTCAGGTGGGAGAGGCAGATGAGAATGGCCTTGCTAATGTACAGCTGCTGCTCAGCTGGGGAGTGTTTCACAGCACTGCTGCTGCTCCAGGTCTCCAACAGCTCCTGCAGCACCTACACCAGAGAATTCAGGTTGGCCTGAAATGGATTTTTTCTATACAGAGATAATTTCTGAA
Source organism: Passer montanus (assembly GCF_014805655.1). Classification (NCBI taxonomy): domain Eukaryota; kingdom Metazoa; phylum Chordata; class Aves; order Passeriformes; family Passeridae; genus Passer; species Passer montanus. The sequence goes on along the minus strand of NW_024373256.1, from coordinate 16,039,647 downwards.
GCACATTTTTACTCTCCCTACAAAGAGGGAAACAAATACAAATTCTGAATTTCAGGGCCCAAAACATACTGTGTTTGACCACCCAAGAACTGCACTTCCATTTAAGATACTGTTAAATACAATGAGTTTTTAAATTTAAAAGTGATGTTTATTTCTCCTTAATAAATATTATATGCAAAGCAATATCATTATCAAAAAAGTATGATATTATAAGGTTTTATCTGAGTTTAGTCCAATTTTAGATAACTGTCAGTCCTTTCAGATAATTTTAGAACATGTAAACAATGGGGGGGAAAATAATTTGACAAAATGGTAGGGATTCCCAAATATACAGATTTCACAAAAGTCTCATCACACTGCTAACTTGGAGAGACAGAATATCTGCCATCCCCACTGAGGAAAATGTGCATGAGAGAGATTCTGAAACAGCCACTGCAACAATCAACCATTTGGTAAACAGACAACTGTCCACCAATTTGATCCCCTGCTGCCATGTGCCCAGCCACATAAACAGGGTTACTGAGGAAGCTGAGAAGGACAGAGGATGTGGGACATGTGTCAGAACCCAACCCTTTTGCTACTTGGAAGAAAATTTACCAATTACATATGAAAAATTAATGCCAGCAGCGCAGAAAGCTTTGGTTCATTTATCACAGCTCCCCTGTGATATAGCTGGGCTTCCCTCACTCTCATGAACAGCAACCAGAAAGTCTGAGAGAAGAACCAAAATTGTGCACTCCCAGACAGACACAGAGCAGAATGTTCCCCATAAGACACCTCATCAGCAACTCAGTGAACCTTACTCTGAGCAACAAGGTGCGCCGGACACTGTCCAGGGACAGGTAGCCAAAGAGGTTCTGCAGCACTGCTGTCTGCAAGGAAAACCACAACTGCTTCAACTGGTCATAAAGCTGTCATCCAGCAATGACAAGTGTGTGTTTTTATTTACTACATTAAACTTCATTCTAAGGGACTGGTTGACAACATTCAGAGACAGAAAAGTAAACAAATTTAAAAAAACAAGCAAGTACACATATGCAGTTGCTGATGAAATACATGGAAAGCCATGACAGAAATAGACTACAGTGTTTTACCAACAAAACCAGCACAGTCCCAGGCAAACATAGAACTCATGAAGTCTAAAGAACATCTCTCACAACAGCATCACAAGCCACAGTACAGTCCCTAACATCCCATAACAAACTTAGGTGCACAGGAAAAAACCCAATGGTCCTTGTCTCATGTCTTTAATCTAATTCTTATTCCTGAGGGTTCATTCTGGCTGTTTCAATCTCCTCTTCCAGATTCTAAAGTAACTTAATGCCTTCAGCTCCCCAGAATTCTGAAATCTTGTGCAAATAATCACTTGGTTCCACAGGAGTACAGTAATTTCACTAATCACCATTAACCCTGAGAGAGCACATGAATCCCATGATTTCAAAGCTACTGTTCACCACTCCCACTCTTGTTACAGCTGCACAAATGTGGGGAGACTGAGGACTCATTTTGGAATGAAGAGTTAAACCTTACTCAGGCAGAGTAAGAGCTCAGCTAAAAACCAAACTGGCACCAGGGAAAACCTGGCACTACTACACTACTATTCCCCACAGAGTCCTCACCGTGTGGCCATATTGCAAGAGCAGCATCTTCTGTGTGACCACAAACTGAGCCTTCTTGTTCTTCACAACCAGGTTACCCAGCAATCTGGACAAGACATCTGCCCTAACAGGACAACAATAAAACATCAGGAATCCATGTTATTGCTGTCATGCTTCTCCTAATCATAGGAAAATGTGAGAGCAGCTATTTGCAACTAAGTCTGTAGAATACTTCTAAACTCAGCAAGTAAGCCAGTAATGGCAAAGAATGCTTTCACTTGTTTTTCCACTGCATGTCATGATGAAGAGACTTAAGAAATGGTGTAGGGTCTCCCTGAGAGACAACAATCAACTACTTTATCCCTTGAGTCTTTTTGGAAATGACAGTGCAAAAAACTACCTACACAAACACAGCACCTTTCAGAGACCGATTCTGCAAGTATTTGTGACAATTCCTGCCTTTACTGTGGATCAGGGAGAAAGCAGAGTTCTTACCCAGGTGCTCTCTGCACAAAACCAAGGACCACTGCTTCCATCCAGCGGTCCGGCACACATTCCACCAACTGCCAGCATATCCTCTGCCAAATGCAGTCTGACTTGGTGAGGTCTGTCAGGCGGGGAACCAAAACTCCCAGAATTTCCTCTGAAGCACAACAGAAATCAGTAAATACCCCAGATGAGCAGGACTGGTACAATGGCATTTGAGACTAACCTGAGAATTTCAAGATCTTCACGACATAAAAAAAATACAATGTACAGTTTTAAGTTCTAATTTTTTCCTGCAGTAGAAATACGACTAGAATCATGGAATCATTTAGGTTGGAAAAGCTCTCTACAACCATTGAGTCCAACTACAAGCCAGCACTGCCAAGGCCAACACTAAACCACGTCCCCAAATGCCACATCCCTCCATGGATTTAGCGACTCCACCACTACACTGGGCAGCCTGTTCCAACGCCTGACCACACTTTCCACAAAGAAGTTTTCCTTAGTATCTAATCTAAATCTCCATGGCACAGTCTGAGGCCGTTTCTTCTTGTCCTGTCCCTTGTTCCCTAGGAGCAGAGCTGACCCCCACCTGGCAGCACCCTCCTGTCAGGGAGTTGTAGAGTGAGAAGGTCCCCGCTAAGACTTCTTTTCTCCACACTGAGGCCCCCAGCAGCTCCTCCTCAGACTTATGCTTCAGATCCTTCCCCAGCTCTGTTGCTCCTCTTTGTTCATGCTCAAAACAGAAATGGAGAACTGACTGCTAAGAACCACTTTAAGCAGCCAAAGGAAGTGTCCAGAATTCCTCATCACAGTAAAGAGACAGAAAATCTTCCTCCTTCATCTTCCCCAGCCCTGTTAACTACTGCATTCAGTAGCTTCAAAGTTCTAAGCAGTGCCAGACCAACAGGTGCTCCCACAAGACATATCTACCAACACAGCTGAGCAGCCAGAGAGAGCAACCTGCTCAGCTCAGAACAACTCCAAATCAAATTGTTGGTCTCCCATTCCTTCCGCTGATCATCACAGTCATCCTCCCATGCTAATACACTAAAACACTTTCCCCCTCTCCAAAAGAACATAGTAAAACACTCACTTTGCCGTCCATGAACACACACCTTCCCCAGGACATGAGAAACAAAAGAGATGGAGCAGTCCAAGCCACCTGGGATAAAACAGACATGAGCTTAAGTAAGCATGGCACCAGTATCCTCCAACCAGCCTTCAGCAGGAGGTGCAGAGACTTCTAAAAGTGCTGAGTTCTGACAACACATTGACTTTTTCTCTTCAAGCATCATCTCTTCCTCCCTCCACTACCTGCCTTCATGCATAAACTAGCATTCAGTATTAGTTACAGTGACAGGCAGAAGGCCAAGGCAACTCAGTCCCACTTTAATGTGATGGCATGAGTAGCAATGCCACTGGTTGATTAAGTACCACTCGTATCTCCCAAACAATTCCTTCAGCACACACCAAGTGACCACAACAAAGCTTCAGCAACAGATGACACTACTTAATAGTTTGAAAGATTGAGGCTTTTGGTGGATTCCAAAAGGCCTCAGTTATCATCTGTATTTCAAGCAGCAGCCATGGGGTCCATCCTCAAAACACTTCAGAAAAAGCAACCTTACAGTACAGTCATCCTTGCAGCCTTACCCCGCAGAGAGTCAGAGATCTTCTCTAGCACCTGGAGGACTGCATCACCCAGGAGAGGGAAGTAGTTCTGTGGGAAGAACACTGGCGGGTTTTTCCCCTGGAGTTTATTGCTCACATGCTCGGGCAAACAGACGATCTTGTTGAGCAGGGCACCCTGCAGTTCCAGGCAGCCTGCCTGTGCCTGCGGCTGACAGACCTCCCACAGTAATGCTGACACCTGGCCCTGCTGCAGGAACTGCTCCAGGACCCCAACTACCTCCTTCGGGTCAAGGCCAGAGCTGGAAGAAAATAACTGTAAGTTCCCGGCTCTTTGAAATGGTAAAAATAATATTTGCATGCTACTGCTTTTCTATTGTGGTATCACTACTGAAATGCCTCTGCTCTGCTACACTAGATTTAAAACAAACAACAAAAATAAACCCCAGCCATTTTAATCTTTTCATCTGCAGCTTCCTCGGCTCCGAACATTCAGGACCTTCAACAGGCAGGACTGATAGAGCTCTGTCTCTGCGGGACGCACAGGATCGTGTGGGGTCTGAAGGCACTCAGGGTGGGGTGAGGGCTGCCCGCGCTCGCACACATCTCCGCACCCCGCTGAAAGGCACCCCCAGACATCCCTGCTGCGCGCCGAGACCAGCCCTGGGGATCCCCGCCCGCCTGCTCCGGGGAGCCGCACTGACCCCGCAGAGCCAAGGGCCTCCAGCAAGACGCAGAACACAAGGCCGGGCGGGCCCTCCAGGAAGCAGCGCTGCCACAGGCCCTCGGGCCGCGCCGCGCCAGGCGCCCGGACCAGTCTGCGCAGGAAGGCGCCGAACAGCGCCCGCTCCCGCTCCCCGAGGGCGGCTGGGCCGCCCGCTGCCGCCACAGCGGCGCGTACCGCGCCCAGCGCCGCCACCATCCCCTCCCCAGCCCGGCCCAGAGCCGCCACGGCCTCCCGCAAGACGGACTCCAGCCCCGGCTCGAGGGCGAGTCCCGGCCCGGGCGGCGCCAGTGCCGCCGCCATCACGCTGAAAGGAGCGCGCGGCGGCGCCGCTTCCGCCGGCCCCGCGCGGCAGCCAATGAGCGGCGCGAGCGCGCGGAAGGGAAGGGGACGAGCAGCCGCCCCGCCCCGCCCCGCCCCGCGCACCGAGAGGCAGCACAGCCCTTCTCAACCCTACCGCTTTATTCAGTCCTACACAAGTACAAACACAACGTGGCCCAAAAGGATACAAAGTTATACAAAACAAACAAACAAAAAAAATCTGTATAGTACTGACTGTACAACAGGTGGTAAATGCCTTGCCTTTCCCTAGGTGAACCCCAGTTAATCCAGCCAGCATAATGGCTTCAAGCCTCCCTCTCTGCTTTGCAGTTTCCAAGGGGTTGGTGCTCAGTTGCTCATTTGGGATTTGTAGAAGCACTCACACTATTTCACTGTGGGCTGAGTAGGAAGTTTTTACCAATACTCTCAACAAAAAGGTGAAAGAAATCACTTAAGGGGGCAGCTACAGAACATTCCTTAGGCTTTCCAGCTTCTTCTCTACAGGGTCATGTTCACTGGGCTGCACCATTGTTTCTGCGGTGATTGCCTGGTGTCAGCATTACAGAAGAGTTTACTCTGTAGAAACTAACCATCTGGGGGAACTGGAATAAAGTAACAATTCTGAATTGAACTAAGTCTCAGGCAGGTCTGGGCTCCAGCTGCCCTGATGAAATCCTGTGCTGGCACCTGGAGATCAAGATACGTGGCTCACTGTCTTACTCACTAGGGTTCTGAACTAGATGAAGATTTACATGCTGGTCTGTACAGCGTGCTAAACGTTTACAATCACCAAGCAGCAGCTGCTATCTTAAGAAAGAGAGGCTGAAACATCTTTCCCTCCCTCTATCTGGAAAAGATGTTTCTTCAACCTTTAAAATCAAAGCCATTTTTAAATCATTTCAATTTGATGCCAGGAATCCAGAAGCCTCACAGTAAAGGTTACTGGCCAGGAACTGGTGTTCTCTCCTCTTACATTGCCTTCACTGCCAGGATTATCTCTCATTCCTCCTCACCCAGACTCATTATAAAAAAAAGGTACAATATTCCATCTGATGGGATTTAAGTTAAAAAGTAAAAAGCTGTCCAGTCCTTCTGCTTTATCTTGAGGAGTTGGAGCTGGAGCGGCTGCGATGGCGCCTTCGCCCGGGAGACCTGGATCGGGATCGCCGGCGAACGGGGGACCTGCGCCGAGGAGAGCGGGACCTGGCACGGCAGCAGAAAGTTCCCGTTAGGAGACAAGCAACAGGTTCAAGTAATTGGTCAGCTCAGCTACCAACTTTTAAAAACGCTTCCCTGCTTCCTGCCAAAATCACTCACACACCACAGGAAAAGAGGTTGAGCAAAACACAGCTCCATAGAGGACACAGCAGGACTATTCTGGCTATCCTCCCTCTGCTTAAGGAATTGGAAAAAACAATTAATACCCGAACAGACAAGAAACTTATCTTCTTCCTCATGGAAATTGAGCTCAGATACTACATCAGATCCTCGTCATCTGAAGTCATCTTTGACTCCTGAAAGAGTGATATTCAGGGCAAGGATTTATCCAAATCCTTTCAAATTACAAGGAAGCTTCTTAGAGGAAGCTTACTCCAGAAGTAGTATAGCTTCAAGCTTCTGAGTACTACAACCAACAGTCCTGTCAGTATAGCTACTGCTATGACAAAGAGGTTCCAGGCACAGAATACTAACAGAGCTAACAGGACAGTAAAAATTAGAGTAGGAAAGATAACAAAGGAGGCAAACCTGCATCTGTAAGATCTCAACAAAAGGTGTATTTAAAAGAGCACCAAGAAGCCTCCTGGATCCTATGCCACAGTAAGTACAGCTCATTTTTAAACTTGTGGCTGAAAGCTGTTCAGTAATCAAATTACTACTGACAAGTAAGATATTTTGAAGACATATAAACACCAAAGACTCAGAACTTACCTGGGCACAATCAGGCAGCTCCAAGTTGCACAACTGTCAGATCACACCTTGAGGCCAGTGTACTCCACTCACCTGACACAGGACTGCTTTTTGGACATGTGCGCATTCAGAAATAAGGGAAGGAGGTACAAGGACTTCCAAAATACAAGAAGTTGGCACAGCCTGCCACAAGTGTTCTGTCAGCCAGTCTGTTCCAACTTCATCTTGAAGCCTTTATGCAGAAGGCACTCCACAGAACAGGCTGGGAAGGGTGACACCTTTCCCAGAGACTGTGCTCAGGGTGCAGACCAGAGCAGGCACCCTGGAGCTAACTAGTTGGGAACTGCAACCCAGGTTCAACCAATGCCTAAAATGTGTTACTGTCACTTGGCAGTGGAAAGTGAAGTCCAACAGGATTCTGCCCATGCCAAGTCTTTCAGCAATAATGAGTTGCTACCGAGAAAGAAAAGCCTTGTCCCAGCTCTCACCTCCTCCTCATGCGAGGGGGCGACCTGCGCCACATCGGCGGCGGTGGCAGCATCCTCCTGGGGGGGCTGAAGCGTCTGGGAGGTGGTCGAGGCCGTGGTGCCAGCACAGCTGTGGCTGTGATCTCCTGACCGTCAATCTGGCCTTTTCAGGGCATCACAGAAACAGGGAGAAGTAAGTATTTTCCAACACTAACATATACACTTCATATTACTGCAACTCACTGCTCTGTCACAAGCAACTGAAGTGGGATCAGCCCACGGAGTTCCACACCCTGCTCAGGGGCTATTCTGACAAACCTACTAGACTTCTTTATCTAATCTCACCAAACTGCAGTTCAGATGTAAACCTGGAAAGGTTTTCATATAAGCTTAATTTTTTTTTCCCACTGTTTTGGAAAACAAGATTAGTTTTAATAGTTCTGTGATTTCTTGGATCTGTCCAGAACCTCACAAAAGCCATTTGGACTGAAAACTGACAGTACTTTACATCTGTTCACCAAAGACATCCCTATCACCTCTAACTCATTTTCTGATCAAATCCATCTACTCTGAAGCTTTTTTAAAGCCCACAGACTCCTTGCAGGTCACTACCTACCTCCATCCATGTGTTTCAGGGCTTTCTCAGCATCATCTGGGTTTTCAAACTCCACATAAGCATAACCTTTGGAGAGGTGTGGGTTTAGCCTGTCAACTGGCATGTCAATCATTTTAATCTTTCCGTAAGTGGAAAAAATTTCCATGATGTGATCCTGCAGAGAGAGACCAAGCCTTATGAACACAGAGCACACTCACCAGCCAAGACTGGCTAGCACAGAGCAGTAAATCCACAGCACATCATTTTTTCAGCAGCCTAAACCTTTTACCCCTGAAGACCTTTAAACTACATTCTAGCAAAGACAACTCAAGCCAGCCCAGCTCTTTGCAGATCCTTTACCAAGAACTGCCCAATGTCCTTTATGCCTCCAAGGTAATTTCAGCTGTTGTCCCAAATTCTATCGTTTTCTTCCTAGTAAAGCAGGATATAAGGTCTGGAATACTGACAAAACAGGCAGACTTCTTAGGGACTACAGTTTCTCAGAAAGCTTCATAGTATTTGACTCAGTAAAATCATATGAGAATTCTCACTGATCAACTTGGACATAAAGAAACAATATCCAATAGCAATACCTTGGTAACTTGCTAGCAACCAAGGTTCAGAGAGCTTTGAAAGAGCAACTCACACTTTCTCACAGAAGAACATGAATGCTTGACTGCAAGGGTACATGCCATTATTACCTTTGTCACATTTCTAGTGAGCCTTCCAACATGCACTTTTGTGGGTCTGGGTGATGGGCTCCGCCTCTTCCGCTCCTTTTCGTCTCTCTTGGGTGGTTTGGACCTGATTTGGACAACAGAAAACATTTACAGTTTTCAGGGAACATTCAGAACAAAACCAAAGCCAGTCATTATCGCAAGATTAAAAATACCATTTTTTTGGAAGGGCATCTTTCCTGAAGAAGTTAGTTTTGGGGTGGTGGTGAGGGTGTTCCACTCACAAACACCTCAGGACTTGCATTTGTTTTGTCTGCTTTTGCTTTAGAACCTTTTGAAATTTGAGAACTTTTTTTTTGCAACTTTTCAACTTCACTGCAGCTAGGGTAACAAACACAAAATTTAGCAAGCACTTCTATGAAGTTGTGGTCATAGCTAAAGCATTTCCCAGTTGTAAACACAAGAACATTCTTTGCTTCAACAACTTAAGAGGCAAAATAAGGCCATAAAGATCACCACATACTACAACCAGGCAAATGAACAGATTCAATAATCTGTGTTTCTGTATCTTCCATTCACTAGAGGTCCAAAAATGTAAACAAATCTTTTTAAAATTAGCTGCATATCACAATGCCTTTACAGTTAAAAAAAACCAAACCTGGAAGGAAACTTCAATCTGTAAAAAAAACAAAAAAAATCCAAGAAAACCAGTATTTAGGAAATTTATCTTAATGCTTCTTCCTAATCTTAAAGTTCATAAATTGAATGATACAAAAAACCCACACAGCCTTACGCAGATTTTTATCAGCCCTCATCGCCTTACGCAAAGGAAAAACCGTACAGACATTAAGATAGATTGATTCCCCATGTTACCTTTACAGGAGCTTCCTCTGCCCTCCTTCCTATTTTATTTTTCATAAATAAGAATAAAAACATGCATATGTACAGATATATGCTGGCTTTAGCCCTAACTTTTCTGTTAGTCATGGCTGTAGTTTACAGGAATTGAACAGCTTTACTCTGATCTAGACCACTGCTACTAAGGAACCACTGATTAAAACCATCTCTAAAAAAATGTAGTATTTAAAATTTTTAAACTATTACAAATTAGGTTTTTAATCTCTGTTCCTACAGGGCGTATGTTGGATTCTAAGGAAACAGAGCACACACATTCTAACAAAATTCACATCTCTAAGTTATGGAGAAAGCACATGGTCTTCAGAGAACAATCTGTTCTGATCACAACCTTGCATGCTACAAGGAATTAACATGACATCTGGCAATTCCTAGAAGACAAATAAAACTCACTTGGAGCGGGACCGTCTCCTGTTGTCATGTCTCCGTCGAGAAGGACTGGGAGAGCCAGAAGAGCTGCTTGAACTGGAACTGCGCGAGGTGCTGGAGCTCCCAGAGCGGCTAGAGGCAGAAGAAGAGCTTGAGCCACTGCTAGAACCAGTGCTGGAACTAGACCCTGAACTGGAAGTTGAGCTGGAACGGGATCTGTTTCAAGAGGGAGAAGAATAAAAATTAGTGGAATACCCAGAAAGACAATGGCTGAGAAACTTCTGACAATTACAGAGATTAACTGTGAAACTCTACAGCTGACCAGAGAACCAAATAAATTCATACCTAAAATATAAACCCTCTTAAGTTAGACAAAATCGCACAGTGACTAACACAACACAAGCTTTCAACAGGCCCAGGACTACCACAAATAAAGCTACTGATTTCCGAAAATGCTGTCATTATAACACTCCCATAAAAGTACCCACCTGGTACTGCTGCTCCCACTGGAGGCACTGCGTCTTTTGCGTGTTTTGTCCCGACCACGATCCTTTTCACTTGATTCCTTAGCAGCTGCTTTATCCTTGGACCGGTCCTTCGATTTCTCTTCTGACCTGTCCTTGCGCTTGGTTGGTGAGGGAGCCCTTTAACAACAAATTACAGAAAGCATTGCTTAATTAAAAAAAAACATAGACAACAAAAGCCCCACACCCAAATAAAGAACAGGACAGTAACAAAAGCCACTGAACTTTGAATGTAACTTAGGATCACTGAAACTGTGGAGTTAAAGCATTAGGCAATTACAGACACTTTAGAAAAAGTTCTAGCAAACTCTTCTTTTTCAATCCTGCTAACTCGTTTTCCCCTTCAGAGATATCCCTAGCAGCAGAATGGGCCCCATGTCTCACATCTCACTTCTAACTACTGGATTCAGAGAACTAGTTCTCTCTCTGCTCTAGATCCAAAAGGAGACAGATTTAACACCTCTCTATTTAGCACTGAAATGCTGGGCACTAGTTGACTTCTGGATGTTTACTGTATGAGGGCTGCATCCATCACAAAATCTGCAACATCTATAAACATGCAGCATTTTGATTATTCCATGGGGATTGTTTAAAACCCGCATTACAGACCTGCCTCTAACATTTTAATAACCTCTAAAGGAATGTGACACCTTCAACTACCAAAGAATTAAACATTCAGGGAATGAGTAGAAGAGTGTTGGAGCTGCCAGCCTTATCTGCAGCAGCACCGAATATGCACTTTAATGTGGGATGTTGGAAACATCTCCATCCCCACGTGCATCACAGGCAAATTCAGTGAACAAAAAAAAACTCCAGCATCCAACAATCTTTTGCTTCTATGCTTCTGGTAAGCAATTACTTTATTATCTGAACTGCAATTAAGTGTATGGTTGGGAAGAGATTACTCCTGAACAGCCAAACTTGCTTTCCTGATTTTCAGCTTCAGTTTTCCCTAGTACACCAACTGCAAGAAATAACACAAATGAATATTCACAAACCTAGCTCCCTGCAGAAATCAAGAAACACCCATGGCCCTCCTGCATGGAGGACAGGAAACCCACACCACAGATGTGCCACTGGCAGAAGTTGCTGGGAAAGGAGAGGTCTCCTCCAGCACCAGCGGCAGGAAGAAAGCAGACTGTCCCATGGGCGTTGCAAAGGGAGCCAAGACAAGCAAACCTGTATGTCAGTCAGCTGTAGGACACTTCCATCCAGCCCTGTGCCTCTCCAGTGCATGGTCTGAGGGGATGCAGTTCGTAAAGCCACTGCATGAGGCCAGCTGGGTGGTACAGAACAGACAGGTTCTGGTTTCACAAGACCAGAAAACCTAAGATTTGCCTTTCATAAAATCACAGAATCACTGACTGGTTTGGGATGGTGTGAACCTTAGAACTCATTGCTTTCCAAACCCCCAGCTATGGCCTTCACCAGGTTGCTCCAACCTGGCCTTGAACACTTCAAGGGATGGGGGCTTCTCTGGCATCCTGGGCCAGGACCTCACCACCCTCACAGGGAAGAATTGTTCTCTAATCTCTAATGTAAACCTGCCCTCTGTCAGTAGGAAGCCATTCCCTCTTCTCCCAGCACTCCAGGTCCTTCTAAAATGTCTCTCTCCATCTCTCTTATAGGTTCATTTCAATCACTGGAAGGCTGCAATTAGGCCACCCCAGAGCCCATTTTTCTTCTTCTAAATATCCCATAGCCAGGTTTGGCTTATCTCTGCCTACATGTCAGCTCCTCTTGCACTTGTGGACTATCAAAGTCCTAATGTTATCAGCATACAAAACTATCTGTTACTGCCCAAGAGTCAGATCTGGTTTTACCCCTTCTGGGAGAAGGGAAGAGGAAACAGATAAAGACCAGCATGTTTGCTGTTACCCAGCCTGCTGCTGAGGCAGGAAATAGAATCACAGAATCAATTACACAGGAACAGATCTCTGAGACCATCAAGTCCAACCTCTGACCCAACATCACCATGTCAACTAGACCAGAGCACTCAGTCTTTCTATAGACACCTCCAGGGACGGTGACTCCAGAACCTCGCTGGGCATGCCCTTCCAGGGGCCCAATCACCCTTTCTGTGAAGACATTCTTCCTAATGTCTCATTTAAACCTCCCCAGTGCATCTTAAGACTGTGTCCTCTTGTCCTGTTGCCCACTGCCTGGGAGAAGAGCCTGAGCCCCACCTGGCTACAATCTCCTTCCAGGTTCCACTGCTTACTGCTCCCTGGGACAGGCACTTACCAGGCAGATCAGCCACATGGCTTTGGAATGTCATTCTCCAAATGATACATTTAAGCAGTCTCCAAACTAACCAGTGGTTTTAATCCTTCCTCAGGAACGCCACAGGCCAAATTCACTTTAGTTGGAAACCTCACCCTACCATGTGGGCATTTTCACCTGCACGAGTTCAGGCATTCACCGGAACACGTGGAAAGAACAAATCACAGTCCCCACACAAGGCTAAACAACACTGCATTTCGAAGCGACATGCTTCTTCCTTACAATCAAAAACCTCTCACTCTCTAAAAAATAACTGGTTTAGGGGCATCCACCCCAAACCAGAAAGTCTAAAGAGCAATCGACATAAACCAAATGACCATCTCACACACGCTTCTGGCTTTAGAGGCAGAATCTGCACACTCAGAGCAGCAGTTCTGTGGCAAAGGAAGCAAATTCGCTCGCCCTCAAGCCTCCCGTAAGGCTATAGCGCGTCCTTTACTGACAGTTTATTCCAGGTCTTCAGCTGCAAACCGGCAGAATACCCGGTGTGTGGAGGGTTCGGCGCCCGGCACTTTTCTGCCCACTACGGCCGCTCGGCCCAGCTCTGCGGCCGGCGAAGCGCGGGGCAGCCAGATCCGCACGCCGTGGGTCCGGTAGAGCGCCCGTGGGGCAGGGGGCCGCGAGACCAGCACAGCAACCCGTCCCTCGGGCCCGCACAACGCTCCTCCCGCAGGCCCGGCCGCGGCAGCGCCGACACCCGGGCCCGGTTCCCCGGCCGGCCCCGCCCAGGCCCTCCCTCCCTGCCCTCCCCGCCTCCGGCCGCGGGAGGCTGCGGCTCCAAGGCCCCATCCCTGACCCTCGCGCCGCCACCGCCTCTCGGCGGCACCAGCGCGCTCCCTGCGGCGCCCCGCGCGGCGGAGGGGCCGGTCGTGCCGCGGCCGGGCCGGATGGACGCGGATGGTGCAGCCCCCACCCCGCACTCACATCTCCGGCACCGCCGCCGCTCCGCTCCCGTCGCGCGAGTTTGACGCGAGCGGGCGGGAAGGGGCAGCGCCGGCGCGCGGTGATAGCGTCATAGCGGGGGGCGGGACGGGCGGATGCGCGGAGAGCGAACAGCGAACAGGAGCGGGGGGGGCGGAAGGGAAGGGAAGGGAAGGGTGCTGCCGCCGCTGCCGCCCCACATCGGGAATAAAGGCAAACCCCGTCCTGCGTGTTAACGACAGCAGCGGCCGGGGCTTCAGCTCTGGGCTTTAAGAGCTTGACATCCAGCAGGCTGCAGCCCCTGTCTCACGTGCAGGTGAGAATTCTGGCTCACGAGAATTGTGGCTCACCCTGTCTCACGTGCAGGTTCGCAGCACACCGACTCTGATCTGAGGTGGTGGCGGGTCTAGGGAGGGCACTGCTGTGAGGGGATTTGCCCTCTAAATGCAAGAAGATTGGGAAAAGGAGAATGAAAGACTTCAGATGGAGCACCATACAGTGGCGTTTCATGTCGTGGGATGGATATCCTCTCTCTCTCCCTGCCAAATGTGTTTGCTGTGAACTTAAAAGGAGATTTGCCACTGCAGACACTGAACCTCTGACCTTCTCACCACACTGGCTGCCTGGCTTTTGACTTGAGAGGAACAAAGCCAGAAGTGTGTTTTGACCCCATCCCTAATGCAGGGCCTTAAAAGAGACATATCTTTCTGAGAAGCAGGTGTGCCGATCAGCTTATGTGTATGGCCACAGACATGTCTGTTAAATTCATAATGACGGAATCTTCACCTCTTGAATGCAGTGGAAGGATATGTCCTGTCTACCTCCATCACAGGACATGAGCAAGACCAGGGCAGGTGTCTGTAAATTCGTGTGTAGCAAGAAGAAAAACAGGCTTATTTTCTGTTCTGCTGCAAAACCAAGGGGTATTACATAAAACCTGGCATGGAACAGGTTAAGAAAACCATAAAGAAAGCAAAAAGGAAGTTGTTCTGTCCACAGCATCTTGTTAAAGGGCAGATTTCTCTCACAGGCAATTTTGTAGTTGTCATGGTTTGAGGCTGGCACAGTGCCAGTGCCCCCATGAAATACACTTTTCCTAGTGGCTTCTGTGAGATGTGATCAGGAACAGAGCAAAGCAGGCTCCAACCTAGGAATAGAGGAAACAAACTTTATTAACTACAGCATCTAAAAAGGAACAGACACAGAACTAAGAATGAAACCCCACCAAAAACATTCCTCCTCCTCCCCCCCCATTTCCTCCACAGCATGAAATGACATTGTAGCTTTCCACCCCGTCGCCATCTCTCAGATAATCAACTTTTGAGTCCATCATCACCCCTCAAATAATCAACCCTCAAGTCCATCAGGGAGAGAGGAGTCCCTCCTTGCTTTTAACCCCCTGTGTTCTCAGAGGCGGTCCATCCCTTCAGTGGCCAAACCAGGTGCCAATATTCAAATCCAAGCACTGATTGGTTTTACCACAACCTCCCAAAAAACTCCCTTCTTAACCTACAACAGTAGTCTACTAAAAGTTCACATGGGTTCAATGAGAAACTGCATTATGTCAAATGAGGACTATTAGTAGACTGTCATAATGAGCTTAAGAATCATGGAATCATTTAGGTTGGAAAAGCCCTCTAAGATCACTGAGTCTAATTCCAATGCCATTCCCACAGTGCTGCCAATGCCACCACTAAACCATGTCCCCAGATACCACAGCTACATTTTTTGAACACTTCCAGAGATGGTGATTCTACCACTGTCCTGGGCGGCCTCTTCTAGTGCCTGACCACCCATTCTGCGAGGAGTATATCTCTAACATCTGTGAAAAACGAGGTTCACTTTCCTGGTAAAATTTAAAAAGTTTAATAAAAAGACAATAGGAGACAGAAATAAAGGAACGGGTTCAAAACGGCCGGATGCTTGGCATTCAGCCAAGAGCACACTGTTATCTTTGGACAGACCTTTCAAATACCTTTTCCATTAAATCAGCCTGTTGCATCTTCACAGAATTTATGCATATTCATATTTCTCTATAAACTAGCTTACCTATTCCAGGAACTATTTGCATGGTCCTGCCTTGGTCTGCCTTTTTAGAGCACGCGTGTTTCTTGGCCATGGTTTTAGTCCGTTCTCTTTATCACTTCTAGTTTGGGCCTTGATCCATACTTTCTTCAGACGGCAGATGCTGATAGTTGGCATATCAATAGCAGGATCCTCATGACATGTTCACTGGATATTATCCCGACCGAATAGACAGCTCACTCTTAACTATATCAGCTACCACTACTACCATGTCTAAGTTTTTGTTAATAGCAGAAATAAAAGCAAAGTTATTTTAACATTGTACACTTAGCATTCATATTAATATTTGTGAAAAGCCAACAATATAATATGTATTTATAACATATCCAAATGAAACCACCCCTGGTGCAACTTGAAGCCACTTCCCCTTATCCTGTCCCATGTTCGCTGGCAGCAGAGCCTAACCTGTCTGCACTCGCAGTGTTTAACTTTTTTCTCTCTCAGTTATGGCAAAGCCACAAAGGCTAACTGACCCCAAAATCCCGCACACCCTTATTCTCATAACAGCTGTCATCTCTCCAGGGGTGGGCAGGTAAGGTCACTGACCGAGCAGAAAAACAATAGCACTGTGAAAAAGGCTTGCTGGCAGCTGTTAGCTGCAGCAGGTTCCCGCCGGGCTGTGGGCCGCAGGCCAGCCCCAGGACGGTGGTGGCAGCGTGGGGGAGCTCTGATCCGCTTCCAGGGGCTGCCACCAGCTAGCAGGACTGAGCCTTTAAGCCAAGCGTGAACGAGGAGAGACGTTTTAACATCTCATTTGGGGGCACCAGCAGAGATGAGAGCAGCTCGAAGCACGTGTATGCTTCAGTTTCAGAGCCAATGGCCCCGCCGTGGCCTCTGCCGGCTGCCAGAGCACGGCTGGCACAGCGCAGCCACCATCCCCCGCAGGGATCGAGCTGGTGCTTCCAGGGCTGGAGGGGACCTGTGGGGACGGCAGCGCTGCCTCCTGTGAGGCTTCTCCTCCATCCTGTGGCACGGGTGTGACCAGCCACGCCAGGGCTATGCTCCGGGACGGGACAGACGGGCCTGTGCCCTGAGGCGAAGGCGCTCCGGGCGGCCCTGCAGCGCGGCTGCCCCGAAAGGGTTACGAGGAGGGCTCCGCCCTTCCTGTACATCGGTGTCCGCTTGGGTGACCTTCCCGGCAGCCCTTGCTGGCTCTGCCCCAACCGAACAAAGACGACAGGCGGTTTTCAAACAGCCGCTTCCCTGAAAGTTGGCTGCGGTAGAGCTGGGCTGCGCTGGCTGCTCCCGGCCGCCGGAGAATGCGGCAGCGAGTTGGTGCCGTCGCCTGAGAGGACCCCGGCAGCCGTCGGGAGTCCCTGTACGTGGGTCCTCTGCCCATTTGCTTCTGTGCATTGAGCTCGTTTGGGTGCTGGGAGCGGCGTGGGGAAGGATGAGAGGAACCCCCGGCAGTGGTGCGGGCACAGGGAAGGTGCAGCAGGACAGGGCTCCGGGCCCGCGGCCGTGCGGAGGCTGGTGCGGTGCTGATGTTCGGTGTCGGAGCTGGGAGTGGCATGCCCGATCTGAAGTGTTGTCCTCCAGCCGCTTCTTAAACTCAGAAGTCTGCCCAGCAATTTTCCAGCGAAGTGCAGATTCCTTTAGATACTGCCCATGTGTTGGTGGACGAGCAGCAGATGAAATAACAGAGCTGTGTGAGTGCTGCTTTTGGCTCTTCAGTGCTTTTCTGTCCCTTCCCTCCTGCACTCCCAGGCTGCTGCTGAGGACAGGCCATTTACAGCCACCTCCGCAGGTGAACTGCTCTGCTCCCGTGGGCTTGCGCTAATTGTCTCTAAACGCTGCCTGAGGCTGAGGGCGCTTGTCCCGCGTGTTGCGCCGACTTGCAACTTGCTTCATTTGTCCTTCCTGTTAATTGGCTTTGGGTTGTGGTGGCAACTACAGAGAGTTCTCCTTGAGGCCCTGGACATCCAGGTGATCAGTGGGTCATTCGAATGCCCACAGCAACACTGGCATTCCTGTATCATGGTGAGGTGTGAGCACCCTGTACAAATGCGTAGCATTTATGGGGATTGCGCTGCAGCACTAGCTCAGCCCACAGCCTCTGGATGCTGGTGTTTTCCCTGTGCTGGGAGATCTTTGGCCTGCCTCCTGTTCAGTCTGTCACTCCTGCACGTTTATGAGAGTAGGGGTAGATGCGTGTGGCTCCAGAGGATACAGTCTGTGTGGCTTCCTTAGAGGAATTTCAGGGTGGGGCATTTGTCTTCTAAGGACTTGGAAACTTTTCATCCAAATGTGTAGAAACGGCTTTAGTTGTCATTGCAGGGAGTTGAGAGAGTTTCCAATGGCTGCTTCCAGTTGTTGAGTAGCTACATAGATTTGGAACAACAAAAATAGGACATTTTGGGATTTCTCTCTAATCTACAGAAGGGTGTGAATTTAGAAATTTAGTTGAAATACTTACAGGTCTATTAAGCTATCTGCCATAGTTTCTGAACAACTGGTCCTCTCTTGAGGTCTAAGGCTATTCTTGCAGTGCACACTGATAGCTAGGCCATGAACAGGTTTAGGACTTCATGACTGTCTGCCTCTGGATGTGTCAATGCATACATTTGTGTATTTCAGGGCTTTTCGCTTAAAAACCGTGCTTTGATGCTCATTTTCCTGCAACACTGTTCTGTCCTGATGCTGTTGGAATACACCTGCTCAATGCTAACTTAGGCAAACGACCTGGTTTCACCACAAGGAATAAATACTGTGTTACACTTTGCAGTGATTTATTTGTTTGCTCGTAAGGCATGTGAAAGACTCGAAATTCAAGGTGTGCTTGTGGTGCAGCCAGTGCAGCTCTCTCTGCTAGAAGGGCTGTGTCTGCGGAGAGCAGTGACTCCAAGTACATAATGCTTTACAGAGGGGTACAGGTAAAGGCAGGACAGTGAGATACTTGGCATTTTTGTTCTTGTCTGAATACTAAAGTTCACTTGATGAATTTGTTCAGTGTGAGGGCAAAGATAGATTTTGGAGCCAGAATGTGAAATCCAGCCTGCTCCTCTCCCACAGGCCACTAGGTGCTCTGTGAAAGCATCTTGTTCCTTCAAGCTGTGGTTCTACAGTTCTTAATATCATGTTTGGATGCTCCAAATAATTTCTTAATACATACCCAACCTTTACCAGACACAGCATCACAACCATGATGAGTTTGTCAGACCAGGTAAAAATGTTGAGGGTGACCTCTGGGTTTTGGGCTGTGGGAGACTTGATGCAGTGCAAAGCCTTTTGTTGAAGGCTGTCAGTGTGATTTTATAGTGTCTCTGCTCTGTGGTGTATGGCCTAGGATTTTCCAGTATTCCCGGTACTGTTCCCTTTCTCCCCTCAAAGGTGAGGTAACAGTACTAACAACACTAACACAGTGTTGTTACCCTGTGATCCCAAACATCCCAACACACTTTATCTTTCCACCATATCTCTATACCCTCTTCCCCAATGAGCTCCAGGCTGTAGAAGCATTGTCTGAGGCAAGGGCAAGCTATGTATACCATTGTACTAAAATTATTTTTTTTTTTTGCAACCCCCAAAACGTAAAAGAACCTTGTGGAGATCCAGCTTTCTTCAGTGTTCACATTCTGAAAATCTTAAAGTAGAACCGTAATTTTTTATGTTTTTCATGTTAGGATCTGATTTTTAAAGTGTGGCCAGGCAGGGGTAGCTCCTCAACTGCTCTGAAAGCACAGCAGTTGTTAGAGCAGGTGATAGAGCAAACCGAGCTATGGGCTCTAAACAGCTCACTTCAAATCCTGGCCAGACCCAGCCCTTTCTCTCTGCCATTCTGATGTCTCAAGTACAACTTGATTAAAATCCCTTCTGAGGTTATCCCTTCAGACAGCAGCACTGTCTAAATTCATCTGACCTATCACCTTTTGATAAAACCTACAACAGAGCTGCTCCATCACCAATTTTACAAGAAAGGGTCAGGTACACAGGTAAGGTGGGATGCTGCGTACTGTTAGATAATGTTATTGCTTCCATAAGGCTTGGCAAATCCCACAGAACAGTGGCACTGAGTAAAATTGTAGCCTAGGAGAAATTACCATTTCCCCCTCGTGCAGATCTTTCTGCTTTGGCAGCATTTCAGCATTGGACACCTAATACCATTCAACTTTTTCCGGGCTAAGTTCCACTGAACCACCTTGGCCAGCTCATTGCCATTCTTGGGTCCTGTGCAGGGCCAGGAGGTGGACTCAGTGGTCCTTGTGGGTCGCTTCCAGCTCGGGGTATCCTGCGATTCTGTGAGCCTTTTCTGATTACCTGTCTCCACAGAGCTATGACTTCCCAATCTGTCCCTACTGCAGTGAAACTGTTCTCTGCATTAATAGCAAAGAACTATCCATGTCCCTTCTGAGCTGTGCCAGGCAGGCTCTGGACCAGGACCCAGACGGCAGGAAGCCCAGTGGAGGATTGTCCTCCCTATGGACACATGAGTGTGTTCAGAGCACAGTTCTCTGCAGGGTGAGGATTTGGGCATCCCTAGCAGACTCCTTCCACAATTCCTTTGCTCTACTTGATATATTTCTTGCTGTCTGAATCTATATCTGAATCCCATGTAAACCAGCACTGTCTTCCCTGTGCTTCTGGGAGATGTTTATAATAATTATTTTCCCTTCCAAGCTGATGCAGAGTGAAAAAGGACTTGTCTTGCCAGGTTTTGCAGCAGCTATTCAGAACACTACAAGAAAGCAACAAAACTAAACAAGATGAATGAGTGTCCCTCCTCAGCTGCTTGCAGCTGCTCCAGCTTCCCAAGCTGTGTTGGGCATCTGAGAAGGAGGTCTGGAAATTAGATACAAAGGAAAGTGTGGGCAAGAGAACCTTGTCAAGCTGTTTGTAATCACAAGGCCCAGATCTGACAGATTTGGCTTGTGTCTTCTTACAAGGTCCATGAGGATCAGTCCCCTTTTGGCAACACTAAATCGATTGTGAACGAGGTAAACTGTTTCCCATGCCTTGGTAAACCAGCCTTGCACTGTACAAAGAGCATTGAAAGGAAAGAGACATAGCCACATCCAACTTTGTTCTTCGTGATCTGACATGGACCTTCTTAGGGCGGGAGTATTTTGCACTCTGTGTAGCACAGCAAGCCCTTAAGCTCAACATGCTTTGGGATGTTAACAACATAAAGTGTTTGTTTTCAATTGCTGAGACCAGACAATGAGCTGTATCTTCTTGCTCTGCATCTTCATGCTCCCTGTGGGCCACAGCTTTTGCTTTTCTCCTTCCTCTTCATTCACATCTGTTCTCAGTATCAGCAGTTTGCCTCTTGGGTGAAACCTGTTGCTGCACCTCTGTATCTGCTGCCTCATGACTTTGCTGCTCCTTAAATAGTGGATCGGAGCTTATTGCTCTGATTAGGACCATCTGTACATAAATGCCTCCATGTCTCCAAGGCTGTTCCATCTCGTGGGCCAGGCTGGCCATAGGCTTGATGCAGCTGAAACAGCCATTGAGAAAACACAGCCCCAGGGTAGCACAGTGACCTTTGCCATGTCTGTTGAAGGATTGACTCTTCCTTGCTTCACCTCAGCATGAATTCTAGAAGCAGCTTTGCTTGTACCTCCCTAGGATAAAAACTGCCTGTGTCCAAGAGCAGCTGTGAGACAAAAGGGAGAAGTTAATCTTCCCAGACATGAGCCAGCTCCACGGTCACACAGCTAATGTTTCGCCCTTGGGGAATTTGTCATTCAAAGCCAGGTAATCAGGGCTTCAGAAAAACTGTGGGAGAGACAGGTGGCAGTGGCTGGGGTGGATGTGTGTGCAGGCAGTGAGGGAGCTCTACTCCAAGGACTTGCAGGATGGACACTGGGGAGGTCCTCTCAGGTTCACCTCCTGGAGTGGGGGCTTGCACAAGCACAGGAACAGGTTGTGCAGAGGAAGAGCCTGCTTGGCTTAAGGCTGGTGGTTACATTACTTGAGTTGCAGGAAGACTGAATTCATGCTCTTCCTCTTTTTTAGACCTTAAATCCACTCTGCTCTGAAAGGAAGTCTGGAGCATGCTGTCTTCTTTCTCCTCCTCTGTTGAGGCTGTTTAATTTTGTATGCAGTATTATCTGGGCCAGAGCATATGGGAACTAAGGAAGCAATCCTGGTGATGGGAAGGCTGCTCCAGGCTCTAGGCCGTGTTTTTGTGGATATAGCTGCATGCAGAGTTACGGAATAGAGCATTACCAGCAGTAATACTGGGGTAAAGGGCCTTTCTCAGCTACAACTAAGTACATAAAGACCTCAGACATTGCAAGCATTCAGCAGCAGCTGAAGAAAGGGTGGCTAATCTGAAATTTGGACAGACACCTAAATTGGCAGGCTGGAGTAAGATTCCTGTTGCAGGTGTGGTGGTGTAACAAGGCAAATGTGTATGTCCAGCTGGCTGTGTAAGGTCTCAGAAGCCAACCCACTAAAGGGAAAAACTTGTAGCTTGTGGTGCTGCATGACAGCCCTCTCTGATTGGAACTAAGTAAACTGAGTGATCCAGTCACTGCATCTTCCCCGGGGATCCTCATCCCACTGCAAAACACAAAGGGTGTGGCAGGAAGACACTTTCATACCATGAAAAGCCATTGCAGCTTGCAGGGGAATAATCTGTGGCTGCTGAATCTGGGTTTGCCGAAGGACTTGCAACTGTGGCTGGAACACAGTATGACAGCCAGGGAAGCAGAGGCAAGCAGGATTTCAGAACAGGGACTTTTATTGCCCACACTCAGCTCATGGCACCTGGTCTTTGTATGGAAATGCCAGCCAAGCCAACTTTGTGGTGCTGCTCTATTTTAGAAATAGCAACGGTTGAGTCAGTCCAGATGAGACTGTTTCAGGATTTTCTGGAGGAGATGAACCCCCTCTGTGTTCCTGATATCCACAGAAATGGAAAGCGTTAGATGCAGAGGGTGAGCTCCCACAATTGCTGTGACTTTTCTTACACAAATGTGCTCCTTTTTCCTATCCTCCTGTAAAACCAGCACTGGAATTAACTTTTCCCAAGTGGTGAAAGAAACCATTATAGGAACCCTGTCACTCCCAGCCTGGCCCTGGAAAGCAAAGGGAACCTTATTAGTCACAGGTCTAGAAAATCCTTGAATCTTTCCCTCTCATTGAACTGATTTTTGCTTTTCCTTGTGCAAAAATTATTGGAGAGTAACAAACACCTTAAAGGCCAGGTGAGTGTAAAGATCTCATCTCTATTGTGAATGTGTAAGTTGATAAGGTGTGTGCATAGCACAGGCTGCAGCTCCCTGGGGAAAATACCCTCTGGAGAGGAAGAAAGAGGAGATGATGGACTCAGTGTGGAAATGGGGAGCACATTAGTACAGGAAAACTGAGTTTGCAGCAATACCTGATAAATAAAGTTATAAGTAGAGATGGAGCTAGGCCAGGCTGTTGCAAGGGCTGACTGTGGGATCTTATGAGCTGGCCTTCCAGTAGTTGAAGGGAGCTTACAAGGAGCATGAGGAGATATTTTTTACAAGGGCATCTAGAAATAGGACAAGGGGGAATGGCTTCAAGCTGTCAGAGAGTAGGTTTAGGTGAAATATTAGGAAGAAAGTCTTCCCTGTGAGGGTGCTGAGGCCCTGGCACAGGTTGGCCAGAGCAGCTGTGGCTGCCCCTGGAAGTGTTCAAGGCCAGGTTGGATGGGGCTTGTATGAACCTGGGAAAGTGGAGGGTGTCCCTGTCCATGGCAGGGAGTGAAACAAGATGAGTTTTAAGGTCCCTTTCCATCCAAAGCATTCTGGATTCCTCAAATCAGGAGAGAGAATGAGGTGCTGGAGTGAGTCCAGAGAATGACAGTGAAGCTGGGGAAGGGTCTAGAGGGTAAATCTTATGAGGAATGCCTGAGGGAGCTGGGGTTGTTTAGCCTGGAGAAAAGGAGGCTCAGGGGTAACCTTATCACTCTGTACAACTACCTGAAAGGCTTTTCTCCCAGTGAACTAGTGACAGGACAAGGACGTAGCTTCAGGCTGAGCCAGGGGAGGAGTCTGGTTGAATATCAGGAAAATTTTCTAATTTCTTCATAGGAAGAGTTGTCAGGCATTGGAATAGGCTGCCCAGGGACATGATGGGAGTCACCATCCCTGGAGGTGTTTAAGAAAAGACTGGATGTGGCATTTAGTGCCATGGTCTAATTGACAAGGTGTTGATCAGTCAAAGGTTGCACTCAGAGGTCTTTTCCAATCTAGTTTGTTTCTGTGATTCTGTGATCTTGGAGGAAGTTGCTGGAATACTGCATTTTATGGAATAGACTCAGGTTGCTTTCACTGGTAACCCTTTTCCCATACCTGACAGGGGTGGAGTAGCTGTTGTGCACTTTGTCTGCCCTCAAGGTGTAAGTGAGCAGGGTTGGAGCTGGTTTTTGACCTGCACTTAACGCCTGCACTTGCCTCTTGCATCTCCTGGTCAGCTGCTGGATTCTGACCCCCAGTCTGTTTTGCAGCGTCTTCCTGAAATGGCTTTTCGAGTCATGGTCTACCTCTGATCAGTAAATAGATTTTTTTGTAGAGCCCTGCTGCAGAGGCAAGTGCTGTTCTTGAAGGATAAGGAGCTTGGGTGAAGCCTTGCATTGATGGTATCTCCATGGAGCTGCTGTCCATATCCATGCCCTGAAGCCATCCTGGCCAAACTCCTCATCCTGCTGCTCCTCCAACAAATGGAGGGTTCTGAGGGTACACTGTGAATTTGGAATGCTGAATTTACATGGGGTTAGTGGAGCAGGGATAGTCTGTGCCTCCGATGAGCTTTCCCCAAGCCCAGGAAAGCAGGGCAGGGTGGTGGGATCTCAGTCGAGGGCTGGGGAAGGGCTGAAGGGGATGAGCATGTTATGAAGGAGGGATTTGGGACATGGGTCTGGTACATGGAGAGCAACACCTTCAGTGGAGAAGAAGCTGGAGGAGATGCAGTGTGGAGTTGGTTCTCCTCCAAGGTGGTCTCCTCATCTTCCCTGTGGAGGCTGGGTGAAGGCTGCAGCCATGGCTGTTGGCTTTCCTGGCATTTATGTAAATGATATGTTTCTGTCGCCAGCTGCTCAGGTACTCCAGTGTCCTCTGGCTGTGTCTGGAGACACTGTGGGAGGAGAGCAGAGTATATTGCCAGGGCTCAAACTCCTCATACCTGCAGCTTTAAGATGGTGGTCTCCTTGGAGCATCTTCCTTTGATGTAGGGAAGGTTAAGAATTTCTGACCTTTTGCTCTTGCTCTGCAATTATACTGTCCACATCCAAGGATGTGTGTTTTCCAATATCCACTGCCCCAGCTCTTATCTACAAGGTCCCTAATGCACACAAGCAGGGCATGGGGTTGCCTCTAGACATAAACAGAGCTGGATCAAAGTAGAGCCTACATCTTTGCAGCTAATGTGTCTTTCTTTTGCCACGGAACAAGTAAGATGCAGAGGGGCAAAACTCCTCTATCAAATTGACTCCATTTCTCCCCGAGGCTGATGCCCAACAGTCTCTGTGCCTTCTTGGCCAACATAACACATTATAGTCTTTTTTAAGGTCCACATGAACCTTGGGAATTGTGGTTTGGAAAAAGTTCCTATATCACATCTGCTTGGCAGCAGCCATTTGAGGTAGTCTCTAATCGGAAGCATCTTGCTGTCTTCTGTGAATTCCTGGAAGATATTTATTTTAGTGAAGTGAAACCTAAAAGTATGTCCTTTAGGGAGCAGCTGCAGCACTGAGGGTCCAAGAAATGCCTGCAGATTAAGGAATTGGTAGAAAGTGGAAAATACTCTCCACCATAGTTGTGCAGACACATACATGTGCATGTATAGGCATATATAAGGTATATCCCTGTGTGGTACAGGCATGTACCTGGTGTGAGAGAAGAAGCACAGGAAGTGCAGCCATTATATTTATAGTTGTGCCTTCTTTACAAGTGTATCAGTGATTGCATTTGCTTCTCCCAAAGGTACAGGACGGTGTCTTCTCCAGACCCAAGGGCAGGCTCTGCAGCACCAGCAGTTCCCACATGGAGTTTCTACAGTTCTGCTTGCCGTGACCTTCTGGGCCATCAGGGAACCACAGTGGAGTCCTGCCAGCCTCGTGCAATGACCCATCACTTGCCAGGACTCTCTCCAGGCTTCCTGAGACACTGAGTTGCTGCTTGAGATCCTGACTGCTTCTGATTCCTCACTGCTGCTGGCAGGGTGGGATTGATGTCCACTTCAGGACACTGGGAAGAGCCCAGCCCATCACCATCCTCTGTGCCCTTGGCAGACTGGGGGACCAAGCTAGACCCCTCTCTCTAAAGGGGCTCCACGTGAGCAAGGGACAGGCTTGGGGCTGTCCATATTCACTCTGGTGGGAAGAGCCACCTCCTTCACCCTTTCCACCTGGGAACCGTGTCACTGCTGGGGATGGCAACACATGGACTCAGAGCAAGGACCAGGAGCCTGGCAGCAAGGCACTAGCTGAGCCTGAGCGCCATCACGGGGCATAGAGCTGCTGGGGGGTGCCAGCATCCCCACCACGGATGCACTGCGGGGATGTAGGTGCCGGGCGCAGCAGGAGTCCCGGCAGCAATGGGCCGGCTGGACGACCATGCCAAGAGGAGGATCGTGGAGCTGCGCAGGGCTGGGCTGAGCTTCCGCAAGATCAAGAAGGTGCTGGAGCTGGATGACATCCGGGTGACGCCGCAGGCCGTGTACCTCTTCCTCAAGAGGAAGAGTGTGGAGCCGGGGTCAGTGGCCCCTGGCTGGGATGGGGACCAGCCCTGGCCCCCGCTGCAGGGGCATGAGGCTGAGCCCCCCAGGCTGCTGGGCACCCAGCACCCTGCACTGCCCTCCGGGGATCCCATGGGCAGCCGGGCGCCCTGCAGGGCTGGCAGCCAGGACACCAAGGAAGGCATCCAGATTGTCAGTGTGGCCTCACTCTGCAAGGACGGTGGGCAGCTTGGGGACACTTTGGCTGTGGGGCTGGCCCCTGGAAATGGTAAGGCCTGGCTCCACTGGGGTTTACCATGGCCACTTCCTGGCACTGATGGGCTCATGAAAGGGCCCCATTCCCCACTGGAGACCCCCAAGGGCCTCCTTTTAGGTGTTTCTCTCTCTGTTGTTGCAGGTGATGACAGCTCCACAGGCACAGTCCTGGCACCAGGAACTGCTCTGGGGGGCCTTGCCCCCCTGCCCCAGCCACTGCCCAGCCGAGGGCAGCTGGTCACACCCCCCACCCAGAACTCAGGCCTGGTGGTGAAAAAGAAGACAGTGGACAGGGCTATCCTCCTGCAGAAAAAGGTAGGATGGCAGGATGGGAGAGTCCATCTGCTCCAGCCAGGAGCTGCTGCCATCTGGCCAGCCCTGCACAGAACCCTGCTGCATCTACACCATGTGGTGGGGCAGGCTTCTGGGGGTGAAAGGCTCCCAGAGTGCCCCCAGCCTCTGCTAGCTGCACTCCCCAGCAATGCTAACCCTGACACTTGGCAAATATATCTGGGAAGCCCTGCTGGGTGGGGATGAGGCCATGCGCCCACCTGCCTCCAGCCAGCACTTGCTGCTGGCCATGGAGATGCCAGTCACGCCAGGCTTGGCCTCCAACCGGCAGCTCACAAACCTCTTTTTAAGGCTTGGTGTCAGTACCATCTCAGGAGGTTCTTCCAGCCACCCAAGGCTATAAAACAAAATCCAAGGTATGTTGTTTCTGTCCCTGCAGAGAGCAAACACAAGCCTGGCATCAGCATGGGCAGCCCCACTGCTGTTCAGCAGCACTCACCCAGGATGGATCAGCATGTGCCAACAACATGGTGCAGCAGGGGCTCTAATGGAGCAGCAGCTTAGGGGCTGGGTGGGGCTGAAGCGCAGCACATGGTGAGGTCTAGAGGTCTGCAGTGAGGTGATGCCTTTCTCTGAGAGCTCTTCTCTGAGCCTTGTAGCTAAGTGCAGAATAAATCCCTTGTTAAATTTGCCATTGAACATGCAGCTGGTAATATTTCACGTTCCCTTCTCTCCTGCCTTCCACTATTCCAGGTCAAAGATGCCAGCACTCAGACTGCCTTGCCAAACTCTGTGTGTCCAGGAAATCACAGCCTTGCTTGGGGCGGACCAGTGCCCCCAACTGCTCCCAGCTGCCCTGCCATTGCCGAGAAGCTGGATGCTGTACAGATGGAGGTGCAGAAGCTGAGCCAGGCCCTGCATGCGGTGCTGGAGCGGCAGTGCCGCCTGGAACGCCAGCAGGAGCACCAGCAGCGGCTGCAGCAGGAGGTGCTGATGACACTGCAGCAGCTCAGCTCCACCGTGAGCCACGGCGCTGTGCCAGCCACCCAGTCCTGTGGCCCCTTCAGCAGCATGGCTGAGCCCTCACCCAGCATGCCAAACTTCAGCCAGTTCAAGATGGAGCTGATCTGAGCTCCCACAAGGCCTGTGTGCGGCAGCAGTACTGTGCTAATGGAGCCAGATGGAAAAACCATCTCTCAGAGGCTGCCTAAGGATTACATGCAGCGCCCAGCATATAAGGTCCCTGGTGCCTCATGTTCCCAGCCTTGCTGACTGGAAGGGGCTGCCTGGCACAGAAGGCTGGACAGTGGAAGGCTGAGGCCTTGCTCCTCCTGTGCTGCTGATCCTGGCTCGCACTGGAGGTGACTGGGGCCTATGGACCTCAGCAGAAGGCAGTTGCCTGCAAGGAGAAGATGCAGCTAACATGGACACAGCAGGGAGGTGGGACTCCAAGGATACAGGAAGCTTCCTTCCCATGAGGGTCACTGCCATGGTGATCAATCTTGCCCTCCCCTCCACAAAAGCTTGTTCAGTAAAAATGTGTCTACACCACGGTTCAGAACCAGTGTGGGATCAGTATCTGCCTACTCCCTACCCCTCACCCCAGCCAGTGAGCAGGCTGGATCTGTCTGGGTCACTATCACCATGCATGGAACTGCACAGGGTGCAGAAACCCATGAGGTGAGACCAGCGCTCCACACATGATGTTTCTGGAGCCTGGTATCAGCTGCTGCACCATTAGGGATAGATCAGACTTGTAGGAAACAATCTTTACTGAGCAGATTTCACCCTCCTCACCCTACAAACCCAGCAGATCCGGAGTCTGGTACTGCTGCTGCTCACTGTCTGACAAGATACGGGCAGGACCATAGCAGTAAGAGTTGCACCTGGGCAGGAGCTGATTAACTGGGTGTTCAGTTCTCCTCCAACTGGTTTTCCTGGGCAGGATACCCCCCTGGCTGTTGTAAGGGCTCTCCCTAGAGCAGGCTGCTGGTGTTGCAGAGATGCTCTAGCAGAGCAGGTCATGATGCTGAGAACTCCCTTGCCTGACCCAGAAGGGCATGGCGGAGGCTGATGGGCCCTCACTGAGCATTGGAGTCCAGAAGGACCAGAGACTGGCCTTGCCTGCCAGCAGGAAAGGTCTGATGGGGTGGCCTTGGCTCAGCACCCAGTAGTGAATCCCAAGGGGAGGCAGAGCATGTGTCCTTCCCCCACATCAGCCAAGCAGGCTTCTGTCTGCGCTGGCACCCTGCTTGGCACAGTCTGTGCCTATGAGAAGTCCCCAGCCTGTTTCTGAGGTCTCTTTGAGTCCAAGGTCAAAATTAAGAAGGGTAAAAACCAGTGGAGGTGTTTGCGCACAGACACACACACGGAGCTGTACACATGCACAGACGTAGATGCCTGTGGCAGGTCTGTGCAGCAGCCCCGGTGCTGGGGGGAGCTGTTCACCCGCTCTGCTCCCCCAGGACACGTGGCTGGCCCCAGGGCTCTCAGGCCCAGCTGTGCCCAGGAGAGCTAGAAGTCTGCTGCCATCTGCCTGCGCTCATTCATTTCAATCTTGGTGTGATTTTGGGGATGGCTGAAAAGCAAGAGATGAAGAAAAACACGTGATCAGTTGCTCTGCTCTTTTGCACAAGGCAGCTAATCTGCACCTCAGGTTTGAAAAGAAGAGGCTGGATGACCAGCACTCAGCAGGCAGTTTCCCAATGTCTCTGTTAACATTTCAGAGAAAAAGAGGAGCAGGACAACTGCTGTGCCCTGGCATGTGTACTTAAAACTGCGCTGGTTTCTGAAAGAGCTTCACTAAATCTGACTTGGGCTATTTCTTAAATTATTTATAAAAAAAGAATATATATATATATATATATATACACTGGGTTTTCTATTCCCCAAATGCATTCTAAGAACTTTCCTCATTTCTAACTCTTGCACATCAGCCCTTTATCCAGTGCTAAAAAAAAACCCAGCAAAAATTTATAAAAATAAACCACCTGGGCTGGTTAAATGACCCATCCACTGTAACATTTATTTCAGACAGACGTACAGCCTGAATGTTCAGCTGCTGTTTGCCTCCTGACCACATTAGGGAACACCAAGTTATTATTTAATATAGTGTCATGTTATAACATGGAAGGTGTTTTCCACCAAGGTAATCCTAAGGTGTCTGTCATTTCCATCCTGCTCCAAGGAAGAGCTCTTCCCTGTGGCCACAGCATCATCTGTTGTGTGCCACATGCCTTCAGCTTTCTGCTCTCCCACCACAGCATGTTGTCAGTACCACTGATGGCCCTTACACTGCACCTACTGACATTCCCAGCATGATTCAGGATTTACAGGTGTTATCTTAACCTCCTGCAGAACCTGCAGTCTGCACTGTCAGAAGCAGAGGCTTTGTGAAAAGGAAGGGACTTCTCTGCAAGAATGAGGAGCAGCATGTTGAACGGTCTGAAGGCAGTGTAGGTGTTTAGCTGAGTAAAGGAGCAGGTCTGTGCAGCAGTTAGAGAGGAGGCCCTGGGGAAGAAGAGGGTGGGGGATGCACAGCAGATACAACAGTGGTTTCTCACCTTTATGAAATAAGAAGCCAGGCCAACAAACAATAACAGGAACAGGAGAGATCCTATAACAAACAGGGAAATTTCCCAGCCCTGGAAGGAAGATGGGGGAACAAAGGCAGAGAAGAGGCATTACAGCCATGACCTTTCCCAGCATGGGGGGGGCCTAGGAGGTCACACATTCCGAATCACAGAATGGGTTGGGTTGGCTTGAATTGAAAGGAACCTTTAAAGGCCATCTAGACCAATCCCTTGACATGGACAGGAACATCTTCCACTATTCTAGATTGCTCCAAGCCCCACCCAGCCTGGCCTGGAACACTTTCAGGGGTGGGGCAGCCACAGCTTCTCTGGGCAATAACAGGCACTC
This sequence comes from Passer montanus, assembly GCF_014805655.1. Classification (NCBI taxonomy): domain Eukaryota; kingdom Metazoa; phylum Chordata; class Aves; order Passeriformes; family Passeridae; genus Passer; species Passer montanus. The sequence continues at coordinate 16,009,022 of NW_024373256.1, read as the reverse complement.
TTTCTCCCCTGCTACAGCCTTTGTGACATCCCACCTCTGGACAGTTCCAGCCTGGGTGCCAGTAGCTGCTCCCAGCAGTTGGGCCTCGGGGCTTCCTGGCTGTGTGAGTAAGAGGTCCAAAAGCAAGGGCCTCCCGACTGAAGCCCAGTGGCTTGCCCACATCTGCCCTCTCCTGTGGAGATGTCACCTGACCCTGGTCCCAGCTCCACTCACTGTGCTGGTAGCAGAGTCCCTCCTACTTACTACCACTGTGTGACATGAATGGCATATTTCTGGGGGTGACACACATATTTTGGGGGGTTTTCAGAACTCTCCCATGCATGGAGAAGGGATGGGGGCTGGCCAGGAATCCCTGGAGACAGGTTTTGATGGACTGCTCCTGCTCTGGATGCTGAGCCTACACCTGGCCCCAGACCTTCACCAGTGAGCCCACACATGTCATGTTAAGCTCTGCCAAGAAACAACAGCACATTTTGGGTGGTCAGAAACCCTCTGGTGTCAGGGATCACGCTGCTCCCATGACTTTGTGCCCTCCTGGTCCCATGCTCTTCACTTTTCTCCCCCCGCTGCTCTGAAATCATGCTGCCATGCTGCATCACTGGTAACTTGAGCACATGCTCAACCTTTCTTTTGGTGACAAAAGGGACTTGAGGTTGTCATCCCACCCAACAGAATACTTTTTACTACACTTTGTACCTCTACCTACTGGACAGAATTGACTGAAATTGTTCAACTGGGCAAAAAGGCATTTGGATTAGGGAGACAGAGCATGGCAGCAGTCTTCCTTACAAAACCAGCCAAAACCCAGAAAACATTTTCCCTGTCCCTCAAAAGCTGTAGTCCCTAAGGCCTCTAGAAGTGACTATTTGGTCTGGGTTCTTTGAATAAATGGAGGAGTTGGGAACCAGAGTTCTCTGGACTGCAAAGGGCTGTTTGCTTTGTGGGTTTAGGTTTGTCTGGCAGACACCACAAGGGTCAGCAGAGACTGCCATTCCTCATGGGGCCATCCAGCTTGGCCTCACGAGCAGCCCAGGTCACATTGTCTCCTGTTCCCCTCACTGAAATCCCAGTGCCCACTACTGTTTCTCAAGGTCCCCTGATTCCAGTGCCAGCCTGCAGGTGGGCTGGAGCAGGGACTGCCCTGATAAGGCAACTGTGGATGAGCAATTACAAGGGAAGAGGGCGCTTGAACTGGCCACAAGGAGATGGGTACTAGCCTTGCAGGTAGAGGTCAGAGACACTGCAGGAGCACTCCTCCTCCAAGGAATTCACTCTCTCCACAATCCAGCCTCCTCCTGTGGTGCAGAGTCCACATGGAACAGTCTAGGGGAAGAGGATATGTGGTTTTTCTGGGTGCAGTTCAGGACTGCTAGTAAGCTCCTAGCTATGTGTCCCTTCCAAAAGACTTGGCTTCATCCCACCCTCTCCTGCCTCCCACTCTCCTCCTCCCTCTCCTGCCAGGTGAGTCTTTACTTCTGGTCTTCTACCACTGTACACCAGCTTGGCTCCTTTGGCAGCCTCCCAGGGAAGTGGGGAAGGGGCATGTCCCACATCTCATCACAAGGGCCAGTACAGAGCAGTCTCTCATGCTGGGAGAGAAGGGAGAGACCCACTCTTGCCCCTCTCATGAAGACGGAAGAGGAATTTCCATTTTGCCAGATTTGGCATGCTGATCCAAGTGTGATCTTTGCAGAGGCTGGAGACCCCCTGTACATTTCCTTGCTGACTCTGGGACAGCACTGAGGCACAGGAATTGGTTTCCACAGATGGGCTGAGATGGGGGGGTGTGCTGGCAGTTTCCCTGTCTGTGCCCCCACCACCATGAGAGACCTGGAGCAGGGGGTTCCTGCCATTGCTGCAAGTCTAAGCCTGCAGAAAGAAATCCTGATCAGGGCTCAGCTTGGCCTGAGCAGAGACAACTCAAATTAAATACGTGGCCACCTTCATATAATACAGTAGATATAGAATGGCTTATAGAATGGGTTGGGTTGAAAGGGACTTTAAAGCTCATCTTGTCCCACCCACTGCCATGGGCAGGGACACCTTCCACTAGCCCAGGTTCCTCCAAGCCCCTCCAGCCTGGCCTTGGACACTGCCAGGGATGGGGCAGCCACAGCTTCTCTAGGGAACCTGTTCCAAGTCCAGAGAAGCCCACACTGGAGCTGTAGGTGCAGGTATTCTCTTGGGCTGGCAGCCCCACATTGGTGCATGAACTGCTTCTCTCCCAGTGCGTCCCCTTTCACAGCAGCAGGTTGCCCAACAGCCCCTCTCCCACGCTATGGAAAGCTGAGGGCAGCCCCTGTCCCAACCTGCCCACAGCAGCCTGGTGGGATGCCCTGCTCCCCTCCCTGGCTGTGAGGAAGCAGAGGTGGGGATCTGGCCAAGCCGTGCTGGGGACAGCTGCTCGGCAGTCCGGGAGAGGGCTCCAAGAGGGCAAACTGCAGCCCTGTGCTGGCACTGCCACAGCGGTCAGGGACACAGGCCTATCCCCAGAAGAGTCAAAGCTCACTGACATGTCACACATCTTTTTTCCCACCTCTAAATCCCACCCTGGGCTCCAGTTCCTGGTACTCCATGATGGAGAGTTGGCGGGAGCTGAAGCTGAAGCAGGAGCTGAGGCCAGCTTTCACAGACCCATCGTAGAGATGAGTCCATCCAACCCCTCCAGCTGGAGAATATGTGAACTTGGCCAGAGCAAACGTACTTGGTTTGACTGGCTTCTGCAGGAGTAAGATTGCTGCCTCAGTACAGCTAGACTCCCACACCTAAGAGTTTGTCCTCCAGGATAGTTTTCTAAGCTACGCATATATATACCTGCCCCTGCATTTCATTAACCTATTGCTCCCTCTTCTCACCAGGAACTTTCCTAGAGAAGTAAACTCACCTATCACGCTTGCAGGGCACAGTGTAAGATGGCCCAAGGAAGCCCAAGTGTCCTCCAGCTGTGCCAGGCTCACATGTGTAAACCAAGGCATCCACCAAGTTCTCTGGCATTGCCTTCCCACCGGCAGGAATCCCATTGGTGCTGTACACAGCTATAGTGCTGGAGCCTTCACTAGTAACAGAGATGTTCTTGGAGGTCAGGTTTGTCCCATCTGGAAATGCCAGGGAAATAGATGAGATTAATATCTAGAAGATGTTAGGCTGAACTTTGAGTCTGACAGGACAAGCTGGCAACAAGGAGGACTCCAAGAAATGAGAAACACAGTAATGGTCGTGACTGAGACCAAGTAAAGCTGCAAGGAAGCTGCTTGATGTGAACATGTTTCCAAAAAGATCAAGGTTCCTCTGAGATGCAGTAGTCTTCATGCAGCCCAGACAGAAATTAAGGTGAACATGAGTAAGAATGTGAATGTGTTAAGGTGAACAAGATAAATGAATATGCTGACAAAGCACCAGCTGAGGATGACGAGGAGGCAGCACCACTGCAGGGTTCAGTGAGCATTACAACATGAGGGAGCAAGTCACAGGCCTAGTGGGCCCTGCTTCTCCTGAAATCCCCTTGTCTTGGTACCAGCAGGAGGAATTTTTGGTCCTCCCACCCTCCTGCATTAGCAGAGGCACATGGGGAGGATTTATCACCTTCTCAACTGGAGTATGACAGAACAGCCCAGGCAGAACAAATAGAGGAAAAACCAGGAATGAAGGACAGGAAAGGCAAGGCAGAATTGTTCTCCATGTTGTGCACCCTCTTCCATCTGTTTCCTCTAAAGTGCTGAAGCCCCTGCCCATGTGTATGAAGACAGACCCCACTCCAGGCCCATTTCTGTTGTAGTGTGCTTTTATGCTTTGTAATACTTTGTAATAGTATGGGTTTTGTATCCCCTTATTTCCCCCAAATGATATACCCCTTTTTGTACCCCCTCTCTCTACCTGTGTAATCATTCTCCTGTGTTGAGACCATCCCCAAATCCCCGCCCTGGCTCTCTGTCAGTCACTCAGCATCCCATCCCCTCTATCCAGAACTTTCGGTCCAAGTCGTCGAGTGATTAGTCCGAGGCCAGGGGTCAGCCCCCTAAGTATTATTTTGTACACTATCCCAAATGTCCATCCCTAAGGTTGCATCCCTGGAGGGTCCTTTATTGGTCAGCAAATGTATCTACCCTCGGTTTCCTCCCCCCCTTTAAATGTAATTTTGAGATTCCTTTGTTTTACTCTGGGCAAGGGGCACCACTGAGGTGTGGGGCTCCCTGAGGAGCTCTGAATAAACCTTGGGCTGGCCCCCTGCTGAGAGTCGGCCTTTTACCCTCTACCGATGTCTCCAGTGTCTCTTCTGATGCTAAGGTGACTGGCCTAGCTGCCCTCGGTACCCTCGGGGCACCAGAGAGTGTCCCCCCACTGTCAGGGCACCAGAGAGTGTCCCCCCACTGTTGGCCACTTTGGGGCTGCCCCCCTGTTGTCTGCTGACCCGGGGCTGGCTGGGGTTCACTGGGAGGCACCCCCAGAGAGAAGGAGACACATTTTGTTGGACTCACCATGCCCATGTTCTTCATCCAGCACAAACACAACAGCCCTGTGACTTCAACAGTGCCCTGCAAAGGGATGCTGGCATGTGCCTTCCCTGTCTTCCCTGAGAAGAATACCAAGCTGAGCCCTCTGGGGCTGGTGCCAGGCTTCCCCTCCAGCTCCATGAAGCAGATGTGGGCATTGCCACTGGCCAGGCACAGCTCACTGATGTGGATGGCAGGAGGGCCCAGCACTGTGAAACTGCTGCACAAGTTCTCCCACAGTGGTGTCCCCATGGTCACCTGTGGGGAGACACAAAAGCTGTTGCCACCATTGACACTGTCATTTCCTTCAGGTGGAGTCACAGCTGCTCACAGCATTATCTCTTGTTCACCTGAACACCTCCTGAGGCTCCCTGGTGAGGCAGGAGGATACAATAAAAATCACAAAACGGTTTGGGTTGGAAAGGATCTTAAAGCTCATCCTGTCCCACATGGGCAAGGACACCTTCCACTATCCCAGGCTGCTCCCAGCCCCATCCAACCTGGCCTTGGACACTTCCAGGGATGGGGCAACCACAGCTGCTCTGGGCAACCTGTGCCAGGGCCTTACCACTCTCACAAGGAAGAATTTCTTCCTAATACCTGACTTAAATCTGCCCTCCTTCATCTTAAAGTCATTCCCCCTTGTCCTGTCCCTCCAAGCCCTTGTCCAAAGTCCCTCTCCAGCTTTCCTGGAGCCCCTTTAGACACTGGAGGGGACCCTAAGGTGTCACCAGAACCTTCTCTTCTCCAAGCTGAACAACTCTCTGAGCTTGTCTTCATAGGAGCAGGGCTCCAGTCCTCAGAGGATCTCTGTGGAGATTTCATCTGGACTTGTTCCAACAGCTCCATGTGTCTCTTGTGTTGGGGGCAGTACAGGACTGGTGATTCTGTCTCACACCAGTAGGCCTGGCTGCTTTTCCTGTTGTAGAGGACCAGCCAGTATCCCTGGAGGTCGAAGATGTCTGTCCAGTATAGAAGAATTCAATGTATACTGCATCCTCTCCTTCCCCAGGGTTGTCTGCATTCACCTCATTGTTGAGTAGCTTGGCAAGTTGCACAGAAGGCCCTGGAGTCCCTTCTGGTATCTCTGATGGGACACCTGGAAAGCAAAAATGTCCCAAATACGGGCCTAAGCACCCAGCTCCAAGGAAACAGACAATGTTGCACAGTATTTTGCTGGGATGAGACAAAATTTAGCAGAGGACTGAAGATGTTGGCTCACACTTTTATCATTCATGTCCTTTATAGTCCTTAGAAGAGGAGTACAGGCAACCCACTGGTTAATACCAGCTGTAACAACAGGGCTTGCTGTTAGTTCAGACAATGAGCAATATGGGCTCTAGTAGCAGGATGCAATGGAATTGGATGAGACTTTTGCCAGGTTGCAGAAAGGGAGGGAAGAATATTTCCCTCTTCTAGGAGAGCCAGATCCACATGTCCACCCTCAAACACACAATATCCCCCATCCTGCAAAGATGATCATCAGTACCTGGAGGCAAGTCCAGCACATTCATATCCCTGAGGCAAGACCTTTCTGCTCTGATGTTCCTTCCATCAAAGTTCACAAATCTGGGTGTCTCCAGGAAGGTCAGCAGAACACTGCTCAGCTGCTCTTCTGACCTGGCAGTCAGCAGAGTGGCAAATACAAGACCCAGGTCCCTGACAGGCTGCTTTTGGCTCTGCAGAGGCAAGCAGAGAACTGCCTTGGTTTCCCCAAGTCACCAAAGACCCACTTCCTCCTGGGACAGGCCCAGGGCTCACCAGCTCATCTCTACCAGAACTGTCCTCATGGTCAGACTGACTCGGGGCAGCTCATCCCATCAACACAGCACTGGGAGTTCTGCCTGTGCCTGGGGCAGAGGCACCCTGGGAGCAAGCCTGTGTCCAGCTGTGGGAGCACCAGCACAGGAAGGACATGGACCTGCTGGAGCAAGTCCAGCAGAGGCCATGAAGATGACTTTGTGACTTAGAATGGAATGGTTTTGGTTGGAAAGGACCTTAAAGACCATATTGTTCCAATCCTCCTTCCATGGGCAGGACCCATAGATCATATGGATCAGAAGGTCAAGTAGACAACGAATGCCGTGCAGAGATGTCAGTCCTGCTGCCACCTCTGTGGCTGCCAATGCCCAAGGCCAGAGCAGCTGGTGGTCTGCGTGCTGAGGCAGCTGGGGATGAAATGCTCTGCAGAATGTGGAGGAAGAGCACCATGCTCTGCCCAACCCTGGACATCTCTGCCATCAGCACCAAGACCAAATTAGATGGATCCATGCCAGGAGGACACAATGTGAGAGGAAACATGGCCTGAAGATCAAGAGCATGTGGGGCATTATCCATGGGAGGTCCCTAGACTGCTCTGCTCCTGCCCAGCTCACCTCTGAAGTAGGCAGAAGAGACTCCAGTACTGCTGGATCCTTGACCAGAGTCAGCAGAATCTCCTCCTGCTTCAGAAGGCACTCCTGGCAATCTAGGAAACAAAAAGCCCAGTGTTACCTGGCCAGTGCTAGCTTGGTCATGGGATACAGCTCATCTTGGATGGGTGCAGGTCCATTCCTGCTTATCCCTGTGGGACCAGGGACAATTGAGTCTCAGATGTGGGAGCAAGAGGAGCAAAGGAAGGAATAGGAATGTGCTGTGGATGAGTGGTGGCCCTGACGTGGCTGTGGGCTACACCTTCTCCTGATATGGTTGACTACACTCTAGTCTCAAATCATGTTTCAGGCCCATCCAGAAAGGGTGAATCTCTTTCAGCCATTAAGCCATGACCTTGGTACTGACAGTTACACCCAGAGGTCTCAGGTCCGGTGCTTGGCCATGCAGACAACAGGCAAGAATGTGCCACGATGGTTTCTTGATTATTGCCTGTCTCTAACACTCCTCACTCCTCTTCAGGCACTTGGCCCCTTGCTGCCTCTGCTCTTTCACTGCTCCACTGCCCTCTACCCACTGTGTCCTCTTTCTCTGTTCTCCCATCTCACAAAAGTCTGAGGATTCTAGCATTTCCCTTAACCCACAAAGACAATAAGGAACCCAAAAATAAAAAAGTGAACTGAACCCAGAATGAGCAGTAATCCTGCTTCCAGTCCTTGGTCTGGATGAAACAGGGATTTCCTCCTGAGTCAGGCAAACAATGCTGAGGTCCCTTCCTCACCCTCATTTTGACCTGAAATTCCATTCTGAAGCTAAGAAAATTCTTTTATAATTGAAAGCAGTACTGAAGAATTTATTAAACTGACCATTACACTTTCATAAACAATAAAATATTAATGTTACAATCAGCAATCAACTGATCAGGAAATTCCTCAAGTACTTCATTCTGAAGCTGCACCAGGACCCATGTGGAGAGGTGAGTATCTATGGCCTTAGACAATGATGGGACTCAATATTGCCGTGAGGAGACCCTGGTCTGGAGGTGGCACTTGTCTCCCGGTCCTGTCAGGGTTTGGGGCACAAGGCTGTGGTGACCCCATTTGGGGAGCAGCCCTAGTGTCCAGCTGTGCTTCCAGCCCGGCCTCTCACCGCTTTTCCAGGAAGGCAGGCCTGCCAGGGGTCAGGGTCTGCAGCAGCTCCAGGTCCTGTTCCTCCCTGCTCGGGTACACAAAAGCATCCAGCAGGCTGCTCTCCAGCAGCATTTTCCCTGGCACAAAACTGCTGCTGTGGCCTCTGTACAGGGCAATGGCAGCGGGGCCACCTCTGAGGACAGGATGGGTGGTGCTCTCTGGGAACTGCACACCAAAGTAAGGAAAAATGAGGGCATGTAAGCAACACCTGGGCAATACTCACAACATCTCTTTGGTCCTGGAGAGCAGCACACAAGGACTCGGAAGGTGGCTGGGATTGTCTGGTTAGTACAAATGTGGGATCTGCTGCCCCATCTTTCTGCTCACAAACACCTCTTATGTATGTTCAGCCTGAATTTCCCCATTCATGACCAGATCCACACTGTGGAGGAAGCTGGAGGGGGAAATCTGAGCAGAGTTCATCCTGCTGTTCTGGTTCTATGAGCAGAGAGCTGATCCACGTGTGAGCAGGCGAACTGGGAAGCCAGTACTGATGTGGCCTTGTACAGTAACATTAACTTTTAATTCTAAAAGAGATCTGCAAACTCAACTAACCTTTCAAGTACCAGTTAGTACACAACAGTATTTAAGAGTTTACACTTTAGCATTTAACAATCTGTGGTTTTTCCAAACATAAACTACACACACACATACAGTCAAAGCCTGGGACACCAGTAAGGGAATTAAGGTGGAGGTTTAGTGGAGTTTTGCAATTTCATGAGCTTCCTCATTTCTTTCCTTCTACGTACTGCTTCCTTCACAGACTGTTTCTCCAGGAGGAATTGCTGAGGCCATTCATAAAAAGGCTTTCATATTTTCAGAAACAGGCTTTCTGGCTCTGTAAATGGCTCCAGGGAACAAACATTAAAGAAGGAATCGCATGAAAGGCAGAAGGGTAAGGAGATGTGGTTACTCCTTGAGAAGTGCCTCCAGGACATTTGCATACCAATGGACAGCCTTATGCTGGCAACTATTTTTCACCCACCTGACTAATCTGGTGGCTTTCTTCTGTCCTGGAGAACAAAGGAAGAGGAACTGATGTAATCTATCTTGACTTCTGCAAGGCCTTGGACACATCCCACACAACACCCTTGTCCCTTGATTGAAGAATGGACTATTCAATGGCTAAGGAATTGGCTGAATGGCTGCATCCGAAGTGTTCCAGTCAACATGTCTACACCTAAATGGAGAGCAGCAGCAAGTGGTGCCCATTAGATGTCTGTGCTGGGACTGATGTGGTTCAGTATCTTAATTTAATGGCGCAAGTGGTGGGCCTGAGAGCAGCCTCAGCAAGCTGAGCAGTACTGGAGGGCAGAGATGGCTTTTGGAGGATGAAGGAGTGGGACTATGGGAACCTAGTGAAGTTCAACAAGGCCATGTACAAGGTTCTAGACTGGGGTCAGGGCAATAAAAAGTACCAGTACAGGCTGGGGGGTGAGTGGATCGATGGCAGCCCTGTGGAGAAGGAACTTGGGACACTGGTGTAATCAAAACCAGACCTGACCCAGCAAGGTGCCCTGGCAGCCCCAAAACCTGCTGTGCTGGGCTGATCCTGCCGTGTGGGCAGCAGGGGAGGGGGAACTCTGCCCCTCTCTGCTGCTCAGGTAAAAGCTCCAGAGCACCACCTGCAGAGCTGCCTCTAGCCCTGGGGTCCAACAGCAGAAGGATGTGGAGCTGCTGGAGTAAGACCCCTCGTGTCCTCACACATGGGTGGTTTGCCACAACACCAGAGCAGGCCACAGAAATGCTCCAGAGGCTGGAGCCCCTCTGCTCTCTGAAGCCAGGCTGGGAGAGCTGGGGGTGATCACATGGAAAAGAGACAGCTCCAGGGAGACCTTACTGTGGCCTCCTAGTACTGATAAGGGGACAGCCCCACTGACAGGAGGGGTATTGGTTTTAAAGTGCTAGAGGCTAGATCTGGATTACATAAATAAGGAATAAAAGTTTTATGATGAAGGTGGGGAGGCCCTGGCACAGGTAGCCCAGAGCAGCTGTGGTTGCCTCATTCATCCCTGGAAGTGCCCAAGACCAGGTTGGAGCAATCTGGTCCAGTGGAAGGTGTTCCTAGGGCAGAGGGATGGGACAGGATGACCTTTAAGGTCCTTCCCAAGCCAAACCATTCAGGGATTCAGTGGAAGGTTTCCACACTGGCATCTCTCAAGGGAGGACTTTTGCTCCAGTGCTCCCACAGCTTTAAGTTCTCTCAGTATGAGACAGGCGAGCTGTACAAAGACAAGACTAGAAGCTGGGGCATTGTTATAAGCTTCTGTCCCAAATCTGAAGTGGTCAAATTAAATCCGCTTCTCAGAGGGTGCTCAGCATGGAGTCACTTTAAAAATGCCTTTTAAGATGATTAAAATCGAGTCATACAGTGTCATTGGGTGGAATGATGGAAAACTTTCCCCTAACTGCTTGAGATATCTTAACAAAGTCTCCTCAGAAAATTATGTCAAAACCTATCTCCAGTCACCTCCTTGACTGGTATCAGTCTTGAGGGAGAGTTAAACATAATCCTTACAAATTTCCTGCTTAGTCTGAAAACTGGTTGTGTTTTCACATTGCTTTCCTTGACCCACCCTCTTGGTCATTTACTGCTCACAGCCCAACTCATTCAGATGGGAAATTAGAGCACCTTTCCTGAGGAAAAATCAGAGTTCAAGTGGACAATCAGATCTTTTACATGTGGTGTGAGAATATTCAGTGCAGTTTGAATTGTAAGGAGTTCAACTGTTTAAAAAAAGTTTCAGTTATCAAAGTACTTTTATGGGAACCAAATTTGTACAGGAAGACTGTACTCCCAGAAATCATGAGTCAGTGAGTTATACAAGACATTTGCAGAGTCAGCATCCCCAGAATCTTCTTTTGAGATTCTCAAAATAACAAAATATTTCTTCCTTCTCTGGTGGCCTGGAAGAAATTGAGAGCATTGGGAGGAAGTTAAGAGGGCAGCTACACACAGCTGGCACACGTGTGACCTGTGCTTGCAGTTGGTGCCATGGAAGTAAAGCCCTTGTGGCCTTTCTAGGAGTGTGTGTATTTGCTGTGGGTGACCACCATGTTCCACACAGAGAAGGGGGTTACTTCCAGGAGATGTGACACAACCAGGGCCAATGGCAGGGTGGCTGCAGGGCTGAGAGCAGAACTGTGTCTTCCCAAGAGGCAAAGTAAACTTGGGCTGGGGACCTCCATTCCTAACCTGGGCTCTGCAGGTCTACCACTGCCACACCACCTCCTCTTGTTTGCCCTGAAACTGCCTCCTGCCTCTTTTTGCTGCCCCTTAGCACTTGCACCAGGCAGAAGAGTAAGCAATCAAGCCCTGTTCATTTTCTTTGGACTGCTCACATTTCTAAAACCTCTGCCAGGGTTCTCCTCAGCTTTTCCTTTTCTAGGTGTTCTAAGTTATTTTTTCTGTGGAAGCATTTCCACAGCACTACCCATCCTGACTGACCTGTCTGAATGCCTCCAATCCTAATACATCCTTTTTGACATTGATGTATTGAGTCGCACAAGGCACAGTTAAACATCCAAGCAAACCACAAATTTATACAGAGGCATAAAAGCTGTCCTCCATTCTTTCCTCTTCTCCTAATAATTTCTGATATTCACTTTGCTTTATATAATTACTTTTTCAATAATTTCTAACATTTTATTTGCTTTTTTATTTGCCACTGAGTTCTGAGTCCCATTTTCACTGCTCTCTCAGAATGCCAAACAACAATAAACACAACAGCATTCCCCAGCCCCAAGCCTGACTGATCCCTCCTCCAGCCCTGAGGTCATCATCCACACATCAGTCCTTACCTGGGGCTTTGCTTTGTGCTGTGGACAAGGAGGAGTCCACCTAGAGAGGTTTGGCCGTAGACATCCACAGTGAAATAATGTTTTTGGTCCGGCTATCCATCAGCACCAAGACAGTGTCCCTCAGCACGGTGAAGTGGGGCCCCTGGAGCTCTATGAACTCAAACTTGCCAGAAGAAGCAGAGGGAAGGACCTCACTGATGGCTCAGGAAGCAAGGACCTCACAGTGGCTGTCCCTGCCTGGTGTGGGCAAGGCCACTTGGAAGATCCACTGAGAATCTTTCCCATGGCACCTCTCTACTGACTCATCCACAGTCCTCTAGGTGGGGTCCTCCAGGAAAGCCTCTCTGCCAGGGGTCAGCACCCTGACAAGAGTGTCTGCTCTGTCTGTCTGTCTTCTTAGTCTTATGGACTAGGTCATCTACCATGATGCTCATGCCCTCCTTGTAGTTCCCTCTTCCACAGTAGAGAGCAGTGGCATCAAGGCCATTCTGATGGTGTTCTTAGGGATAACCAGGGCAGGGTTCAGGAAAGAGGAGCCAATGAGAAAGAACCCTTGGCTGTCGGTGACTTTGCCCTGGAGGTTCAGCACCTCATATGCTCATTCCTGTTGCCATTGTACAGGACCAAGCAGTAGCCATCCAGGTGGGCTGCTTGCCCACTGGCGTGATGGAGCTCCACAAATTCAGCAGTGTCTACTCCTGGGCTGTCAGCATTGACTTGGTTGATCAGGGGGGTGTGCTCAGTTTCCTGGCCCCTGGTGGGTTTTATGAGATTTTGAGTAGCACCCTTGGAAAAGCAGAGGTACAGAAGTACCATGAATCCAATGTGCCAGGTACCTCCCATGATGAAGGCTGGGATTTTTGTTAAAGTTCAGGTCTGGAGAGGGAGCCTGTTCTTCTCACAGCCACTAACAGGGCACAGCAGGAAGCTACCACAGGCTGTGCAGGAGAAGTACATGAAGCCTCTGACCTGGGTGTTCATTGGCAGAGGCACTGGCAGAGGCAGACACTCTTCTTCACGGAGTTTAGGTTTGCCAAACAAAACATCAATCCCACACAAACCTGAAGGGTATGGCTTAAACAAGAGAATTCCCAGCTCAGGTCCTTTGAATGCTGGCAGGAGGGTATGGGAAAAAAGAAGAATTGTGTTAGGAAACACAGAAATACACCAGTGACATTTAACAGTCTTTAAGACTGTTAATAATTTCCTCTCCATGTTTCTTCTAAGGTTTATCAAGATGCAATGGGGCAAACCCAGAAGTCTGCAGTGTTCAACGCCCTGAGACTTGTGTGAACAATGGAAATTTGAGATGTTAGTGTTAATAGTTACTTCCCTGAGTCAAATTTATTTCACGGAAATTAACATGAAATGGCACAAAGATGATAGTAACCGTCTTCTTCATCAAGGTGGGAAGGAGAATATAGAAGGTTGATTCCTGTGACACACATGGCAGAGCAGGTCCACTGATTCCCTCACCAAACAACCCAGCTGCAGCTCCTGCAGATGCCAAGGCTGCAGAATATGCAGTGGGGATGAACCTGGAATTTAAGTTGTTTGGGAAAATAGTGAGATTTGTCTTTCCATTTCCAGAGCTCTGTATCATCACCTGCTGAGTTTTGGTGACCTCCCTGCAGCGTTTCACCAGTAGAGATCAAACCTGGGGAGGGTTCCAGCCCATGCAACAGTACCAGCACAGTAAGAACGTGCTGCCTTCCTGCAATGCAGGGCCACTTCCATGTGAGTGGGACAGATCAAGAATGCACCCAATCCTCCTGCTGCTTAAAATCAGGGCTGCTGACCACAGCAGTCCCAAGGTGTGGACACCTGTGATCTTTTCTAGGAGAGTTCCAGCTGCAGAGGGGCACAGCATCACATCCTTCAGCTATGGCTGCAAACGCCCAGGCTGTGAGCAAGCTTGTGGCCTGTTGTCATGACCAGCAGAGCTGGTGCCAGGGCTGGTGTTTCCTCACCAACATGAGGACTCAGCAGTAACTCCAGAGAATGAAGCTGACAGAAATTCCACAAAAGAGCAGGCCCTGATGGAGAGGTGCCCCTGAGCAACTTTGCCTTGGAATGCTCTGCCCCACAGCCCTTCGAGTGGCTGCTCTCAGACCACAGAGGATGGGGAAGCCCCTCCACCACACACCTTCTCCCTCCCCTAAGGACCCAGCCCAGCGCTGTTCTCTTTCAGGCGCAGTTCATGACCAAAATCACCATCAGCATCTCCTCCAGCAGGCTCTTGCTCCTGCCCAGTCTTCAAAGGAAAAGGAACTGCACCAGATTCTCTCCCCAAATCCACACCCACAAGATGCTACCATCCCTCGCTATTTCAGTTAAAAGTAGGAAGAAAACAGGAGGAACACACAGGTTGTGCTCCTATCCAGGGGCGGGCGTGGGACGGAAGAAAACCCACCAGGAATGGGAGAAACAGCAGGATAAAAAATGCACAAATCCCCCACAGCTGGGCAGGCTGGAAGGGCAGGGGCGCGACTCCCGAGAGGAGGGGGCAGTGGCCGAGGGGGATGAGAAAGAAAGGGGACAGGGATGGGATGGGATGGGATGGGATGGGATGGGATGGGATGGGATGGGATGGGATGGGATGGGATGGGATGGGATGGGATGGGAGAAGCCTCCGCGGGTCGCTCACCGCGCCACCCGCTGCCGCCGATGGGGCCGCTCCGGGGAGGGCGTGTGGGGGAGGAAGGGGAGGAGGAGGCCGTGAACGGGGAGCCCTTCACGGGCTCCATTCCCAAAGTAAGTTCACTAGTCTCTGTGTCACAAGAGATCCCGCTCTGGCTTTTCCCAGCTCTTTTCCCGAGGTGGGGATGAATGGACGGACGAGTGGATGTGCTCCCAGAAAGCCAAGTGCATCCCAGCTGCGTCCCCAGCAGGGCAAGAGCACCCTCTGTTCCTCTCTGGTGAGTGTCCACCCCCAGAGCTGCTTCTAGCTCTGGAGTCCCAACATCAGAAGGACGTGGAGCTGCTGGAGCGGGTCACGAGGAGGTCACAGAGGTGCTCCAAGTGCTGGAGCCCCTCTGCTCTGGAGCAAGCTGGGAGAGCTGGGTGTACTCAGACTGGAAGAGAGGAGGGTCTGAGGAGATCTTAGAGCCCCTTGCAGTGCCTAAAGGAGCTCCAGGAGAGCTGGAGAGAGACTGTGAACAAGAGCATGGAGGGATGGGACAAGAGGGAAGGACTTTAAACTGAAAATCGGGAGATCCAGATGGCATATTAAGAAGAAATTCTTCCCTGTGAGGGTGGGGAGACGCTGGCACAAGCTGTGGCTGCCCCTGGATCCCTGGAAGTGTCCAAGACCAGGCTGGACAGGATTTGGACTGACCTGGGACAGTGGAAGATGTCCCTGCCTATGGCAGGCTTTTGGAACAAGATGGTCTTTAAGCTCCCTTCCCATCCAAACTAGTCTGTGATTCTATGATTTTATGGATGGATGGACAAAAGGATGTCCATTGGTTTCATATCCATTCCCTTGCTCCACTGGACTCCCCAGTCAGAACTAGCACAGCTTCCCAGAAGACATTTTGTCCATCCTTGCACCAGCCTCAGAGGCTGAGCCAGGAACTCAAGGGCTGAACAGCTGTGCCCAGCCTGCCCCAGTGACAGTGGCAGAGCCTTCCCATGCAACTGTCCCTGCAGCCTCCAGGAGCCACTGTGCTGCTCCTGCCGTACAGGATCCAGTGCCCAGCCTGTCTGGGTGCAGAGGGAAGAGCAAACACCATTGCACAGGTCCCAGCAGGTCTGGCCAAAGGAAGCTTGAAGCCCCTCGGAGTTGCACTGGGATCCTGCTCCCTGGGAGATGGGGAAAGGGCAGGCCTGGTCTTCCTCTCCCCATCAACTCTCAGGTCCTGCTTTCCTGGATGAGTTCATGGGGCTGCCCAGCCCCCTCCCTGGATCCCCATATGGGAGATGTGTGTGACTATTGCACATCAGATACAGGGACTGGAGGGAGAAGGAGATCCTGTGGATCCTGCTTGGGCTGGACTTGGTGCTGAACATTCATCTGATGCAGCAGCTGCTCCTGCTGCTATCCCAGATCCAACTCCAACTCGTGACTCAGCAGCCTGATGCCCTCCTCTTCTATTTGCTTCAGAGTAAGTGATAAACTGTTCCAGAGGGGCCATGTTTGTCCCTGGTCTTGCCAGCTGGGCTGAGTTGGACCTCTGCCCCTACAGCCTCAGTATTTTCATGGGATCCACAGTTATTCCCCTACAGTGCTCCTCGGAGTGTAAAACACTGCAACTGGTGTCTGTCTCTGGAGAGGGAGGGCAGGCTGAGCTTTCCCAGTGACCCAGGTACAGTCTCAGGCAGTTTGGAGTCTGCTGAGTGGTGCTGGGGCAGTTCCCACCCCCAGCTTGAGAAAAACAAACTCCCTGAGCAGTTGCAGCTGAGTGCTGGCCCTGAGTGCCCTGTGGGTCTTCTCCATGGCAGGGTAGTGAAGTCAACAGTCCCTCTGTGAGAGTTTATTTTGTTGAAATATCACATTTTTGAGCCATTGCACTTATGCAATCGTGAGGCTTTGGAATTACAAAGGGTGGAGGAAGGGAAATACCCTTACCCAGAAGGGTCCTGACTCATCCCTTGCTGGATCCCAATGGTGCAGTGAGGACTCAGTGACTCTGTCATGCCTGTGGTGGGTCCCAGACCTGCTCTAGTCCCTGTGTGCTCCACTTGCTTCACCCACTGTTGTTCTGTGCCAATAGAGCACACACTGGCACCACATCCTGGTGGGGAGCTTCTGCATCCCCAGAAAGCTGCTTCCTCTAATTTCTGACTTCTCCACCCATACCATGTCCCAGCAGCCTGTGGAGAGGCACAGTCAGGTGTGCTTTGGGGAGAGACCAAACATCCTGCCAGGAGGTGAAGGGAGCCTCTGTGCAGCCACCACTGAGTGGAGCTGCTGCTCACACAATGAGCAGGGGCTGGTGGGGGACAGCTGAGCCCCCAGAGAGAAGAGCAGAGGTGACGGGCAGCACCTCCAGTCCACGGCCACTCTGCTCAGGCACGTGGGCTGGTGCCAAAACTCCTCGTGTCCAGTCTGGCTGGGAGGTGGATCTGCAGTGCAGGGCAGCTCTGGGCCGTGTAGGCACCAGGAGGAAAGCTGCAGGTCTCACTGCTTTGTGGGGTCCGTGTCTGCTGGGTGGGCTGGGCACAGTCATGCTGTGCTCCCTAGCCTTCAGGGCAAGCAGGACTCAGAGAGCTGAGCATGTACAGCCCTGCCAAACCTTTAACCTCTTCACTAGGACAACACGTCTCACTGCTGGAATGTGTATCCTATCACAGATAGTGTTCTGAACAAGCTCTGCTGGTCAGGCTGTTAAAAACAGGAAATCCAGGAAAGTACTGTACAAGGGAAGATTTTTCTCATGACAGAAATACCCCCTCAGCAGAGGAAGCTGCTTTGTTCTGGTGCTGGGGTGGAAGGTCTTATTGTGGAGAGATCAGAGATGGCTGATTCTGAGTGCAGAGGGGAGAAGCAGGAGCACCCGTTGGTGCTGCTGAGGCTGAGGGACACTGGAGTGACCTGTGCAGGATCAGCCACAGGAGAAGCATCTCCAGCAAAGCCCCTGGGGCTATTTGGCCAAGTCTGTGTCCAGCATGGTGCACTGTGTCCTCCCCACACTCCTACCCTGGCCCAGACTGGGGATGTGGGGTGTCACTACTGGCTCAGGAGATGGCAGAGATGAGCTCAGACCTAACACAAGGCACAACAATGCCTGCTGTGACAGCAACCACCATGAGCCTGCCTGGGTTGGCTGCTTGGCCCTGAGTACTCCCCACTGCTCAGCAGCACCAAGGGGTGTGGAGCGTGTGGCCATGTCACATCTGGACAGTCAGCTGTGACCGTGGGTGCCTCACCCTGCTGGTGGGGTGGCCACGGCAGAGCTGCTAGTGGCTTATGGTACAGGACAGGGTGTGGGGAGCTCAGCTTAGTGAGGGGCTCAGGCTCAGTGTTTATTAGGTTTGAGCCAAACATTTTGTACAAGGAATGAGCCGACTCCACTGCAGATGCAGATGCAGAGGACACACATTCCCCCGAGCTCCCCCCCTGCAGTTATGGGATGATTTCATCCTATGGCCACTCTACACTTGCACACCTCTCAGCAAGAGCTGCCACTGTGGCTGCTCCACAAAGCGAGCCCAACACGTGCTGCCCTCCCACTCTCAGAGACCTCTCACTGCCTACAGCAAAGCACTTGGGGGCTGCAGGCACCTGTCCCCTGCAGGCTGGGAAAGCCTGGGCTCTTACAGTTGGGGCAGGGGGGCATGCACCAGTGAGGGGGCAGAGGTGAGAGGTCCAAGGTGGGGTTTTACAGCACTTGCCAGGAGATGCTCCCACCCCCGGGATCAGCTGTCAGGGCCCGAGGAGCCTGCAGGGCAGAGGTGGATGATCTGCAGCCTTCCCTTGTTCCTTTCCTCCTCTGTGAGGGACTGCTGGGTGCTGTGAGCAGCACAGCATCCTGCCCCGAGCAACAGCATCCACCACGGGCTGACTGCTGCTGGCACTGGGATGAGAGAAGGCAACGAATGAAAATGTGGGACTGATCATGTCCCACAGAACACAGGTAATGCTCCCACGCTGATCAGCCCGGTTCTGGGCAATACTGTCCCTCCAGCAGGATCTGCTGCCTCCGGTGAAGTGTGGCCCATACCTTTCCTTCCTATTGAACCCACCCCTCCTGCTCCAAGAGCTCTTGAGGGTGAGCTGTTATTGTCTGCCTGAAGGCTATTTTCAGTATCTTTATGCTGGTCACCTGCATCTATTCTAGATGAAATAATGAGGAAATCCTTATTATTTATCCACTTCAACCTTTTTCCTTCCCCAGCCATTAACTGAGAGCTCTACTGGGAGTTATTTTCTTCTCTCAGCAGAAAACACTTATTGGTGCTGTGCTTCCCACAGGCTCTTCCTGGCACCTACACCATGGAAAGGACAGTGGATGCTCCTTTGTGCCAGCCCAGCAGCAGGGACTTTTAACTGGCTGAGTGTCTCAGCCCAGCTGTGGGGAGTTCTCACCTCCCACTCATCTGTGCTAAGGGTAGGACTCCCATAGAACTCACACCTCAGCCCAGAAAACCAAGGACATTCAGGAACCAAAGCAGAGGCTAAAGCCTCCACATTCATCTTGGAGGAGCATCCCTATAGCAGCTTTCAGGAAGGCTTTGCTCCCACCTCTGTCAGGTCATGGCACAGAGGCAGAAAGGCTAATGACATCAAATAGATGGATCCCTCATGATGTGAAAGACTTTGAGCAGCTGGAGCGTGTTGAGAGAAGAGAAAGGGGAAGCACAAGTCTGATAGGAATAGGAATACAGGAATAGTTGAGGGAGCTGGGGGTGGGCTCTGCCTGAAGAAAAGGAGGCACAGCAGGGACCTTCTCAACTCTCAGAACGCTCCAGAATTCCCTGACAGGAGGGGGCAGCCACAGGGAGGTCAGACTCTGCTCCCAGGGAACAAGGGACACAACAAGAGGAAACAGCCTCAAATTGCATCAGGGGAGGTTTAGGTTGGATATTGGGAAAACTTCTGCACACAGAGGGTTGTAAAGCACTGGCATAGGCTGCCCAGGGCAGTGGTGGAGTCCCCATCCCTGGAAAGATTAAAAAAACAAGCAGATGTGGCACTTGGGGCTCAGCAGGGCAATGGAGTGGATCAGCAGCTCAGAACACTTCTGCTAACTGCACTGGCTCTTCTCCCCCATTCAGCACCTGCCACAGCCTCCCAGTGACACAGCCAGCTACTGTGACTTTCAACTGCTGCTGTGTAGGAGGGGTCTTTGCAGAACTACTGAACAGGTACAAATGCTCCAATGAGGGTTGTGCAGCACTGCTCAGCGCCAGCACAGTCTGGCTTTCCTCTCTGTTCACAGACATGAATGGAGCCAGAGGTGACAGATATGGGACGGACCCTGACAGTGGGAACAATGCCCACCCCCGATTCCACCACTGTTCACACAAACCCTGTGTCTTCTTAGCCAGAAAGGCCATGCCAGGCAGCCCCAGCTAAATCAGTCCCAGGCTGTGGGATAGCTTTGGGTGGCCTGGGACAGGCAACCACTGCACCAAATGGGCCAAAGAGGCTGGCCAGGCCAGAGCTTTGGTGTTGCCTGAGATGCTGCCTCCTCTTTTTTGGCATCACCTCTTCTCTTAGTGCCATGGGGTGCTGCAAGGGCCATGGGCTGGGTGGAAAGCAATGGCTGCTGAGAGGAGCAGGGAAGGGCTTGCAGTGGAGCCATCTATCTCCAGTCAGTGAGTGCCTGGTTGGAAAGAGACCGCAGCTGTGCTAAAAAAAAAAAAGAGATATTTATCCCCAAGAAATTGCAAATGTACCTGTCCTGACATTGGCACAAGAAAAAATTTTGCCTTGTCTGCAACATAACTGCAACACCAAGTGTTGCAGCACCCAGGTGGATAGGAACCTTTAAATCTCAATCCCATTCCCACTCTACCCCACCAAACTCCTTGGTTTACTCCAGGCCCCCCTCCAGGAGAGATGCAGGGCACTACTGCTGCAAGCTGCTGCCACACACTGTGGAAGATGGGGCTGTCAGGGAACAGAAAGGAAAAGGGAATAAGACCAAAGGAAAAAGGAATGAGACCTGTCTGAGGACTGCAAGAATGGGATGTAGGCAGTGACTCTGGGAGGAGGAGGAGCAGGAGCAAGCCCTGACAGGGTTTCCTGGTAGGAAGGAAAGTATCTACTCAGCACCAATGTCACTTGAAGGCAGAGGACAACAATGATGACACAGAGCACTTCTGGAATGCTGGTTCTGAGTGACTCCAGAGGGCCAAACAAATCCTCTGCAGCTCTGCAGCTCTCACAGAGACTGTGCTTGACAGCACCATGAGAGTCTAAAGCTGGTGAACAGATCATAGCCATGGAACCACCCAAACCTAGGGCTGAGGTGGGAACCCTGTGGAGTGGGCAATGCAGGCAGGTGGGTTCAGCCTATCCTCTGGCAGCTCCAGGCAGGAAGAAGCTGGGCAGGAAGAGGCACATGTTGTGACTTCAACCCATCAGGAGATACGGTGCAAGGAAAAACACAGCCCGAGGTTCAAGACAGAATTCACAGAATAACAGAATCACTGGGTTGGAAGAGACCTCAAAGATCATCGAGTCCAACCCAACCCCAACACCTCAATTAAACCCTGACACCCAGTGCCACATCCAGTCTTGTTTTAAACACATCCAGGGATGGTGACTCCACCACCTCCCCGGGCAGAACATTCCAGAACTTTATCACCTTTTCTGTAAAAAACTTTTCCCTAATATCCAACGTATATTTTCTTTGGTGCAGCTTGAGACTCTGTCCTCTGGTTCTGTGAGTTGCTGCCTGGAGAAAGAGACCAACCCCACCTGACTACAACTACCCTTCAGGAAGTTATAGAGAGTGATAAGGTCACCTCTGAGTCTCCTTTTCTCCAGGCTAGACAGCCTTAGCTCCCTCAGTCATTCCTCAGAGGGCTTCAGTGTTCCAAGCCCCTCTCCAGCCTTGCTGGATGTGCTCAAGCATCTCAATGTCCTTCCCAAACTGAGGGGCCAGAACTGGACACAGCACTCAAGGTGTGGCCTCACCAGTGCTGAGTACAGGGGAAGAGTGACCTCCCTGCTCCTGCTGGCCACACTGGTCCTGACACAGGCTGTTGATACAGGACGATACACTCCTGATACAGGATGCTGTTGGCCTTTTTTGGCCACCAGGGCACACTGCCGCCTCATGTTCAGCCGGCTGTCAACCAGTACCCCCAGGACATCAGGCCAGCCCTTGTGCTCTGCAGTTCCTTGATCCATGGGACATGAAGGACGGATAGAACTGTCAGCAGACAGGTGTCACAGGCTGTGGCCACTTCACCCCTTCAGCCAATGCAGTGATATAAAACAGGCAGTGTGTGCTGGGGGGACACTTACCAGCCACAGCTCTCAGCAGTGTCAGGCTGTAAGAGACCGTCCAAAGTTTTCCCTCATTTGCCTCACAAGCCTTGCGAGGACAGAGACTCAGACCCTGAAGACCCCGGCTGGAGTTCTGGCCTGGTTGAGGTGGATGCTCACCAAGTGATTGTTTTATAGGTGTGCTTGCTGTGTCACCACAGTTTTACACCTGCTTCATGATCCCCACTCATCACAATAGCCCATTAATTTCCCAACCTCTTGGCCAAATGCCACTCGCTTTAGAGAAAGTCTAACTTTCTGAGGTAACTTTGGTGATCCCCCACAGAAAATCCCTCATCTGCCTCATGAAGTTGTCCCCCCTGCCCCCGCCAAGGCCTGAGACTGAGACCCTTAAAACTCTAACATGGGGACGCTGGCCTGACGGAGCGGGATGTCAAGTGTTGCCTGCAGATGTGTTCACTGGACCAAGACTGGTTTCCCATGGGAACCAGTCCTGAAACAATGGGCCTGCTCACTGCTGGGACTGCTTTGTCTTGTTGGAACTGGACTGTCTGTACTTGTTCTCAACGGACTTATTCTCCACTGTCCCATACCTGTTCCCTTCACATACCATGCTGCTCCTCTCCCAGCAGTAGACTATAAAAGACCCCCTGAGTTAACCAAAGAATTTGAGATTCTCCCTGATGTGACAAGACAGATCTACTGGCTGGACCACGAGGATTTAATCTCTCCATTGGTAGCTATTCCTCCCCACTCTTTCTCTCTCTCTCCATCCTTTCTTTCCTTTCTAATCCCTCTACCGCATTTGCTGTGGGCACTCAATAAAAGGTGCACTTGTTTTGATTAATACTGAAAACCCCTCTGTTGTTTTTTTGCACTCTGAGATCAGTTAATGAATCATCATGACCCCCACTTGTACTGGTGGATTGTGACACAGTCTCAGGCTGAACAGCTGCTTCAGACCTGCAAGAAAAGAACCAAAGCCAAACCAGTCATTGAGTGGGGGATAACAGCTGCAAACTGAAGAAAGGAAAAAATACAGTGGTGTCGCCCTTGGAGAGAAGTACAGCATTACCATGGTCTCAACTTGGTGCTCACGGGCTGAGGATGCAGCAGTTCAGCCTACCCCAGGCCTGGGGAATGCAAAACAGCTTTGGGACAAACTAGACACAGAGTTCTTTGCTCACTTACGGCTCCAGCCCAAATTCCCATCTTGTCACTGGTGCAAAGTCCAAAGCCTTCAGTCCCCCAAGCTGAACCTTGCAGCAGTGAGCTGTGTTCATGCTGTGAACAAGCAGCAGCCACAGCAGAGCAGTTGTCAATGGCCTTTCCAGCATGCAGGGCTCTGTGTCCACTCCTGAGGGACATCCCAGCTATGAAAGGCTGAGCCTGTCCAGTGAGTGCTTGAACAGACTCCAAAGGGGGTTGACACAGAACCCTTGGCACCAGGAAGCATGAGGAGTTCTTGATTTCTGCTGCACATGGCCTGACAGAAAAGGATACCTTCCTCTCTGCTCAGCAGCTCCTAGGAGATAAGACTCTCTGAATATACTTCCTACTCTACTGTGGGCTAAAGGCAGACAGGAAGGTGCCTGAGCATCTGCCTGGCCTTGGACACCAGCTGAGAATGGAGTGGCAGGGCTGGGCCCCAGCTCCCTGTTGAGACTCAGGACATGGCTTTGCCAGCAGCAGCACTCTGGGGAAGCAGGTCCCATTGATCCACCTTCTTCCTGATGTGGTGGACAGGGGCTGACATGATTCACCAAGATCCCTGTCAAAAGTCTGGAGCATGCCTCCTCCCTGCTCCCCATTTTCCTCTGAACTTCAGCTGCCAAGGAGATGGTTCCAATTATACATCAGCAGATGTTTTGGATGCCTGAGGGAGGTTATTTCAGCTGCCAGCATAAGCTGATGCTTGGAGACTGGGTCAAGTCTAAATTGCCATGACAGAGCATTGGTGTGACCTCCCTGGCAGAGCCAAAGCAAGGTTAAACCATGTCAGTACATGGAGGTAACAGTATATAATAATATACACATATACAGCATTCTAATGCACTATATGCAGCTAATGTGTATGTAATGTAATATGTTTGTAATATATAGGGGATACCTAACCATAAGTGTGCTTCTTCAACTGTGCTTACTTCCTTGAAATCATCACAAGTGTTAAACCTGTGCTGGAGAAGGTGGGAGAGGATGCTCTAGCTGAACACAAACACTATATGTGCACATGCATTCCTCTATGCACTGTGCATCATACTGGGCACACAGCACTACTACAAGGTGTGAAACCATCTCTCCCAAGCTGTGGATTACAGGATAATTCTCAGACTGTATGAGCATTCACCACTGAAGCAAAAAGAAATAAAATCCCAAGGAGATGCTTTTTAATGGCTGAAGAACATAACAAGCATTCTTTCTTTTTCTATAATCCCTATATCCCCCTTACCCTTCTCTTTTTTCTCCTCCTTGCTTGGCAGTAGGAGCCCACACTGGGTTTCCATAAGTGTCATTTCTTCCTTTCCTGTCACTTAGATCACGGTAAACTTTGGAGCTGGGTGAACTCTCTGTGACAGGCTGTTCAGCTCTGCTCCATCAACCTGGCTCACTCTGAGTCCCTAAGCTGTGAAGTGGCTCAGCAACAGAAAAAATCCTTTTCCCTCTCCCCTCAGGTGTAGCCCCCAGCACGCTGTCTGAAGACAGCTCAGATAACAGAGAACAAGCTGCAGTGTCTCCAGGCCATGGGATACTGGACAGACTCCAGGCTCCACCGAGGGCTCTGCTGCCACCCAGGGACCACATACTGGGAATGGGCTCTCCATTTCCATGAAGATTCCCGGACAAGATCCTGTCCCATCCCTCAGACACACAGTGACACCAAGTGAATGGCAGAAGCCACTCTACCATTCATGAGACACCCCCTTCACACAGGAAGAAAATGACACCACCCCTTCCTCAGCTCTTCTCCTCCCATATGGTCACAGCTAACAGGGAAAATATCCAGAACCCCTTGTGTTCCTTCACATCCCTATCTCCACAGCTTCCCCATCCCCAGCCGAATCCTGCCCCACAGCACACCTCCCGTGGGGAGCCACCAACACCAGGAGGAGCAGTTGTTTTCTCACCCCAACCCATTAAGGACATGGCTGAGCTTAGCAGAGTCCAGAAGTGCAGGAAAGTGCAGGAAAGGGAGGCAACAAGAGCAAAGCCAAGACAAGAATGCCACGGATCTAAATGATCTTTACTGGTAACACTCACGGTTATCTCTGCCACCCCTTCTCTTTGTGCATGTGGTCCCACATGCAGCCAAGAGACCACCCTCGGGCTGCACAGATGCTGTGTGCCAAGCATGCCAGCCACAGAACCACGTGTCTCCAGGGTTATCTGCTGTAGTGGTGTGGTTTTTGTTTTATTAGTATGCTTACTCTTTGATTTGCAATTTTATAATTTCCTTATGCTCTCCTTTTTGTCCCTGCCCTCTCCCCAGAGCTGTCCTCACTCCTCCTTTCATTAAATGTCAATTTTTCCCCAAACCTGCCTTCCCTCGATAAACTTCCCTGTCAATTTTGTATTTCTCCAAATTCTATTAGTTCACTGAAGCTGTTTTCCTCCCTTGAAATTCTTTATTGGTTTATACATTGTATTCCCTGCCTTGTTTTTCACTCCCAATTCTCCTGATTAGTTAAAGATGGCATCCTCCCTTGAGACCTGCCCCTGTATAGAAGTTGTTGTTTGCCCCTAGTTTGGGGTCCTGGGACACTGAGAGGGGAAGTTTTACCATCAAATAAAGGTACCCCAGTTCCACCCCAGGACCCATGGTGCTGCTCTTTTGTTTCCATGCCAACTTCCACTGGTAGCTGGGATTTTGTGGGGTTCAGAAGGAGGATGTCACACCCCTGCCATCATCTAGCTGGGACAGGCGACAATCTGCCATGCCACTGGGACCTTCCTACTGACCCCACTTCAGGGCTCTGCAGCCACAGTGCTCAGAAGAACCATCCCTTGGCATTGAGCTTCATTAAAGCAATGCCCAAAGACAGCTCTTTGGTTTGCTGTAGGTTTGCTTCCTTCAAAAACAAATGGGCCACAGGGAAATGTCCACTTGCCTGAGGGATAATGCAAGCACTTAGAGCTGGACTCTGGATGCTAAGAAGGACCCTGAATACTTGGTATACAGATATTCATGCATGAGATGGCAAAGCCAGAAGCAGTGCCCATCACTCTTGGCTGAAGTAGCAGAAGCAAATTCCTGCATGGGAGAAGGAGATTTCAGCAGCCACAATCTTGTTTGGCTCGACTCTCCAATCGCTTCCACAATATTCTCAGTGTTTCCAGGAGTGTTTTTTCCTGCTCAAAAATGAAACAAGAAAGGAATAACCCTTTAAGCGCCCCTTGACCTGCCCCATGGGTCTGAAAGAGGAAGAAGAAAGACATTGAGGAGCTCAAACATGTTCAGAGAAGGGAACAGAGCTGGGGGAGGCTCTGGAGCACAACTCTGATGAGGAGCAGCAGAGGGAGCTGGGAGGGGCTCAGCCTGGAGAAAAGAAGGCTCAGCAGGGACCTTCTGTCTCTGCACAACTCCCTGATGGGAGGCTGCAGCCAGAGGGTGTTCAGGCTCTGCTCCCAGGGGAAACAGCCCCAAATTGTGCCAGGGAAGGGTTGTAAAGCCCTAGCACAGGCTGCCCAGGGCAGTGGTGGAGTCACCATCTCCAGTGGGGCGTTAGAAGACCTGTGGATGTGGTACCTGGAGACATAGGTTAGAGCAAGCAGTGCTGAGTTAATAACTGACTTGATGATCTTAAAGGTTTTTTCCAACCTTAATGATTTCATGTTCTGTGAATCTATGGTTCTGTGAAGCAGTGGAGCTTTCCTGGTCATAGCTCTGATTAACACCAACAGTGTGGGGACTGAACTGTCACCCTCTTGCTCTCAGCACCATCATGGCTGTTTTCAGACACTCCACCCAGCAGTGTGGTGTCCAACCCACCCAGCCCAAGGCCTTCAGTTATGCTGCTGTGAAACTACATGAAGAGATAAGTTATTCTCCTCAGGGTGTTTTTTTTTCTTAAAACAGATAACTTTCCTTAAAAGATAACTGTACAAATTGGCACTGTTTGCTCCAGAGTTTGGAAAAAAGAGCAAGAAAAGCACAGTTCATTCTTCTGATAAACACCACTAATGTGACTGGCATGCACACAAAGAACAGTGCTTCCCCCAAACCTGTAAACAAAGTTATTGTGAGTGATATGCTTCAAATAAGCAAATATTAGAGATTTCTGTAAAAGAAAGGAGTAGACTCTAACAACACAAAACTGTTGGCACTCAAACCCATCTAAACACACACTGTCCTCCTGCAGCTGCATCAGAGCTGCCTGCAGACATGTCCAAGTCTTCAGGAGTTGGATCTCACCCTCCTGCACTGAAAGAACAGATCCAGGAACCTGCTCACGTGGACCTGTAATGCCTGATGAGGTTTCCTAATTCCAGCTGAATGATAAAAGCAAATACCTCAAAATGCAGATGTCATTTTCTAATAAATTCAACTCAACAGCCACATCTGGAAAAAGGGTGAATTTAGGTAAAATGATGCTACAAATTTCCTCAGGGGTTGAGTTTATCAATGGCAAGACTGATTACATTGATCCCAAAGGTGTTGGAATATTTAATGCTTTGTTACTTGGGATAACAAAAGAAATCACAACACAGAGTCCATGAAGTGGCAGCAAATTTTAAACATTATGAAAAAAAATAAATTTAGAGAGAGAAAAAATAAGAGCCTTTCAAAAATCATAAGAACCCTTTTTACAGTCATAAGGGGGAAATAAAAAAAACTGACTTGATTTAATTCAGATAAAAACTATCACCTGTAGTCTAATGCTACGTCAAATCCCTGCTGGCACTACCTTTTGTGCCCTCTGCTGTTGGTAGCTTCTTGCTGAGCCCTTTCTTCCATCAGTTTGGGTGCTTGCTGTTCTTTTCCTGCTCACCACAGAATCCAGCTCAGAAAATCTCATGTCTTTGGTAGGAAAAAATCGGAATGAGGTGCACAAATCTCATTTTAATTCATCACAAGCTCCCTACTGGAGCCATGCCCAAAGCTCCCTACTTTCCATGTTGTTTCACATGTCCTGTATTCATCCTGCCTGTACCTAACCTGGTAAATAAGGATGAGTGAGGGAGGAGAGCTGAGCTTGAGCAAGATCCAAGCAGTGGGAATCAGTTTGCATGTCTGAGGGCTGAAATTTGCTTTGCTCCTTCTCAGTGACTACAGGTAGCACTGAGCATTCTGCAGTCTGTGCACAGAGCTACACACCAGGAACTGGACACCAGTGACTTTGGAGCATTCATGCTAAGGCTGCATGGGAGCATCCATGTTAAGGTGGTTTTTGATTGGTTTGTTCTGATTTTATGGAATGGGCTGAGTTCAGACTGCAGATTAGAAGATGGGATTCTCTGCCTCTACACCACCCTTGTGAGATCCCACCTGCAGAGCTGCCTTCAGCTCTGGGTCCTCAGCATAAGAAGTATGTGCCCCACTTCAAACAGGTCCACAGGAGACCATGGAGATGCTTCAAGGAGTGGAGCCCCTCTGCTCTGGAGCCAGGCTGGGAGAGCTGGGGCTGAAAAGCTCCAGGAAGACCTTAGAGTCCCTTCCAGTGCCTAAAGGGGGAATATAAAAGAGAGGCAGGGCAAATTTTTACATGGGCAGTGATAGGACAAAGGCAATGTTTTTAAACTAAGCTGGGAAAGATTTAGATTGGGTGTTAGGAGGAAATTGCTCCCTGTGAGGGTGGTGAGGCCCCGCACAGGTTGCACAGAGAGGCTGTGGCTGCCTCATCTCTGGAAGTGTTCAGATTGGATGGGGCTTGGAGCAACCACGTCCCATGTGGCAGGACCCTACTGCGTCATGGAACGAGGTGAGCTTCAAGGTCCTTTCCAACCC
This sequence comes from Passer montanus, assembly GCF_014805655.1. Lineage (NCBI taxonomy): Eukaryota > Metazoa > Chordata > Aves > Passeriformes > Passeridae > Passer > Passer montanus. The sequence goes on along the minus strand of NW_024373256.1, from coordinate 15,980,324 downwards.
AAACTCTTCTGTGTTCTGTGATTCCACACCCTGGCACTGTTACTGCGAACAGCTGATAGCCTTTTGGGTCACAGATGGGCTTTCCTGTGAGCAGGTACCCTTTGGGACCACTCCTTGTATGCCTGAGAAATTACCCTTTCTGAACTCACAGGAGCTCCTGGAGGTCACCAGGTTTCCTTGTGCGTGAGCTGTTGCAAGGATCTGTGTTTCTTACTGGAATGGCCAGTCTGAGCAGCTGAACAGACCTGACCCTTGAGCTGCAAAAACTCCTGTTTAGCATGCAGATCTCCCTGAAGGCAACACTGGCTGGGAGCCTGCTATGTGGGCTCTTTGTGGAGCACTGCCTTTCCTCCAGAGGGGTATTTGAACTTCATCACCCATCTAAGGGCTTTAAATCAACCAAACAGACCACCTGAACCACCCCAGGGAAAGGCTGGATCATCTGGGCTTCAGTCTTACCCTCCAGCATCCAAACTCTGATGTTTCTCCAGCAGGTTAGGTCCAACAGGTGAGAAGGAACAAACAAACAAATGGAAAAATACAGAACAGATGGGAAAATCATATCCTGTTAGCTCCCAGACTGCACTTTCAGGAACCTTCCTTCTGGCAAAGGTGTGCTGTGACATTAACTTGACCTCTCTGCTTAAAGGACTGCCAAGGGCTCCTGCTGTCAGCTGGGGTATCTGAACTGGTCATACTGGCACAGCCCTGCATTCCTGCAGGCGCCTGACTGTAACTCAGCACTGCCTATGTCAGACTGTCCATACCCTGCAGCAGCCTGCCTTTGGAAGCAGGACCTAAGTCATGGCAAAGCCAGGTGCCCCATGAAAGGCCCCAGGAATGGCCCCTTGGAGGGAGCGGGCAGCAGCAGCACGAGGGCATTGCTTGGATGGATGTTGGCAATTTCCCATGTGTGGAGATGCGAGGCTTGGTTCCATGTTTTAGAAGGTTGGTTTATTATCTTAAGATATATATTGAAATACTACAATAAAACTATACTAAAAAACAGAGAGGGAAAGATCATTAGAAAGAACAAAAACAGAATACATAACAAAATCTCGTGACTGCTCACAGCCTCGGCACAGGTGGCTGTGATTGGTTATTAAGTGAAAACAATTTACATAGACTAATGGAAGATGCACCTGTTGCATTCCACAGCAGCAGATAGTTATTGCTTACATTTCTTTCCTGAGGCTCCTCAGGAAGAAAATCCTAGCAAAAGGATTTTTCAGAAAATATTATAGCTACAGATGGAGACAGGTTTCAAACAACAGACAGGTTTTCCAAGATTTTTCCAAACAAGAGCTGTGGGTTTCTTGGGAACACCATTCAGTGGAGATGCCCAAAACTTGAGGCCAAAGCTGAACAGGAGTAGACAGGAAGGGGGCCTGGGAGATGCTCCGAGGGCTGGAGTCCCTCTGCTCTGGAGACAGGCTGGGAGAGATGGGGTTGTTCACCTGGAGAAAAGAAGGCTCCTGGGAGATTTTAGAGCCTCTTCCAGTGCCTTAAAGGAGCTCCAGGAGAGCTGGAGAGGGACTTTGGACAAGGGCCTGGAGTGACAGGACAAGGGGTGCTGGCTTTAAGCTGAAAAAGGATGACTAGATATTGGGTACTAGCAAGAAATTCTCGGTTGTGAGGGTGGTGGGGCCCTGGCACAGGTTGCCCAGAGCAGCTGTGACTACCCCTGGATCCCTGAAAGAGTCCAAGGCCAGCCTGGATAGGGCTTGGAGCAACCAAGTGTAAGTTGTGATTTGCTCCATCCTTCCTCAGACTTTCTCCAAGGGATCAACACACTACACCTGAATGCTCCACCAGCAGCTAAGCCAAGAGAAAACTGTCCTTGGGGGCACCAGGGAGGGGATTGTCCTGCTCTGCTCTGCTCTGCACGGGGGTGGCCTCACCTCAAGTCCTGTATGCGACATAAAAAACACATTAAGCCATTGGAGAGCATCCAAAAGAGGCCATGAGGATGGGGAAGGGTCTGGAGGGGCCATATGAGGAGCAGCTGTGGGTACTTGGTGTGTTGAGTGTGGAGGAGAACTGAGGGGAGACCTCCTTGAGCTCTTCAACATCCTCCTGAGAGGCAGCACAGGAGCAGCTCAGGGTTTGCATATCTAACTTCTAGGTGCCTATGTTTGCACACAGGAATTTTCCTCCCATGTATGTCTTGCATTAGACAAAATAAAGGTTTAGGCTCATCTCTGTACAGCACTTGCAGGCTGTTCACTGTTGAAGACTGTCACTACTGAGCTGCACATCTGCACTCACAACTCTTCCAGTGGCAATGCCATGGGTTGTTGGAGTGGTGCAGGCTAGGGGCCAGCTAATGGAAGGGAGTTGGTGTATGGTTAATTAATTGAGGTCATTGTAGGCGTTTCACTTTTGCTCCTACCTTCAGTGCTCCAAACCACACCTCTCTTCCACGGCACCTACATTTAATGTCTGCAGCTAGGTAGTGTGAATATGCCTGAGGCCACTTCTGCTCATCGTAAGAGGCTGGCAGGGATACAGTTCCAGACACTCAGAGGACAGTACAGAGAACACAGTGATCAAAAATCCCTCACAGTTAAACAGATTCCTATTTGCCAAGGGCTCGGATGCTGTCACTGTGGAGCAGAGCTTGGAGGACAAACTGCTGACATGAGAACTAGCAGGGCACACTGGTGGGCATGACCAGCTATGAGGACAAAACCAGGCTGATTTTGCTTATAATAAGAGATCACTTGCTTGTTTATGGTAGTTTTCTCCTGCTGCTCTTAACTCCTTTTGGGGGTCTCTAAAGCACACTACAAAGTCCTATTTAACAACCAGAATCAAAGACAGGAACACTGAAATGATCCCCAGATTTGACATGGCCAATATGACACAATGACCTTCCTAACCCCATCTGGGAAAGAATCAACAGGTTATGCCATGACTGGTGGCACCATAAGCAGGTGGCAAAACTTTAGGTGACAGCTCAGTTGCAGCTCAGCTCAGTTGCAGGCGATGTGCATCAACACTGCCTGATTCAAAGAGCCAAGAAAGGAAATAAGAGCTGGCAAGACTCTTCCAATGAACTCTTGCTAAATATTTCCCCTAAAATAACATCAACTTTTTCCACTCTTTCCCCCCAAGAACCAACCACATTCTTAAGTAGATATGTTCTCTCTCTCTTCCTTCACTTTGACTCACCAGGTCTCTGAGCACGTGCCACATGATTAAAAATGCCACATCACGAAGCCCCACAGTGATACCAAATGGGCAACATATGCAATACAGTCAGCTTATGAATAACTTGGGAGGTTGAAACTTATTTACACAATGTCCTTGAATAAATAAAATCCAGGGGCAGAGCTCTTGGAGTCTTTTGAGAGCAAAGGTCCATGGAGGGCTGTAAATATCAATCCTTTGCCATTTCACTATTTCCACCAATTTGTGACTTCATACCCTCCCTTACACTGAATCCTATGTTCACTCTGAAATGGGAAATCAACCCAACAAGCCTAAAAATGGAAATGTGTATAGGATGACAACATTGAATCACTTATTCTCTGAATATTATTTTATCAAGTCCTGAAAGCAAGTCCACAAAAAACTCCCACATGCTGCCTAACAAAGCACGAACAATCAAGTGCTCCTCTCCAGTCTCTCTGAATGCATGAGGTGGATCCACGCACACATCACTGAGTGCTGGCTCACATTACAGACTGCTGGGACAAGCTGGGTCCTTACAGAGCTTCTGAATCACACCAAGACTGTGACACAATTAACTGCTCAGCCAACTGGAAGCTAAATCTTGCAAGTAAAAGAAATCCTAATCTTCTAGACTACAAATATAGCTGTTACTTAAGTTCCATCAGCTGCTGAGGTAGGAAAGAGATTCAAGAAGGGAATTCTGTACTTGTAAATAAATGCTTGTTACTGATGATGGGCTCCAAACCTATTGAACCTCTGATCATTTTGCTGGAAGCAAATGTCATCATTTTGCTGGAACCAAATGTCATCTAATGGATGACAAAAAAGAGGGCAGAAATGTCTTCTCATGTTGAAAGAGACAATTATTAGCTCATTCTGCTTGGAATACATCTGATTAAAAGTCAAGGTTGAGACACAAACATGAAACTTCATTTTCCAGATACATACCCTGTCATCTGCCTAAATTACTTCTCTGAGGTTAATGTGTGCTAGAGAGCTAAAGAGAGTGGGAAACAACTGAATGCAATACAGAGATGGAGGACCTGAAGAGAAGCAGAGACTTCAAAAGAAACAGTGTTTTGTTTTTCCTGCACAAATGCTCAATTTTTCTTATGTTAAGAGGACATCCAGTATCCAGATAGAGATACTAAAAATCTGACTGGATGTAGCCCTGGGCAAAAATGCTCTAGCTGACTGTGCATTGACCAGGGGGGCTTGGTTAGCTGATCTCATCCTTCCCACCTCATTGCCCTCTGTAGTTTTACAAGAGACAACATGAGACCAAGCTGTGCCAGGGCAGGTTTAGGCTGGATATCATGAAAGGTTCTTCCCCCAGAGGGTGCTGGGCACTGCCCAGGCTCCCCAGGGAATGGGCACAGCCCCGAGGCTGCCAGAGCTCCAGGAGTGTTTGGACAATGCTCCAAGAGGTGCCCAGGGTGGGATTGTTGGGGGGTCTCTGCAGGGCCAGGAGCTGGACTGGATGATCCCTGCGGGTCCCTTCCAGCTCAGGGTGTTCTATTAAACATAGATCAGAGGCCCTCTGAAACACTCATGTGGCAGACAGATGATCTTTCCCGAGAGCAAATGATGCCTTTCAGGCAGAGAAGCTGCACAGATGACAGATATCCTCTCTCCACAAACCTCTCTGCTTTGCGACACAACAGCTGCAACACAGACCTCCCAAAGCAGTGGGATTGCAGGGCTTGAGAGGATTACAGAAACATCCTAACAGTATTACCTCGGGCAGTGTCATTTAAGGTGTCTATCACTGCACCGTGTGATTCAGAGATTTAATCACATGACTGTCTTAGTCATCCAGGTAGTTTTCAGGGCCTGTGATGGGCTGAGGAAGCAGACTGAATCAGGTGATGGACTGAAGGTGCAGAGGCTCTTGCAGCATAAAGTAAACCACACAAAATGCACCAGGAATTCACTGCAGAAAGTTTGCTACTCTTGTCAGACCTGGAGAAGTGAGAAGGCCCAGTGCTACACAACAGAAGTGAACCTTGTGCAGGTGAATAATCTTTTTTCCCTCACAACTCTGTCCATTCTGCTGTGCTCACATGAATCTGTGCTGATTCTGAAACATCACCATGAGGATTTCCATGGGTACAACTCAAAAAAGCTGTGGCTGCCCCATTCCTAGAAGTGTTCAAGGCCAGGTTGGAGGGGGCTGAGAGCAACCTGGTTTGGTGGAAGGTGTTCTTGCCCATGGCAGGGGTTCGGAACAGGATGGGCTTTAAGGGCCCTTTCAACCCAAACTATTCTGTGATTCTATATTTGGGTTAAGGACAGCACTGGAGATTGCTGACTATGAAGCACTTCCAACAGAGGCTGCCCCATGTCAAACTCTGCATACACAATTACAGGCCCATCAGAGTTGGGCAAGCCACCATTAACTTACCCAGTGGGTGTTTCACAGTCCCTGATGACAGACACTCCAGGCATGCTTCTTCTGAACTCCAATTCTTGCTGTGACAGGACACAGACCCTTTGGAAAGGACTCCTGACTCCCCTCAGCTGGGGCATTACACAGACCTCCCGCTCCTGTCGGGCTCAAAGCTGGCACTGTGGGTTTTCTAAATCCATATCTGTTATGCAAAGAGCTCCACCTCTTGCCTTGTCCCAGTGGGCACATGTGCTCTGCCACCCATAGCATATCCTGCAGACTGGTTGGCAATCTATTTTTCCAGCATGTGGGAGGCCCACGCCTCTCTGCCATCTGCCACCATTCATTTCTTGTTGCTTCTGAAGCAACCTGAAAAATAACTCTGATTAAATTTAATGAAGCAGGAAACCCTCTGAGTAAATTTATTTCCCAAATAATCTGCTTACTGCTCTATCACTCTTGCTGTGTGTGACAGACACCCATCTTATCCCTCCTGCACTTCTGAATCCATTCATTTGCTCCTGTTTTGGCTCTAATGAGTGGACTGCCCAGTTTCCACAAGAACAGCTAGGAAGTGGGAAATGGGGGGGAATCTAGAAAGGATTTTTAGATAATAAGGTATAGCAACAAATAGGAATTCTTAAGAAAATATGAATTCTACCCTACTAGGCAAAAGCTTAGATGAGTCTAATGGATAACAAAAAAATCCCTGTCTGTCCCTGTCTGCAGGAAGGGCTCCGAGCAGGGACCAGGCTCTGCTCTAGGGCCCAGCCATGGCACAAGAGGCAAAGCAGAAACTGATGCACAGGAAGTTTCACCTGAACATGAGAATGAACTTTCCTGTGCACTGAGCAAGCACCAAAGAGGCTGCCCAGAGAGGGGATGGACTCTCCTCATTGGAGATATTCCAGAACCATCTGGATACAATCCTGTGTCATGTGCTCTGGGATGACCCTGCTTGAGCAGGGAGGTGAGACCAGATGAGCCACTGTGGGTCCTTCCAGCATGAACTGTGCTGTGATTTGTGTGTGAAAACTTCCTTTTTCTAAGCAAGTGAACATTCCCTGAAGCTAGCTAGCACTAGATTAAACTGTGTTAAAAGTGATCACTGCACCTTTTCTCCCCAGTCTGTATTCTGATAACATCTTTAACCATAGCAGAAAAATAAGCCAACGCCGTTACTTTGCAACATGATCCATTTCTAGAATGAAAAATCATTGCTATTTTTTTATCTGTAGCAGATCTAATAAATTAGCATCTTCTTCAGTAAATTAAATTGGCTGCTAAATAAATTTGAATTACTAAGTAAACTTGAATTACTCTTCCTGCCTATGTGCTTCGAAAAACACACACATTTTGTGTATCTGTCCCTCTGCTTTCAACTGGCTGTGCTAATTCCGTCAGATACTCAGGCAGCTCTGGAGGATTTAGGAAGTTACAACATCCCAGCTCACTGCAAAGGCTGTTCACATCTGTCTCTTGATTCTCGGGCAGGGCATCATTATTGACAGCAAGGTCTCCTCTGTGCTGAAGGCTTCATGCTGGCACTCCCACCCACACCCAGGAGGTGCTCCATGACACTGGAGCAATGGCACTAAGGGATCCATGTCTCAGGAATGAAGAATAGAAACAGCTGCTGTATGGGGAGGAAGTGGGAGAAACAGCTACTGGCATAAAGTGACACAGCCTCACGGAGCTGCCATGAAAACTGTCATCTCAAGGGCAAAATCTGATGTATTGCAATGAAGCTAATAATTAAAATATAGAGACCCACATTGCTTCAGACCCTAAAAAAGGGCTTTGGTCAAGGCAAAGAGAATTTTGCAGGTTCCCAATAGTGCCTTTCACGTTTACAGAGTACACTGCATGATCACTGTGCACAGAAGAAAAATTCCTGAAGTATTTCCTATTGCTCAGTGGCCTCTAGATAAATGTCTGCAGAGCTCCTGTACTGTACTGGGCCAGACCCTTAGCTGGGAAAACTGGCAAAACACTGCTGTGTGAGGGGAAAGTGGGAGATCTGTAACAGCTGAAGAGCTGCACAATAATTTCTTGAAGTAAGAAATTATGCCTGTTTCTGTGGGAGGGAGTAATTTACATAATAGCCACACACACATGCATAGATGCTAATGCCAACATTTACATATTTCACGTGTAACATATACCACACAAGTCACAGAACTCTCTCTGGAAGACTGTGTATTGTTGAATTAAGCAGTGCAAAAATAGGAATGCATTACCTTCAAAATAGCAAGACTTCCTCCCACCTCTTCCCCCTCCAAGTTCACGGACTATGCATTTCATCAGGATTCACTATATCAGCCAGGATTAACCACCTTAGCCAAGAACTCTACCTTGGGTTGAGTCTGACATTCATTTTAAGTCTCCTACCTGAACTTTTGTGTAGCCTGACAGATGCTGAGAACGTCCCACCTCCCTTCCTGAGTATTTCTTAGTTTCTGACACAACATCTGTGCTTCTGCAATGGAGGGACTTCTGATCATGGTGGCCATACCTTTTTCTGGCTTCTGTGCCAAAGAAGACATGGTTTAGCTTCTCCAGATACTTATCCAGCTCTTCTTGAGGTTACTCCAGTTGTTTACCAACATTACTGGGGGAAGAAGAGGGTGGCAGGGACAGTTTGCTTTTCCTCTCCTTCCTGGCTTCTTCCACATCTGGGTTTTGTTTCATTAGAACAAGCATGATGATAATGGGAGATAAGCAACCCAGACTGCTTCCCTTATGGTGGTGAGATACCAGGAGCTGGTCATGCCTGATGATGTACTTGGAATAAGCCAAATGGACCAAACCATGGATCAAATGCTAGTAGTCAGAACTCCCAGCTGCCAGCATGCACAGGAGGACTGGTGCCAGGAATCAAATGACTGGGGATGTCACTGCTGGATTTTCTAAAGTAGCATGTCTTACAAACATTCCACAGTTCTAAAGATGAAAACAGCAGAAACAGTAAGCAGCAGAAAAATTTTAAGCAGCAGAAAAATACAAGATCATCTGGCACAGTTCTGTATGGTCTTAAAATAGCAGCATCTCTCCTCTTTTTATGTTATGGAGCTGCAGGTTAATTGATCTTTAACTTTCCTTCTGTTAGAATGTTCCAGTTGATGTCTTTCCTGAAATGGTAAATTCTTCCTCTTCCTAATTCAAAGAAAAGTTAGGATTTCCCTCCCCAAATGAAGAGAATGTGTTATCCTTTAGGAGTGTTTGGATGCTAAGTCCACAGTCTCAGCATCTAGAAAACCAAAGTGAGACAAGGTAACATCAGTCACCTCAACCATAGGATCAGCAGGACCAATGTTGGCTTCTTTCTGGTCTTGAGAGAGGAAGTCCCTGCTGGGATTCTGAAAATAATTCCAGCTGAACTCTGTACGGATCCCTTGAAGATTCTTTGTGGGCGATTCCTTGGTGACTGTGGCCCCTGGTTACTCAGAGAAGGGCAGCCCAAAGAGAAGTAAATGCATTTCAACTGACTAAGCTCAGGAGAAGGGGTTGGACAAATGTCTGATGAATGTTCAGTGTCCAGGGTAACAGCCAAAATGACAACTGGGACAAGGGCCAGCCTGTGAGGGGGCTGGCAGGCCATCCCCTGAAGGCAGGGTCTCCATTTGAAGGCAGAGTCTGTCTGGAATGGGATTGCATTTCCTAACCTTTTCTCAGGGGATCTGTTTACAGAAGCCTAAAAGGAGCAGAGATCACACCCAGATTTCTGCTGCCTCTGTGTGTATTTTTGGCCTCACCCTGCCACAGAAATAACCCTAAAATTCTTCACTTTGTTCCCAAAAGTGAGACATATCCCCTGCTTTGCTACAGTGAATGGTCTGAGATAAGTTACAGTGTTCCTGTAACCCCCTGTTCTCTTTAGAAGATGATCCTCAGCTTCTAGGTCTCCAAGACTGATGCTGTGAAGCAGGTTTTGATCTAGAAGCACTGTGGTACTTCCCATCCCCTTTTGCCTTGTCTTTTATTCATTCCTGAGCTCACAGCTGTGCTGGATACTTCTGTAAGCAATTTGCTGCCTACAAGCCTGGGCCTGGCACTGCTGCTCTACATTTAGGGGGCAAATCAGCAAAGAGATACAGTATTCCCAGTCCAGTCACCCTGGTGGCACCAAACTCAAAAGCCAGGCACAAAGCTGAGGAGAGGATGCAGAAACAGGCAGGTCAGAATTGAGCTCAACTTTTTATCAAAACTGAGATACATTCCTTAAAGCAAGAACAGTGGGTCAGAGATGTCCAGGTAGATCAGAGTATCTCCCTTCCTCCTCGCTGCTATACATCATTAATGCCTTGGGGCATAGACCAAACCTCCAGCCATAGGTGTTACAGTTACTAGTAGAGCAAAACCCTGATCCCAACCCGACACTGCTGTAAGAAGAGACATCACTGAAACCCTAAATAGCACTGAAATCCTAAAGAAATGCTAAAAGGGGAAAACACAGCGTTTAAAAAACATTACTAAGACTGCACTGTGGCCCCTGTAAAAGGGGAAAAGGATGGGTGAAGGAGCCATGGCATTTCCTAACTTCTAATATCATTGCTTGCTTCTTTTCAAACAAATATAATACAGCAAAGCTTAAAGGTGAAGTACAGACTGCTGTAGTTTCAGACACCTCTTCAAGATACGATCACTAGTGAAGTGACTTGGGCACATCTGTCAAAAACTCAGGAGGCATCACCTTGACTACAAACACAGGGAGTAGACAGAAAAAGGCAAAATGCTTTGTCTAAGATTCCACGGCTGAGTCGCGGACCCGAGCCGACATGGCACGATGTATCACACTGATGAACATCTGCCTTCCCAAACACATATATTAAATCTTCCAGTAATGAAGGAACAGAAAAAGAAAAAGGAACTGGTTTTACAGGTCAGCATTATTTAGATCTCTGGAAAACCACAGGAATTGTTCTCATTTTAGAATGGAGTTTTCTCTGACCCTTTTGAAGATAAGTGCTGGATCAGGTTACACCAAACGTCCACCTCACTGGTATCTTTGATTTAATTGTGAATGCCTAATGAGCAGCATGAACATGATGCAATTATATAAGAATGCTCTCCAGAATACTTCTGCAGCTTTCTACAGCAAGGATTTTATAATGTTTTGGCAGCTCTAGCTTTACCTGAGACATGACAACGAAAAAAATAACTACCTCCTAGACATCTCCTGCATAACCAGCCAGGGAAGCAAACAGCTGTAGCTCCAAGGTCATGTAGACAATGCTCTTGAATCTCAGTAAACAGCGTGAAAACATGAAAAGCATGTCAAGGACACAGCTTTTGTATGCTGAATGTAAAATCCTGGAAATTAAAAAAAAATACTGTCTAAGATTGTTCTACACATTCAAAGTAACAGCTGTGCTCCTTGGCAAATAAAGTGTGCCAACCTCGATTTCCAGTTTTCATCTACTGACTTCCAAAAGACAAATTCATTTCTCCATGTTTCTCTTCATCATATATGTTACCTGTTTCTCCTCATCATATATGTTATCCAGGTTCAGTTTCTTATGCCCAGACAGGAATTCTTTAAAATATTCTTTTAAAATTTTTTAATTTAAAAGAAATTAAGAAGTATTGCAAATGCAACTGCCTGCCATCAGAGCTTAGTAATAAAATCAATTTTTTAGAGCAACAATCAGGTTTTTGTCTTTCACAGCCAATGTTTTTCACCATCTCTCAGCTGCTCTCAGCACTCCCACTATTTCCCACTTTTCACACAGGCCAACTGGACTATAAAAGGCAGGAAAGCACTGCTCCCTAGGGATACCTGATAGCATGTAGCCTTTCACAGCACTTCTCTTCCTTCAGTGTTTTTTTACCCTTGGTGGGAAAAACCTCCTGCATGAACTTAAGAGATGGCTTCAGTACTCAAGCAGTATTGACTGGAGACACACATTAAAAAAGCCAAAATTTAATACAAATCAAATGGAAGAGAGTCTTTGGGCTGTGACAGTTTATTTTACCACCACCCAAGGCTGGCATGCAGCTAATTTTCCTTCTGAGGCACTAGTGGTTGTAACTGAGCTACTTATGAAGTTAACTTTATTTAAGAGCTGATTGTACATATTTCCTAGCTGTCCAGAACCTGGCTTCAGCAACAAAATTTTTCCCTGTTTTCCTAGAAACAACTCTCTTTACATCTCTAGGCTGGATTAAATCATGATGTGCAGTTTTATTCTAGGTCTGCACCTGTCAGTGAAAGAGATGAATGAGCAAAAATGGGTCTCATTCACTTTTCTCCAAAGACCCTGAGCTCGTGCTCCTCCATGTCAGGGATGACACACTGCTGGTATCTGTTGGATGCCAGAAGCTGCATTCACACAGACTTGGGGAGTGGGAGCACCCAGCTATCCACTGCTCTGGATCTTGATTCCAAACCATTCCCTGCCATATGCATTGCCACCTCAGCTGCTAGAAAGGCTCTGCTCTATTTAAAAGCAATGGGAGAAAGGGAAAATCTCATGGTATAGAAGACAGATTCTATAGTTGATGTCAATTCTACAGGAAAGAAAGCAGATCCTTCCACACTGCTGACCTTTTCAAAGGCGCCTCTTTCCAGCGTGAGCACAGAGGAGCACACAATTATGTATGCTGAGTTTTGGGGTCATATGCATAACAGGCAGATCTGGTTTAAACTTCTAGATAAGGCACCCTGGAAGAAGATCCAGAGATTCATGCACGACATTTCCTACTGCACAGCACTTTTCCACCATTCTTCACTTTACAGGAGATCTGGCACACTTTTAGTCAAAGTCACTTTTCTAGAAGAAATTAAAGCGAAATTCTTGGGGAGTTGTGGAATTGAATAAGCCTGTGTTAAGTGTCCTGTGTGACTCTGAAGGGGATTCTGCTGAACCTTGGCTTTTCCTGCAAGCTCCCAAGCACTTGCGGATGAACTGACCATTCTTCTTGTGGATGCTTCCCTTCAACTCCACGATCCTGGCAGATTTTGCAGCTTAAAGAAGGGAGAAAAAAATAAGAGATGTTCAGTCATCTCATATAGTGAGGCCTCAGTCTGCAAAGCATAGGGCAGGATTGAACCCCTTTCTTCTCCTCCTCACCATGCAAAGTTCTCCTACCTGTTTCCATAAGCTTCAGCTCTCTGCACAGCTCCTCCTGCATCTTTTTCCTGTAGTCTCCAAACATGGCTCTCATGAGCTGACGCTTCTTCACCAGTGGAGCCTTCTCACTGCGCAGTGTCCTGATTGCCCTGAGAGCCTCCTCAGCTGCAGCAAAGGAGAAACAGCACACAGGTTAAGGCTCCCTGCAGCTCTGTCCCTGCATTCCTGCCACTGCTGGCCCCAGGAGAGAGCTCTTCTTTACTTCAATGCTCACCCTGCTTTGGAGTGGGTTTCTGTGTCTTCAAGCCGAGTTCCAGCTGGTTCACACACCAGTCCACCTCTTTCCACAGCTGCTCATCTGACTGCTATCAACATGAGGCACAGTGAGCAAGAGGAAGTAAATCACCCAAAAATTACAGCAGCAGTTGCTACACAGTATGAAAGGGAACTCCACAAAGTCAGAACTATTCCAAATATTATGTTCTGGTGACCACTTAATAGACTTCATGACATCTTCTCTCTAATGTTTTGCATCAGATAAACTAAAAGCACTGTGCAAATGTTTAGTTGCAACTCACTGTCTCTATTAGATGGATTTAATGTGGCTGCCATTCAGAAGGTGCTGTTTTCTGGAAACCTGTACAGCTTTCAAAGAAACTTACAGATGGGAGAAATAAACATTAACAACAAAAAACCCCTATCCTCAAACCTGCACAAAATCCAAAAAAGCAAACAATGGACCAAATCAGAAGCTGAGTCTTTCTTCTCAGCTCCTCTGTGCTTGCTCAACCAGAAATGCATGAGGGACGAGGAAGATGAAGCCCATGGAGATGAAGGAAGCCAAGTGCCATTGAGCAAAGCCAGCTGGCTAACTCAGCAGTGGGACAGGGAAACAGGGCTCCACCCTGGGACTGCAGCAATTCTTAACTGTTATGTACATGTAAATACAAATGCCCTCACATTGTCTCCTTTTACCTACAACAGTGTCCTTCTAAAGGACTGGAAGGGCTTTACCTGACCTTCAACTTTTTCTTTCTCTGGTGCTCAGCACTGTTTATTGGTAGGACTGCAGGTGAAGCAGACCTCTGGATGAAATGTTCCAGAGGCAGGTGAACACTCAGTGCAATTTCCTTGTAAAATATTAAGAAAAGGAAGGTTTTGTGCAATCTTGTGTTACAGTATGAATCAGCTGGCACTGTTTGTTAGTAAAACCTACACCAGCGCTGGAAAGTAAAATAAAATGAAGACCTAGACCTCAGCAGAACAGAAAACCTCAGGGTGTGCCTTAATGTTGTGTTTACACATAACTTGCAACTTCAGCTGATTTCTGGCCATGCCCTACAGAGGAACCTTCTCGGAAGCACCCCTAAGTTCTACCACAGGTCCTTGGCTACACCAGGGTGCAGTTCTGTGCCTTGGCTTTGCTCCTTGTACTACAAAAGTAATTCATCCTGCAACACACACATCAGAGCTACAGGGCCTGGCTCAGCACCCACAGGCACCAGTTTGGCACCAACTAAACAGTTACCTCCATTTCCTATTTTTATTTTCTTGAAAAAACAGCATCCAGCTTCCCAGGATTAGCTGTCACAAGCCTAAACATGAAATCTTTCAACACAAATCTGAAGGACCATTAACTTCCTTTGCTCTGGTCAGGTTCCTCAGCTGTGTAGCAGAGAAAGCAAACAGCTGCTGGAACATGTAAGCAGCACATGTGGGCTTTCAGTTTCCATCTCAGGGCAGTATGCTAGTTGTTCGTCTGTGCAAAGAGGTGAAGTGTCTCTTTAGCTCAAGGGTTTATAAATAATGGGATCCCATCAGCATTTAATTACCTGAGAGGTCTTCTCATCCTGATGGGAAGTATCTGTATTTTGAGAGCTGTTAGCTTCTGCCTTTGTCATCCTGCTGGTCTCAGTTTCTTCTGTTTTGTTTTTACTGACAGGTGTTTTTTGTTTCTTCTTTTTCTTCTTCTGGGCAGCTCCACCTCCTGTTGATTTTTCTCTCATTGCCTCATCTGAAGGGGCTGTCTCTGTTTGGGGGATCTTTGATGTGACATGGCTTCTATCCTCTTTGGGTGCATTCCCTGTCACCTCAGTCTTCTGCAAGGCTGCAGCCTCTGGCAGAGCTGCTGATTCAGCAGGCAGTGAAGCATCTGCTGTGTGCTCTGTATGTTGGCTCGCTGGAAGTAACTGAAGATGAGGACAGTCTTCATCTGGGATGGCAAAGTTGAAAGCAAACTTGGGTTCTTGTCCAGAGGCAGCAAAACTCAAGGCGCCATTCCAGTTCTCCTGCTTAGTGGCTCTGACATTGTTTTGTACCTGCTCAGCACCACTGTCACCAGGATCAGCTTCTGGGTCAGTCTTGGAAAGCGTAAAATCAAATCGGAAACTGCTGCCAGACGATGTGAACAACTCTGGCTTTACCTCAGGGGGTGGGTCAGATTGTTTCACACCATCTGCAGCCTGCCCCTTGCTTGGCTGTACTTCCACAACATCAGGGGTCATGCCTAGAAAAGGCAAAGAATATTTGTTTGAGAACACCAATACTGGTGTTCTCAGTGCACCAGTTTCCTACCATGGGGGTGTCACTGCAGCTCCCACTCTAAGGCACTGCCCAGAGAGGTGACTCAATTAATGCTGAAACCTAAGAAATCTATAGAAAAGAACAAATCTTACCATCCCCTGAGGGACAGCTCAAGCTCACCTTTCTCCATGCTCTTCTGACCCTCATCCATTTTGAGATGACAATCCCCAAACTCATTGCTCATCACTTGCTGTTTCTCTGCAAGAGGAGTCTCAGGGGAGTGCAGGACCTTGAAAATGTGTTGGGTCTCTTCTGCTCCACTCAGAAAACATCAGGAGAGACAAGAAGCAGTTTACAGTGGGCCTTAAAATCCACACTATGGGACGCTGATGACTGACTCTTCTCTTAATGTACTCTGTGTTCATACCACCATAACTACCATTCAATTGAAAAGAAACTCCAAGTGCTTCCAGAAGCTCAAATACTGTGAGATGTTCCTACAGAGGAGAAAAAAAATCATAACTGCTTATTATTTACAGTTGGACTCTTATGCTGCAGTAAGTGCACTGGTAATGGCACAGAAGCTACAGAGAGCTTAGCAATCTTTCCCTCAAGGTGAAGACAAATCCCAGAACGTAACTCAGTGTCTCTTCTCTGGAATACTTGAAAAAATCTAAATAGAGGGTATACCCTCAAAAGCAGGACTCTTGCTCTTGCCTACAAACCAGCCTGAACACAACAAGAATCCAAAACTTTTGTGTTAGAACAAATTCTCTAAAAAACAAAGTTGTTCTGTGACAATGGTCCCCAAGACCTCAATTTGGAAACCCTAAATATAGTCTTGTAGTGTTTGTTCCACTTATTTTAAACCACAGAACAACTTGAGAGTGGTACTGTGGAATGGGAACATCCCACCTCTCCCAGCTGCAGGGCACGACCATCCTCTCGGAAAAGAGCCTTTCCCTAACATCCAGCCTAATAATCACCCCCCAACACAGCTCCAGCTGTTCCCTGTGTTCTGTCCCTGGTCACAGAAAGCAGAGATGGGAGCTGTCCCTCTGCTGCCCCTCAGGAGGAGCTGCAGCCCCAGTGAGCTCTGTGCTCCATCTCTTCTCCTCCAGCTGAACAAACCAAGTGCCCTGAGCTGCTCCTCCTACAGCTTCCCCTTGAGACCCTTCCCCATCCTTGTATCCCTTCCCTTGGACACTCTCTAACAGCTATAGACCCTTCTGATATTGTGGTGCCCCAAAGTGCCCGCAGCACTGGAGCTGAGGCTGCCCCAGGGCAGGGCACAGTGGGACAATCCCTCCCCTGTCTCAGCCAGCAATGCTGGGCCTGATGCACCCCCAGCCGTGGTGGGACAGAAGTGAGATGTACCTTCACAGCATCTGGGTGTCAGGGTCCTGGCCACATGAACTCTTATTTCAAGGGGTTTGGCTAGCTGCAATCCAGGCCAGTTACACAACAAGAGGTAGAGAAAGCCCCCCCTCCCTCACCTGGGAGTTACTGTAAACTGAGTGCCTTATGCATACCGTGCAACAGCCAAACAACTCATTGATCCAGACCCTGAATTCCTGGCTAGATGCTGGATCTGCCTCCTCACCAGACTTCTCCAGCAAGTGGGACTCCAGGCAGAGCCTGGGTACTATCAGCAGCACTGCTCAGCTCTCCTGGGTCACATACTGTGCAAAAGGGTCCTTTTCTGGCCAGAGCACTGCTTCTGCTGCCTCTTTCCTGTGCTCAGCTCCTGCTTCCCCTCCAGCAGCTGCCTTCTCTCCTGCTGGGCACTGGGGTGCAGCACAGGACACATTTGTAACAAAATGGTCTGATCATAGAATAGCTTGGACAGAAACTTTAAAGCTGATCCCCTCCTGCCATGGGCAGAGACACCTTCCACTATCCCAGATTGCTCCAAACCTCGTACAGCCTAGCCTTGGACACTTCCAGGGACAGCCACAGCTTCTCTGGGTAAGCTGTGCTAGGGCTTCACCACTCTCATAGGGAAGAATTTCTTCCTAGTATCTGATCTAAGCATTATCTTTGGCAGTGGGAACCCATTCCTCCTTGTCCTGTCTCTCCCTCCCTTGTCCCAAGTCCCTCTCCAGCTCTCCTGGAGCCTCTTCAGGCACTGAAAAGGGCTCTGAGGTCTCCCCAGAGCCTTCTCCAGGACGAACAATCATAACCCTCTCCCACAAGCCTTAATTCTTCTTGGAGCCTGATGCTCAAGCACAAGGTGCAGGCACCTATCAGTCACTGCTCCATCCTCAGGTGGACCAGCAAACACTCACCTGAGCATCTTACATGGGGTTCACAATCCTCTTCCAATGTTAGGTACTGACCAGCAGCAGGACATGTGTCTGCAGCTCTACAAAGTGGACTAAGGAGATCAAACTATGACCTTACAGAATTTTATCTTTCATGTAATTTTGCCCTGGATCAAGCTTCTCAAAAATAAACCTACTGGTGTTTGAGGGCCAGACATGCTGGCACAGTATTTCCTTAAGACGAAAAACAAAGGCAGAGCTGTAGCAGAACCAAACAAGTCATTATATGGGAAAAAAAGAACATGACAAAGAATACAGAAACCAGGGAGAACAAACACTAAATGAATGAAAGATAAAACTGCTTCCAGAAACAGTCCTTTAAGCCCAATGCTGTCCTGTGTTTAGAACAAATCCCAAATAACACAAGAACAGGGAACATAAAGGAGAGAATAGAAAAATACCCACATCTGCTAAATCACACCCAAGGCCAGAATATTGGGGAGTGTGGGCTGGGAAAGAGGAACATACCTAGTTTGGGGTGTGGAGTGAGATGGAGATCTGCCTCCAGTTGTGAAATGCACCACTCCAGCTCCTCCTGGAACACACCTTGGGGAGCCTTGGACATCGTGTGGGGAAGGCAGAATGATTAGAACCACAAATCTCTCACCTTCAAAACTGAGTTTTCTGAGGCCTCCTCCCCTCTCACAGAAGATCAGACCTGTCTTTACATTGGAGGTGTGCTGTGTAACAGTTCATTTACACCATAAATCAACACAGCACAGGGACACGTCGTCCTGTGTGGAGGGCACCAACATGAGCCCTCTGCATTGCAACTCTTACTAGCAGGAAAATTACAGCTCTTACTAGCAGGAAACCCCGCCACTCCTGGCAAGTCAGGACTTCCCACAAATTTCTTTTTTCATCTTCTTCTCCACCTGTCCCTTTTTAAAAGGCCCAAATGGGAAGACTTCTCATTTTCCTGAATTTTAGGCAATAGCAAAATGTCTCTACAGCAGGAAATTTCCCTTTAGCACAGCTCTGGTAACAACAGAAGTTATCTTTAGCCTAAACACAAGCCCCATGTGCTGCCTCTTGATAAGCGGTGGGCGTTAAGGTTTGCAGCCCGCCTGGGGACAAGGCACACTAAAACACTGGGAACGAAGAATGTTCAGGATAAGGAGATGAGCAGGGAAAGCCTTTAAGGAGCACCTGCGGGCGCTGTCCCCGGGCCCAGTGCGGTGGGAGCCTTACCTGCTCCGCGCCGCGCTCCCCGCGCCGCCGCCGGAAGACGCGGCCCCCGCGCACCGCCCACCTCCGGTCACGGGCCGCGTGTGGGCCCCGGGAGCAGCCCCGCCCGGGCCGGCACCGCTCTGGGCCTCTTGGAGCCCCCGGACCCTCCGCGGGGCCTCCCCCGCCGGCCGCGGGCTCAGGGCGGTGGGGGCCGGGCCGGTGTAAGCCGCCCGCAGCGCTCCCGCCGGGCCGCAGTGCCCAGCGCCCGGCTGGGCCGTGCGTTTGTGACCCCCGCGCCTCCCTCCGCTCCCCTGAGCCCCGCACTGTGCTGGGCACACGTGTGCCCACGGAGCCGTGCCACCTTCCCTGGGCCAAATCCCCGCAGGAGCGCCCACACCAGCCCTGGCCCCTCACATGCCAGCCTGACAGAGACCATGCCAGAAAGCACCAGCGCAGGCAAAAAAGGTTAATACACACCTACTGGTACTGTCTAATCCCATTTCTATTTTAGATTTCCTTTTGATTATTTAATTTTGTAAATAAAAAGTTAGACACCCTGTTTCATAGGCATTTTTCCCTATTGGATTGTTTCCAACAACAGCCGGAAGATCCCTGTGAGGTCAGTACTGCAGCAGCACAGCGTGTCACTGCACAGGATCTGGCGTTTCACACCATGGAGGTTGTAATTTCTCTTGACATTGGCAGTTGATGTTAGAAATCTTCCAAGGCTGACAGAATGGGCTCTAAAGTGCTGGGGAAGCACTTCCAAATGTTGCTGCTAGAGATTATAAAATGGTACTGGAAAAATCAGTACACTTCTGTCTGCCTTAAAATCTCCACCCTCGCTGAGACTTAGCCATTGTCTGAGCCCTCTCCTCATTACAAAAACCATCTCAGTGGTTTGAGGCTTATCCAAGATTGTTTTGCGACTTTATCTTGAGGCTTGTTCTGAGTGGTTGAGTAGGGTCGAAATCAGCCTCAGCCCTCGTATACAAGTGTCCCAGCGTCAGGAAAAAATGCGACAGTCAAGTATTGGAGAAGATAATGAGCTATCATATCTATCTTGAAAGGCCAGAATCCCACCGCAGTTTTCCTCTCCCTTGGTGCCTGAGCTGGACTAAGGGCTTGTGAGCCTGTCACCACCAATCTGGATGCATCCCCTACAGCAAAGCTTCCCATCCATAGCCTCAGGAATGCACAAACCCATCAGGCGATGCAAAGACTCTTCTTGGTATGGCTGGCACAGAGCCTGCAGAACCCATCCACACAGTGCAAGGAGTGAAAGGAACATTGTTTTATGTGGTAGGATGCTGTCCATATCTCCAGCTCTGTGGACTCAATGCCCATGCAGGGAAAAGGCACAAAGGACCAGCAATGCCTTGGTTTTCCTGGGTTTGATCTCTGCCCTGAGGATTCAGGCCCACAAGGGCACCGAGTAAGCAAGCTGTGGCAGCCTTGCTCTGAGGACATGATAGAAGGGCTGTCAGGAGATCCAAATATGATCCTCAGCTTCTGCTTACACAACAGAAACCTTGTTATGGGAAGAGCTGCAAGCTGAGCTGGTGGAAGCTGATGTCTAACAAGTCATGGCTGCCTGGGAGTGAAGCAAACAGCTGGCAGAAGAATTGGAATGGCTTGAGCCTGCCTCAGGTACAGAGTAGGTTAGTGTGTGCTGTATAAACTGTGCAAAGGCTGGGAGAACTCCTCACTGCTGTCAGATGGTGACAGAAGCACCTGTTGGGGGGCAGGTCAGCTGTGCAGTCCTGTAGGTCACTCCAGGACTGGCATTCCTTGCCAGCACAGAGCTGCCTTCTTTCCCCATATCACCAACTGAGCACCAACAAATTCGTGGCAGGCATGGCTGTAACTGGAAGCTGGAAAATGCAGCTCTTTGGTATGATGCTCCATCGAGGGAGTTCCAGGAAGGAATTGGAGAAAAAAACCAAAAGAGAGAAGTGGGGTGGTTGCCAGAGCTGCTAACCACAGTGTCAGTGAGCCTTGGAGGGCACTGGGACAGCCCAGTGTCACATGCCTGACACATCCTGTCGCCAGACTTCCTCACCGGCAATGTACGTGGCTTGCACATACAGGCTGTCATTCAGCAGTAGAAAATCTGTGTTGGACAAGAGAGAAAGAAAGCAGCTGTCAGAATGGAGCTGCTGGAGTTAGCTGGGGGGAGCTGAGGTCATTGGGGAAGGGCTTCTCCCCACCCCAGGACGGCACTGCAGTGCAATCCTGGAAATGGCAGCTCTGCTTTCTGCTCAGCTGAAATGTAGGGGGCACTACAAAGGGTTTCCCAAACACCACCAGCATCCAAGGAAAAAAACACTGGAGCAAAAGCCCAGAGCATATCTCAGGTGGAGCAAGTCTTCCTGCAGCTTCCACGAAAGCAGGGGATGAGCATATGCTTACAAAGCAGCCCCTGCTTTGCTCCAGCACTTGTGAGCTCTGACACCATCATCTCC
Organism: Passer montanus; assembly: GCF_014805655.1. Taxonomy (NCBI): domain Eukaryota; kingdom Metazoa; phylum Chordata; class Aves; order Passeriformes; family Passeridae; genus Passer; species Passer montanus. The sequence goes on along the minus strand of NW_024373256.1, from coordinate 15,959,203 downwards.
AGTACGTGCTGTGCCCACACCAGTACATGCTGTGCCCACACCAGTACCTGCATCAGAGTCATAATTCAGTGTCCCCTTTTTATGTTCAATCCCCAGGAGCTGAGCGGGATGCAGAGACGCCGCCTCCAACGCGGTCTCTACCGAGCACCCTTGGACAGAGAATTGGGGAGATGTTAGGGCAGCCAGAGCCCCACTGCCAGAGCAGCCCAAATCCCCCTGGACAAGGCAACACCCAACCAGGCTGTTGATGGACCCAAGCTGGAACACCCTCAGCACAGCCAGCTGGAGCTGGGGAGGGAAATATTCCTACAGGAGAGAGCAGGCGTAGGAAAACTGAATACCTGAGGTATGGAGAAGAGAAAAACATTCAGTTTTGTGAGGAAGAAGCAGGAGAGTTCATCTCTTATTAGTTCTACGGGTTAAAATTAAACTTCCTCCTAAAAGGGGCTCATCTGAAGGCACTGATCCCAGCCCTCACCATGTCTCAGGTGAGAGGGAACGTTTCTGGTGGAATGGACACATCTGGCAAAAGCAAGACCTCCTCCTGTGTCAACATAGGGAGCAGCAGCTTGTGGACAAGGCTCTCTTACCTGTGGCTTCTTGGAAGTGTCGAACACAAGTGTCCATGGTTGCCACGCTGCCACTCAGGGTCTTTGTGCCTGGGAGAGAAATAGGATGGCACTGAGCAGCACCCATAGCTCACAGCAAGAAGGAGAGCACTAGGGAAGCATAATGGGACCAGAAGTGCAGAAGTCCTGTGTGGCAGGAGGAGCAAGCTGAAGGGCCTGCAGCCAATTCCTGCTGGAGCACAGGAAGAGGTACGTGGGTGTTATTCCCAGCTCTACTATCAGACCAACTGGACTGGGTGAAACCAGCTCACAACACAGGCATCTGCTGCCAGAGGAAGGGAATGAAGAAAGGAATGCTTCTTTACGGAAATATCTTCCCAGTCTTCATCTGCTTGGGAATTTGAAACGTAGGGAATTTAGCTAGCAGGAGGTGCTAGTGTTAAAATGAAGAAAAGGGACAATAAATATATTTAAGATTTCTCTGTCCTTACTGACGCCCTGAACCTCTAGCACCCTTAACACTGGGCCATGAAGCTTTCAACGATGTTGCAGACAGCTATAACTGGACAGATTCTTCCACGAGGGTGGCACATTTCTCTTCTTTACCAGGAGTTTCATTATCCCCAAGGCCAAGTCACTGCAGATCCACCAGGCATCAAAACCCAAGAGGATGGCACAAACGCTGCGACACACCAACAGGGACAGCAAGGTGTGCTCAGCTCCTCAGGAACGTTGCCAGCGGCAGCACTGTCCCGAGCTCTTCAGCAAGAGGGACAGCACTTACCTGCGATGTAGGTGTTCAGCCCATCGATCTCCACCACCTGCTGACCCAGTGTGTGCCGACCCGGTGCCAGCCCCATGCCAGCGATTGCATCTGTCACCAGCACCAGCCCTGCGGAACACAAGGAAAGGGGCTTGTCAACACTGCTGCTGATTTTGCTGCAGCTCCAAGCACTGTGCCCTGTTGACCCTCCCAGAGGAACCACGCGTCTCCAGCCACATTGCACCAAAGCAAGAGGACTGAGGGATCACATGTGGCTGTGACCTTCCAGACAGCAAGGGCAGCACAAATTCTTCTGGGAGATGGTACAGCTCGGAGTGGCTGGTAACACTGTGGGGACTGCCATGGCTCACCTTTGGGGTGGGCTCGGTGGGCAATGCGCAGGGCAGCGGGGTTGGTGTGGATGCCATCAGAAATCATGCCATAGAAGACCCTCCGCCCAGCCGGAATCTTGTCACTTGTCAGCAGCCCCACAATGCCAGGGTCACGGTGGTGGAACTGCTCGAGGGGAGAGAGGGGACAAGCTGTGGAGGACCAGGACACACTGGCTGAGACTTCACTTCAGGGGATGCAGCTGCCAACTCTATCACACAATGCCTGGCAGCTTTACCAGGCAAACCTGGGCATTGCCTTGAATCACAGAATCACAGGATGGTTTGAGTTGGAAGGGACCATAAAGCTTATCTTGTTCCAACCCCTGCTATGGGCAGCGTCACTTTCCACTATTCTGGGGTGCTCCAAGCCCCATCCAACCTGACCTTAAATGCTTCCAGGGATGGGACAGCTGCAGCTCCTCTGGGCAACCCGTGGTAGGGTCTCAGTACCCTCACAGGGAAGAATTTCTTCCCAGTATTCCATCCAAGTCTGCCCTGTGGCAGAGAGGAAACATTCTTCCTTGTCCTGCACTTCAGACCTTTGTCCAAAGTCTCTTTCCAGCTCTCCTGCAGCCCCCCTTTAGGCCCTGGCAGGGGCTCTGAGGTCTCTGGAGCCATCTATTTTCCAGGTGAACACCCCCAGCTCTCCCAGCTGGCTCCAGAGCAGAAGGGCTCCAGCTCTTGGAGCATCTCTGTGGCCTCCTCTACGCTCTCTCCAGCAGCTCCACATGCTTCTGATGTTGGTCCCAGGGCTGAAGGCAGCTCTGCAGGTGGAGTCTCACCTGAGTGGGGCAGAATCCCCCCCTTCCCTGCTGCTCACACACAGGAGGGCGTCTGGGTGCACAGAGCAAGGGCATGTCCACCTCTCACCCACCAACACTTCCTAGTCCTTCTCAGTGATGAACCTCAAGAGTCTGCTACAGCCTTGACTCTCTTTCAGATCCAGCAGTAGGAATGTGAAGCCAGAGGTTCAATGCCAAAACCTCATTGCAAAGCATGTACAAAACCAGCTGGGGAGAACACAGACCCATGGGGAGCAGGAGAAAAAGCCCAAAAGCAGCCCTGGAGCAGGGCAGGTGCCTCTGGGGACTCACCGGCAGCATGGCATTGAAGAGGTGAGTGATGAAGGTTGCTCCATGCTGCACAGCCTCCTCGGCCTGGGACAGATTAGCCACTGAGTGACCTGGGAACACAGACCAACACCTGATTCCTCTGCCCATCTTTCCACTGATTTCCCTACAGGACCAAAGACACTGCATCACTGCACTATGCTCTAATGGCCACTCCGGCCTGAGATCTCAGGTGCAGCCTCGACACAGATGTGTCTGGCCATGACCTGGGGGGACTCTGGGGGTGGGTGCTTCACCTGAACTCCTTCAGTATTCACATCACAGCTGTCACAAGGCTCCATCTGTCACAGAGGGCTCACAGCTCCAGCTGTCACAGAGGGCTCCATCATGCTGCCTTGCTCACAGCATGTTGTCTTCAGGCTGAGTTTGAGGTCCAATGATATGCCTTTCTGCTGGCCTCACATACTTAAATGTTTTGTAGAGAATTATCAGAGGACACCCTCACAACAGTGGGAACTCTTCCAGGAAAACATATGGGAATCAAACTATCCAGAAAGAAATTTCTGTTTCCCCAACAGGACAGCAGCTCTGTAGGCTAACCTTGCCTTTCTGGAGTTGTTTATGTGGCTTTAGGATAAGAGATAGTCTGCTGTATGAATGCCCTTCTCACTTGAGGTTTAATTTCACCCTGAATAACTCCCTCCTTAAAAAAAACCCACCAAACTTCTTCAATGATCTGAGACAAAAAAGAGTTTGTGAAGCAAAGGAAAAGAAAAACGCAGCCAGTTTTAAGTCAGAAGTCAGATGTTGGAGGGAGAGGTTCCTACAGTACCTCTGGTTGAAAAACAGAGTTATCAAACTAAAAGTAACCTTTGGAAAATGATTTCACCTGTCACATAAGGCCTAAAGCAGTGGAACTTCAGAGTTTGAACCCTTCCACATCATCAAACCTCCAACTAAGACTGCTGTTCTTCCCTGTGTTAGAACAGCACCTTGTGTTTACTGCAGGGGCTCCTAAGTCGATACAAACTTTGGCCCCTGCCATGACAGAGTGACAGCATCAAGCAACGCCCCCATTTGTGACAGGTCTGTCATCTTCATCCAGAATCCCACCCGGTCCAGTTGCATTCATGAGACACTATTAGACATGCCCCAGCCCTGAGTGCCCCAGCCCTCACCCAGGGAGACGCAGATGCCCCGCTTGGTGAGCTCCCGGATCACCTCACTGCTCCTCCTCATTTCAGGGGCCAGGGTCACTATCTGGACACAGTCCAGGGAGCCATAGGTAGCAAGCAGGTCCTGGAAAGCACCTGCCTCAAAGGTGCGGAGGCAGTGCTCCGGGTGGGCACCCTTCTTCTCTTTGCTGATGAACGGCCCTTCCAGGTGGGCTCCTGTCCAAACAGGAACAAAGAACCATGACTCTTCCTCCCCCTGCCAAGGACCAAGAAACCTGCTGCTCCTGTCATACTCTTGCCATTTTTCTGCAGCAAAACATGTCCCAGGCAACTGTCAGCTCAGCACAGTGAAGATGCAGTTCTGGCCACTGGCCAGTCCAAGCCCACCCCACTGCCATTGCTCCAGGGGCTCCAAAGGGGCTCAAGCAGTGTGTGTACAGAGACAGAAAACAAGGTAAAAGCCAGGCACAGACTAAGGGAAAAGGTGCCCACATGTGCATCCCTCCCACTGAGAGTTCCAGCCCCTATTTGTGCTCTGTAACTTCTTTCACCTCAACTGTGAACAAGATAATTGCCAACCTAGGTTAGCACCACAGAGGGACAAATCCACTTACCCAGAATTCCTGCTCCATGGGCTCCACCATTTCTTACACTGATCTGAGGGAGAATCTAGAGAAAGGGGTTTGTCAGACATGGCAACACAGACACAGCCCCCCAAGCCTGCCAAGTCAGACCCAAATGTCAGGTCTGCAGGGAGATTTGTAGCTGGACCACTTGGGACCATCACAGCCCACAAAGGAAAAGCTGTCTCCAAGCCTTGGTGTGCAGACCTCACTTGGGAGACATGGCTGTCTCAGCATTCTAAAGGCTGAGGGCAAGAAACCCAGGGTAGAGTCCAGCTCCTCATACCCATGGCTTTTCTGCCCTGGCAGCTATCCCAGTCTTGGCCCACCCACCTCCTGATACCAACCTCAGTCCCTGATCATCCTGCGCATGGGAGAGGAGAAGGCCCCTTACCTGGTGGTACACAGATGGAGGAGAGGTCACCAGGGTAGGACAGAAAGAGGTCACTCCATGGGAGAGGATCTTCTGACTGACCAGGTCAATACCTGATTTGAAGTCATCCGTAGCCAGAGAGAAGTCCACCCCGAAGCCTCCTACACCACAAACAAAATGGGGTGAACCTGCTGCTTCCCCAGTGGGTGTGCTCCACCCAGAAACACTGAAGAAAGACTTAATGTGACTGGAGGGAGATGTTCCATTTGTAGGGCACTGACACAGAGGGCTCCATCAGCACTTCTGTCCTACATTCCAAGGTTCCACAAGTACAAATCTCACCATCACCGCCCTCATGAAGTGCTCTTCCCTGCAGCACCCCGGTGTTTTGCAAGCACAACCTTTTTATTTTGATGCAGGGTAAAATGTGACAATTCCCAGCTGAAAAGGGAACTGACTTCCAACTTTACCTACCATAGAATAAGCCCCTCTTTCCTTCTGAAGAGAGCTGTTGCAGTTATTTGTTATTGTTCCTATGGGAAGTCTTGCCCTCTCCACCCACATCCTGGAAAGGGTAGGGCAGGCATCTTGCCAGTGCAGGGGCAGGATAAAATATAGATAAAAATGAGTTCAGAGGAAACCCTCACCTGGCCAAAGGAGATCACTTACACAATATCAACAACCACAGGCAAAATTGCTCTTTGTCATTGGATGGGTGACTCACACCTCCCTTGAGCAGCTGAAATGTGGCCATGGACAGGACACCCAACTGTGGGGCTGGGGGTCAAGGACTGACAAACCCGGGATGTCCCCAGTCCATGAGTGCATGTAGCTTCACTGTACCATTGATCTGGACATCAATGAATCCTGGGGCAATGATGCTGTCCTTGCAGTCCAGCTGGACATCAGCGGAGCCCTTTTCGTCAAAGAAGAGTTTCTCTGGGTTGAGGATCTTCCCCTCTCGCACCCACAGGTCCTCCCTGGAGGGACAGTCACAACAGCAAGCTCTGGTGCCATCTGCAGCACACGGAGCAGGTGGCCATGCCCCAGTGACAGTGATCCTGAGCAAAGTGGATCCCACCGGCACCTCCAGCCACAGGCTCTGCAATGTCTGCCAGAGCACAGCTGCTCTTTAAGCTGAGGCACAGCGAGCAGCCCTCTCTACCTGGCTCCGGCTCTACAAAACTCACAGGAATGGGATTTTCATGGGCTGCTCCTCAAAGGTGATTGTAGTGATGATGGCCAAAGCACCAGGGGGTTGGCAGAAGAGGCAAAACAACAGGGACCGTACACCACACCCGCCCCATCTCCCTCCAGAATCTGGCAGAGGGGACATGGGATGGTAGAGCACGGCAGGGTGAGGGCAATAGCCGGTGCACAGGGGGAACTGGCGGCCGTCTTTCGGCACTGCAGGTGTCAGGCCAGGTCGGCAGCCTGTCCGGGAGCCCCGCAGCCCTGGCACCCAGACACACGATACCCCCAGACAGCCCTGGTGCCCGCAGGCACCGTGGTAGCGCCGGTTCCGCCGCCTCACCTCTGGAGCTGGTGGTCCCTCAGGATGCGGCAGTTGGTGAACTGGACGATGGGCGCGTCCGAGACGGATTTGTTGGACGGCATGGCGGGGCAGCGGGAGGCGGCGGAAAGCCCGAATGCCCCGGTGGCCGGCGCAAGGGGAAGGGACCGGGCGTGGCGAAGCAAGGCCAGGCCGTGGCTCCGGTGCGAGCGGCCGCTGCGGGACTGGACAGCCGGCGAGGGGCGGAGGCACCGGAGCACCGCCTCCGGGGCAGGCGGAGGGTGAGTTCCTTCCCCTGCCGGGTGCTCTGAGCCGACGCTGTGAGGAACGAGCCCCTCGAGGCCGGGCCCCGCCGCGGTGCCCGCTGAGCGCCGGGCCCGGGGCGCTGTCCCCGCCGCGGGGCGCCGCGCCCCTCAGCACCGCCCGCGCCTGGTCACGTGAGCGCGCTCGGCACGTGCCGGGACTCCCCGCCCGCCCCGCGGCACGTGACCCGCCCCGCGGCACGTGACCCGCCCCGGAGAGCCGCCATCACGGGAAGGGCGCTGCCATCTTGAGAAGGTCGACGGCGGAAACCCTCCTCGTGAGACCCCATCCTGAACCCCCACAACGAAATCCCATTGTGAGATTCCATCCTGAACCCCCATAATGAAATCCCATTGTGAGACCCCATCCTGAACCCCCACAACGAAATCCCATTGTGAGATTCCATCCTGAACCCCCATAATGAAATCCCATTGTGAGAGTCCATCCTGAACCCCCATAACGAAATCCCATTGTGAGAGTCCATCCTGAACCCCCACAACGAAATCCCATTGTGAGAGTCCATCCTGAACCCTCCCCTGAGACCCCATGATGAGACCCCATTGTGAAACCCCCCATCCTAAACCCCCCTCGTGAGATGCCATCCTGAACACCCATGATGAGATCCCATCATGAGACCCCCCTGTGAAGCCATGCTGACACCCCACCCATTGTGAGACTCCATCCTGGAATCCCCATCCCAGACTGCATTCTAAGACCTCATGCTGAGAATCCATCCAGAAACCCCCTCCTGAGATCCCCAGCCTGACACCTCCATCCCAAGACCCCCACTGTGACACCCTGGGCCCACTACCCCTGTGTACCCAAGGGAAGCTGACAAGGCATAGTTTCACCCAGCTGTTGGTGTGCTCTGGCACTGCTCATGAATCTCTCCTAGGAAAGAAAAGTGATGGAGAATGCAATTGTGTACGAATGTAATATCCCTGTCTGGCCTGGAATTGGATTTTTATTAAGTTTTGAGCCATGCACATCATTCCATTATGTCAGTGCTCGTAGCTTGTAGCTACAAGCTTGTAGCGTGGAGCTACAAGCTGCTCCTGTTGTCAGCAGGATGCTGGGAAAGGGAACTGAAAGGGAGAGATGAGAGTGATGCTGCTTGAGGCTGGGAAGACAAAGTGCAGCACTGTTTTGGGAATTTGAGGCTAAGAATGGTTTCAGGCCACAGAGATGCTCCAAAAGCATCTGTTCTGGGGCCAGGCTGAGAGAGCTGGGGGAGTTCACCTGGAGAAGGCAAGGCTCCATGGAGCCCCTTCCAGGGCCTAAAGGGGCTCCAGGAGAGCTGGGGAGGAACTGTAGACAGAGGCATGGAGGGGCAGGACAAGGGGAATGGCTTCCCACTGCCAGAAGGCAGAGCTAGATGGGATATTGGAAAGTAATTCTTCCCTGTGAGGGTGCTGAGGCCCTGGCACAGATTGCCCCTGGAAGTGTCCAAGGCCAGGTAGGATGGGGTTTGGAGCAACCTAGAATAGTGGAAAGTGTCCCTGCCCATGGCAGGGGGTGAAACTGGATGAGCTGTAAGGTTTTCCTCATGAAATTATGTACATCTGGGACACCCAGCACTGTATTGCTGGGAATGATTTTTAGCTTCATACAGGTGGAGCTGAGGAGACCCCAAAATTAGAAGTTGAGAAGATGAATTCTAAAAACAGCTCTCAGCCCTTCTAATCTGTGAAGAAGAAAGGACCCATCCAAGCTGCTAAATCAAATTTGGATGTCAGAAGACATGCATAGCACCCAAACTGCCTGTGGCCAAAACAGGTCCCTTCCCCAGGAACACACAACTGACAGAGCTGTGACAGTAACAAGCTGGCAGTGGAAAAGATGCCAAGGTAAAGGTGCCAAATACTGACTGCAGAGATAGGAACACCCACCATAAACATCCTGCCTTGAGCCCACCTGGAGCAGTGATATAGCTTCTTCCCTGAGAACCCTTCAGCCACACAGATCCTCAGGCTGCCAGTCCCAAGCCTGGATCAGAGTGCTGAGACTGTCTGCACTGCTGGGAGAACTGAACAGCCTGTGCCAAATGACAGCCCCTGGAGGCTACAGGTATATCATCCAGCCCAGCTTATGGCATGTTCTGCTACAGTCTTAATCCTTTGGATGTTCTCCTTTTATTTCTCAGCATTAAATTAGCCCTGTCTTGCATCACCAATACTGCACACCCCTCTAATGGTAATTCCATATTTCTCTCCACTGCCCCAGTAACAGGCGGAAGGAATCACAGGCTGTAGTTTTGCTCACATTTTCTTTAGCAAACGTGTGTTTTTTTTCCTTCAGGTTGAGTTATTTTTAATCTGGCTCAATTCCCAAATTAGTTCGCTGCCTGGCAGCAAGAGCAGCTGTACCTGCACACTTGGGAGGAGCTGGGGAGCACATGGAGCAGCTGCAGGAGTGGGGCTGGGCCAGCACTGCTGCTGCATGAGGGGCTGTTGAAATATAGCCTTGTCTTCTGATTTTCACAAACATTCACAAAGATGTGTAAGAAATTGTCCCAAGGCACACAGGAGCCACGGAGGCTGCTTAGAACAAACTGCCAATCTTGGGAATATACATGATTTCCCAAGGTTTGTCCTTAGCCTACCTCATGCAGACAGCCATTAGGAGAGGGTGGCTGAATTCACTCTCTGCCACTCAAGTCACCCTTTTCCCCTCTGCCAAAGGCAAAGGAAGAAAGCACAGATGTAACAGCACAGACAGGGCAGTTCAAAGTGCCAGAAAAGGCTCTGGAACTTACACAGACCCTGGTATCCCCTTGATGAATCCTGAAGATTCAAACCTGATCTCCTGTGGGGAGGGCAGCTTGTCCCTCAGCAAAAGGAAAATGGCAAAGACAAGCCACCAGTTCTCCAGGAACTGCATCCTGGCCAGCTTGTGCTCTCAGGTCTGAGAGAGCTGTCAAGGGTCTGTAGGTCCCTAAATACTATAAGGTCAGGGCAGGATTTTTCCATGTGTGCTTTTGTGTTGTGACACAAGAACAAGCTGGGCTGAAAACCACTGATACAAATTGCAAAGCTGTGGCTCTCAGGAGCTCACTGAAGGAAAAAATAACAGCAATTATTAGCCTTAACAGGAAGAAAAATGGAGAAGCATTTTGGTACAAAATCAGTTGACCGTGAAACAGAAAATTCCCACTCCAGGGCAAGTGGCATTGCAAAGATGTGCTCTGGGTTTAATTTAATAATGTAAAGAGAAAAAGATGGTTAATAGCTATAAAACTAAGGCCAGAGGTTGCAAGTCCTGTACATCAAAGACAAGTAACTCTCACCTGAGCACAGTGATGGTTTGGACACTACAGATGTCTGGAAACAGCAGAATGCCCTACAATCAGTATCCTGTGGCCAGCCTGGGAAGGAAACTACTGAGAGCTGCAGTTATTAGCTCTACAGTTACTCTGTAATTGAAAACAGCAACTTCGTTTCTGGGATAAGTTTCTCTTAACAAGGTCTTCCTTATTTCCCCAAAGCTTATTTACTTTTCCAGGTTACTGTGCTTCTCTGCAAGCCAGATCTCCCCAGGAAAGCAAATCTCTGAGCAATCACAGATAAAATGCTGGTACTGAAAAATGCTTCTTCAACAGCAATTTAAAAAAAATTGCAGCCTTTGGAAAAAAACTAAAACACAGTGTGAAAGGGTTAACAAAGAACAAGGTCAGCAGGCTCTGTGGAGGCACTGTCTGTGCTGGTAGCTCTGGCATTTGGTCCTGAACCTCCCTGAGCCTGCACCTGACTGCAGATGGCCCCGTCCCTGTGGTGCTGCTGCTGCAGAGGCCCCACTCCTCTCCTCTCCTCTCTGCAGGGCTGACTCACTGCAGCGCTCCCAGCCATGCACAGAACACAAAAGCACCATGGCTGTGCCAGCACAGCCACTCCCTTCCCCTCTTCCAAACTCACCACCGAGTCAATCCCTGCCAGATAGAACTGCCCTCTGAGCAGCCATGCTCCTGGCAGTAAAAAAATTTCAAAAATCCCAAGGGTCCCTTATATTGTTAATGCTGCGAGTCACTTGAGAAATGTGCTGATGCAATAGTACCAGCAAAGGATTTGAAATGGGAATTTTCAGCCGCGGGTCATCACAGAGGATTCAGAGCATCACATGACATGGCTGAGGCACTACAGACTGTTAATTTGACTCTGGATGTATTTGCAGGTACTTGGCACAAAGTGATCCTCCACCAATCCATGCTCACCCCAGCTCTATTCTTCTTGCATGGGTCTATATATTAATGACAAAGGCTTCATGTTCTAAGGCACGAAGCAAAATGCCATTGGAGATATTTTTCCTGCACCGGTTCTGCAAGTACCTATCAACTGTCTCTGCATGATGTCACCAACCTACAAGGGACCTTAGGGTCCCTTGGAACAGGGGGCCTTTCAATTGCTTATTGCCCTTGGAGATGAGAGCACTTAGCTGCTCTCCCAAGTCAAGACTGGCAGTAGGGCCCCATTACAGAAGGTAGAACTGAATGTTAAGCAAGTTTGCAGCCCTGGGTAGGACCCTCTCCTATCCTTCCACACAATTTGACTTGCTAAATTAAATTCCTCTCACCAGAACTGCAAGCTGGATGCAGCATCCTCTGCAGAGCCTGGGTTTGGGATTCACCCCCCAGCTACAAGCTGTCACACTGCACCAGGAAGATCCCCTCTGCAGTGTGAGACAATTAACCTACAGATTCCACAAACATTTATGACCCCTGGAGAAAGCCTAATTCAGATGTTTAGTCTGCTTTTGCTGATGAAAAGAATAACCGAAATCATTGAGATCAGAAATTTCTCCTTCTCCAGCCACTGCTTCAGTGGGCATGCAGGATTTTCCTTCAGTCAGCTTACACCTTTGTACAGCCCCATCTCACATTGCCATAAGGCAAAAGCACTGCCCAAGCAAAACCAGCCCAGCCCAGCCCAGAGCCAGCCCACTGAGAGGTGACTGCATAGAGATCAGTGCTCTAGCAAACAGCAAAAAAAAGCCCATTCCTTTGTTAACAATTACTGCTGAGCCTGACAGGACAACTGGCTCATAGCTACAGTCTCCTGAACGCCCAGAAGGTGCACACAGTGGCACCAGGCCTGGGCAATGCCCTTGCCAGGTTAGAAGCTCCAAACAACTTCAGTGAATTCCTTATGTTCTGGCCACAACTCTTCATGGTACTCACCACTTACTGGACGGGTACCTTGGTGAAACACAAATATGCATTTTCATTCCCAACCAGGTGAAACATCCCTCCAAATACATCAGCTTGGTTTGATGCCAAGGGCACTGCTAGCACCAGGTGTCTGAGTAGTAACATTCTGGCTTTAGCACTGAAAGGGTCCAACATGTATTTCCCACATAAGCTCGGCAGTACTCAAAGTCCTCAGGCCAGAGGAGGCTGCTCCAGCACTCAGTAGCTGCAGCACCAAAATCTCCCAGCTCAAATGGTCCTGTGATTTAAGATAAAAATACAAGTTCTTGACTGAAGCCATTTTCTTGATGAGACTATTGTTGAGCTACTTCAGAGGCAATTACTATTCACAGTACAGCTTCCAAGCAGCTCAGCTTCTGCAGGGCCAGCACAAGGACAGGCTGCTTGTTTCCTGACAAGGCAGCTCCTCTCTTGGGCATAGGCTGCAGCCTGCATCCTCTCTCCCTGGTCCTTGGTGCAGGCTGCAGCTACCTGATCCCTGGTTACAGAGCACTGCACTGAGCCAGATGTGATCAGGGTGAGCACAGCCCTGCATCCCTGCTCACCACAAATATGGCCCATGGCAGCAGCTGGGAACCACACTGCCACGACCCAGGAGAAAGCAAAAGTCATGGCAGAGCTGGCAGCATCATTCTGGCATGCTACCCAGCCACTTCAGGAACCTGCCTGCCTCAAGAGACCTCACCCTCTTCCCAAAGGGGCAGCAACAGCTGGAAATCAGAGCCAGGGACGCATTACAGCAATGTAGTGAGGAAGTTTTATTTGGAAACATGGTAGAAGTTTGTAACCCAACACTGGGTGCACGACTGATGCCGGAGCATACGCAGTTACTATTGAAACACGGGAGTGTTTCAGACAATTGCTGTAATAAAACACAAAATTCTCATACTCCAATACCAGGACACTACAGCAATCTTTAGAATCAAAATTACATCCAAGGAATTCTCTGCACTTACAATTTACCCCACAGTGTAATCTACCTATATATAAGATTAATATATAGCATGGGAAATTGAAAATCCTTGCTCCATAGATGTATGAACATGTCAAGTCTTTTATAAATAAACATCCAGTGAAGAGAAAAAATTACATTTCTAGTTCATATTTATACATAAAATACTAACAGCAATGGGTGGAAAATTGCACATGGGCCACCCCAAGCCATGCAGCAGGCCTGGAGCAACCCTTCCAAGTTAATATTGAAGTACACACAGGACAGACAAGTCACTAACATATATTGCGCATTTACAAGAGATCAACTACCAAATTGGGACAACTGTACACATTGGAGAAACCATTTTCATTCTGGAGCTTTTTTTTTTTGTTAAACGTAGATTTGTTACATCTCTTTACATCATACTGCAACATTTACTTCGTGGAGAGGATAAGGGCAACAATGAGGCCATAGAGACCCAAGACTTCAGCGAAGATCAAAATGAGGATCATCCCCACAAATAACCTGGGCTGCTGTGCTGTGCCCCGGACACCCGCATCGCCCACGATGCCAATGGCAAAGCCAGCAGCCAGACCGCTGAGACCCACGCTCAAGCCAGCGCCCAGCTGAAGGAAGCTCCTGTGGGACAGAGATGGAAGAATTTCAGTGGCAAGGAACAGGACACCCAGCCTTAAGCCCCTACCTCTTTCAACAAGCTCCATGCGTCTCAAAGCAATGTTACTGACACCCCCAACTCTGATACTTAAAGATATGCAGCTGTGAAGGATATTCACCTGGTGTTCATGTATGGCTCATACATGAAACTGAGTTAGTGGGTTTATTTGGCCACCAGCAGGCTCAGTGTGCTGTCTGAACAGCATTTACTAGCACTTGCAGCAATGCCTGTCCCACAGTGCTTTGCAGCCTGTTAGCAGCTGCTCATCTCCAACCTTGAGCAACCTTATATACAGCCACAGCACATTCAGGTGTCTTGCACTGCAGGAGCTGGGTAGGAATGGTCTGGTTTTCCAAGAAGGAGAGCAGTCCTGTGGAGCAGTCCCTATCAGTGTCTGCTCACCTGGTAATTGCAAAGGACCGTTTGTATCTGCTGTTTTAGACCATGTCTTGTTAGGCTAAGCACACTGCTCATAGGTACAGCCTGTACAGCAACACAGATACCTGTCACACTTCAGCAGCATTGTTTAATTCCAACCACACTAGTTCCAACTGTTCTCAGAAGCAAAGAGCAGACTAAGTTTCAGACCGTAGCTGCTAGAGGCCCAATGTATAGCTCAAGGATTGACTTACCAAAGCAAAAGCAATATTAATTATTTATTTGAATTGCCCAGGCAACAGCAGATCTATTTAGACAGTTTTGGAAACACCTGCGCATCCAGGTCTAGAGTGTGGCATCATGACACAAGCTTTGCCTCCTATCCCAGTGCTGCCTGTACATGGCTTCTTTCAAGCCACAGCCCCACCACATGAGCAGTGGGATGCTCGATTGATCCGTGACAGCCAGTACAACCAACTCCACTGGGGCTGAGGCATCCGGCAGGACAGCTGGAATCCAGCCCATGCTCCTAAGCCTGGCCAAGCAGCATTTAGCACTGCCAGCCCTTCCAGGGGCCTTGAGCCAAAACCACCCACACACAGAGCACCAAACAGCAACAGGACAGTGTGAAACAGAACCGCCAGATGCAGCAACTTACTTGAATAGCGTGATTTCAGGTGAGAGGGCATTGGCAATGAGCACTGCCACTACAAGGCCGTAGATCGCTATAATACCCGCCATGACCACAGGGATGATGGACTTCATGATCAGCTCAGGCCTCATGACAGACATGGCTGCAATACCTGTGCCACTCTTTGCTGTTCCATATGCAGCTCCCAAGGCTGGAAGAGAAAAAAGAATGCATTACACACATCCCAAATTGCACTTCTTTCACAAGACTGAAGTTAGAACAGCTAAGTCAGCACAAGGAAGGATTGTGCAAAACTAACATGGTCACATGACAGCCAGGAATACTCCCCTAAGGGATGAGGAAGTGACCTACCCGGAGTCCTATTCCAAAGATGAATAAGAGGTGCTGTTCAAACACTACTGATAGCAGAACATCTTCCCAGGCCAGCTTCACAGCAGGGCACACCCCCAGCAGCCATCCATGCCTCTGCTTAGGGGCCAAAACCCAAAGTCCCAAGGGGAACTCCAGTGTTTGTGCCCTCCCAGAGGCCACACTGCAAGGCTCAGCAAAGCACATCTGTCTACCCCAGCAGAACACAGCTGAGAGCTGGGCCACATGAACAGATCTCCTTCATGGAGCCTGTTCTCCCACAAAACCAATTGGCCTATGCTTTGGCCCTAGAGTTAAATGCACCATTGCATCTTCATCAGACACACAGAGATAGAAACCAACTCAAATATTACTGCTCCACATCATTCATTGGAGAAAGGTTCTGGCACATGGAGAGTGCGACCTCACCTATGAAGGATTCTAGTCCAAACACTTGTCAATCCAACCACTGAAACCACAAAGAAGAGTTTGGCTTGCAGGTTATAGAGGACCACAACCACCTTACACCTAAGGTTTACTCATCATCTCTGTCAACACTTGAGCATGCAGAGACCTGCACAGGATGATGGACTTATCACCTGTACCTGAGACCTGCTGGAAGAGTCTAAAGCACTACCCCTAAGTAACTTCTGCCTTGAAAATTTTGTATTAGTCTCAAAGAAGCTTCCTCAAATACCTCATTCTCCGATTCTGCAGTACTTGAAAAGACACCTTTCCTTTCAGCCTTACTGGGGAGTACTCTGGGAACTCCACAGCTTCTTACTGTACTCACCATCATCCAGAGATGACATGCATGTCAACTGCCAGCCAAGAATAAGTGAAGCAGCAGAGATATGGAAGGGCAGGCAGTCTCCTTTTCTGACACCATCAAGACTCTCCTCAGAAGTCAATCCTATTTGGCAAGAAAATGTTCTTGCATCTGTTCTAAAATGCTGCTGGAGTGCACTTAAACCATGGGCATTTAAAGTCTTTGTACTGATCTGAGACCTAATAGTTAAGCCTGTTCCACCCACAGAAAACTAAGGTTTCTCCAAGGGAGACCTGCTTGTTCCACAGAGAATTGTCACTGCCTTACACTGGTATTAAAGCATGAGATTGTGCACCTTGTCCTGAAGAGTTGCTGGGAGGTATTTGGAGGAGTTTAGATATGTGCTTCCCTGCTTCTCACTCAGCATTCCCATAAAGCCCATGTTTGGAGTAGTCATCATCCTGGCTTGGAACTAGAACTCCACACCATTTATACAAGCAGCACTGCTGCACTAAGACAAGGTTCATTCTCAGAACGAAGTTCAGTTTTAGTTACAAAAACCTGAAGGGAAAGTCTCATTAACTACCAATTTGTTCTGTGCTAGCAAAGCTCTCGAACCTTGACTGGCACCAAGTGGTGTAAAAGGCTATTTTGAGCTATTCAGAACTAGAACCCACTTAGGAAGCTTGAGCCAGGAGCAGGTTCTATCTGCAAATATAAGATGAACCTGGAAATTAGCACACGGACTTAATAAGCCATTTCAATGATGGCTCTGTTTAGTGTCTAGCCCTTAGGAAGTCTAGAAAGAAACCACTAACTTGAACTAGGAAACCTTTTTGTTGGATGAAGCACCTCCTGAGGGCCGGAACTAAGCCCGAATTCTGGTTTCACTGTCTATCCTGGGTATAGAATTTAGCAGAAACCACTTCTCCTGTCGGCAACATTTTACAAACCTCTCAAAAAATGCAGAAGCTTATGAAGGAAGTCAACTATTTAAAATTATATCAGTCATCACTTCCTCCAAGCATGAAGCTACTCGAGGGTGTTGCAATCAATGCAGTGATGGTTTAGAGAAGGTGATTTCATAACCCCACTTACAAGAAAGTCAGCTTCCTCAAGTTTTTGTGGAGGGGCAGTGCAGCATGAGTTTATCAGTCCCCAGTTAAAATTCCAGAAGAGGCCAGATCTTATGCCTTGAACTTGTTTTAGACACAGTTTTAAAGAAAGCCTATGTTTACCAGTCTTCACATGACAGTCTTAGATGTCACTGAAACTGTACTGAACTTCCACTGGTGGGCACACAAAGCTTCAGAGCCTGGCACATCTGCTCCCAAGGAAGTCTTTACCACCACCCTAACCAAGAGACATCTCCAGCACCTTACAAGGCAGCTTTACTAGTCTAGCAAGTTTACTAGCAGCTTCATTAGCCTGGCAAGTTGTCCTTGCATCTTCAACATTATCTCAGTATTACAGGCAAGGTGGCAAATACAATACCTGCTTCCCACCATGTCCCAGCCTCTAGTGGCACAGCCATTCAGTTCTGGGCTATGGACAACCTGGACAATGCTCCTCCACACCTACACCTCTACCTTGCAGCAGCTCTAAACAACTGAAGCACATACACTTCATATGCTACATTTCAATATCCCTGATTGATTGGAAGGATGCATTTTCTAGAATCTCAGTAAACAGGGTTTGAGGAGCTCTCTGTGGCAGACACTGGAAATGGGGCAAGAGCTGTACCTCTGCTACACACCAGGACTCTGGGTTTCTGTGTCAGCTCATCCAGTTCCCTCACCTCTAACATACAGACCAAACAAGCTCCAAACACTACCTTTAAAGAGTAGTGTTTGGAGCTTGCTTGGCCTGCATGTCAAAATATTTACCTGGCAGGTCGAAAAGCATTAATCTATCTAGTTCACCAGAGATGGAATCCATGCTGGTCTCTAACCAGGAATTGTGCCATTTAGAAGTTCAAAGGTGTTACAATACAGAGAAGTTGCAATGCACATCACTCAAGACCACGTACTCCCAGTAATCCTGTTTCAAAGGTTAACCCCCTTGTGGTATACTTGACTTACGCCTTGAACTCACAGCTCAGAGCTGATTTATGTACTGCTCCCAGGGGTAAAATGCCCTCCCTTCAGGGCTGAGGATGTGCTGCCTGGCACCTCACCATATCTGTCCCTTTAAAAGGGATAGCAGAGGCAGCAAGGCTGCGCAGCTCCCAGGACCAAGTATAAACTAGACAGACACTTACCAGATAGGCTGTAGTGTCAAAGACTAAAGACTGGTCGTAGTCTTGCCACTGCCACAGCTTACCATAGGGCTCTGCCAGCATCCTCCTCTTCAGATCAAGGGCAGTCACAGCACCAGAAACAACCTTTTCCAGTTCCAGCAGGTGACTGTGCTCAATCAGGTCACACAGCAGGAAGAGTACCCTTGCAGTTAAATCAAATGCAAGTCACTCCCTTGATACAGAAAGAGGCTGTGAGGAGCCTTCCAAGCCAGGAGACCTAGTAGCACAGATCCAGTTTCACCAGTTGATACTTTCAGACAGGCTCAGCCCAGGAACAGGCTCAGAACCAGCCACATACACTCCAGCAGCATTTGGGCCATTCAAAGCCAAGGATTCCTCCCATGTCCCACCATGGTGAGGCAGATTTTCACACTGCATGTCAGAGATTTCCAGAGCACCTGGCTTGGCACTAGAACTCCACACCATTTATACAAGCAGCACTGCTGCACTAAGACAAGGTTCATGCTCAGAAGGAAGTTCAGTTTTAGTCACAAAAACTTGAAGGGAAAAATCTCATTAACTACCAATTTGTTCTGTGCTGGCAAAGCTCTCGAACCACGTCAGATTTCCAATTAGGATACCACTGGTTACCATCACAGCAAGCATGAAGGACCATTTGGCATGAGCACTTACATCTGGAGCCTTTTAAAGCAAATCATTATCAAATGGGCTGCCCTCTGCAGTAGGCAGGCTTCCCTGGGAGCAGACAGGCACCAATTCAACAACATCTATTCATCCCTGAGCAGGCTGTTCTTAAAAGGCTGGAGAAATGTCAGAGGTGACATCCAGGTCAAGTACAGTCCTTGCTTCACCATACCAGAAACATGGACACTTCCAAAGAAACAGGCTGCTTCCCACAGGCTGGCCCTGCCCCCTCCCACCCCACCACATTCAACAGCTCCACATCAGGTTACAGTAATGGATACTTTTGGAAAAATCCTGCTGCTCTGCCCAGATGCATCTGCACAGAAGAGACAAGCTTTGTTAGGGGAACTGTACTGGAGCCTATGCAAATCCCCATCACACTGGCTGAAGCCTCTTCCCCAATGAAAACCCAAAGAGTTAAGAACAAAGCTGCCCTACAGGAAGCTCTAAGCTCTGAACCCTTTAGTGAGGGTTCAGAACTGGGGATAACTTTTTGTTCTTCCATAATGTAATGAAAGGGTGTGGGTATTTCCACCAGGCCTGGCACTGTCAGCCTACAGCATTACCAAAAATTTTCCAAGACTGGCAGGCCTTTTAGACTTGGGTCAGTACATCTGAGAACTTAAACCACCAGCTCCTGGAGACATTGCTGCAATAGTAGCAGTTCAAGGAAAATAAAGGATCTGCCAGTCAACTGAGCAAAAGCTGCTTCAACTGGCACTCTGGATTGTCTGACACAGCACACAGAGCTCTTTGATTTTTTTTAAGTATGGTAAAGCACTTGTACCATGGAGACCTGTCCTTCTGCAAGCAGCCAAGTCCATCCAGACACTTGTTACGTATCTTTATTGTCAAAGAGGCTCCCCTCAAAGATGACCCATTCCACAAACCAGGTGACCAGTGTATTCCAGGTACCGACTGGCAGAGCAGTGTGTTACACCACTTAGCAAGACCCCTTCCCAACCAGCAGGTCCAGGGGAGCTTAGAACACTCAGCAGCACCCACAGCTCTGCTGCCCCATTGCTGTGGCATGGGACAGCCCATGTCCCCTGCCTGCACCCAGCAGACACTCCTGTGGCCAGCAGGAGCAGCCTGACCCAAAGCCTCGTGCTCACAAGATTCAGAGTCTGAAGGAAGTGAGTGCACCCAGTTATGCCTCAATGGAGAAGCACACACTGCTGTAAACCATTGCTTCAAGGAGTACCCAACAGCCTGGTCAGGCTGGGATGCTGTTCATTTTGCAACATCTGTGTGCAGCAGTCAGGCTCTGGAGATGGAAGAGGCCAGTTCTAGGAAGGAAAAAAGCTGACCAAGAGGTCCTGAGGCAGCTGTCATTCATGTCCACTGCTGCTCCCAGTGTTCCCACCACAGGGGAAGCACCTGCAGGCTGTGTAGTGACTCCAGAGTGACACAGGGATCCATCAGGAAGCCACAGTACAAATTGCAGCATAACTGCTTAAGCCATGTTCTGCAGAGCCAATGGTTTATACTGATGACCCATCTCATTCTCAGATGTTCCCAAGACTGGCATTTACTGAGAGGAAATGATGCTCTTGTTGAGATGCCTTCCCTCATTCTCAAGCTGTAAAAACATTGCCTACCTCACTTCTGTTACAGCACTTAGGTCTCAGCCATCCACTGCTTCACCTGCTGTAAAGGATAAAAGCTTAAGCTAATCTCTGTTGCAGACAGTCTGGTAGCTCACACACCTGCCCACATCATAAGCACCCTCATTTGGAGCAGAAAACTACCTTGAGCTGAAATCCACCATTTCATTTTTACCTGCAAGCAGCTCTCCTGTTCCACCTCCCCACCTCTCAGCATTTTGGGAAGCAGAGGTGCCATTTGCCTTTGAGGATGCAAGCTGTTTATAGTCACGATGCCTTCCAGAATCAGACTGTGCAGGGCTGTCAGCTGCATCAAACTACATGTTCTGAGCCAGCTATTTCACCATGGAGGTCCCTTGAAAGCCAACCAACTGCTATGAGATCTAAAGCTCTAGTTTAAAACAGAAGTACTATTTCACTGCAGCAAAAATTAGAGGACACAGGACTAATTTAACACTGGCAGCTAAAGTTCTCTTTGTAGAGGAATATTCCAGCTGCTTGGCAGTGCAGCAGGTCTTGAAGGCACCAAATGCCCAGCTGGAGTTCAGGCCTAAGGACAACTCCTCTCATCATGGAGGGCAAAGTGGGCACTCTTGTGACAGCTTTGCACAGAGCACCAGCACACACAGAACCAGACAGCTCTGCCCAACAGCACACTTGCTCATTCTGGTGTGCTCAGATCACATGAAAAAGCAGCAATAATTTAATCACTCAACAGCACCTGACCCACCACATTTCATACATGGGAAAAAAGGAACTGCAGCAACGAGAACAAGTTGTAATCTGCAAATAACCAGACAGGCTCAAAGATGGCCAAGGTCACAGCAGCCTGCTCTTGTCTCTTGCTGACCAGAACAAGTTCTGCTATCTATTTACCATCAGCAAGTAATGCTCACATAGCACACAGGACTGCTCCAAGTCACTTGTTTTCACATCAAACTAGCCTGGACAGTACAGAACCTGAACATATTTACTAGAAACATGTCTTGGAACTACAAGCTCCACAAGAATGTGATCTTTAGATATAGCATGAGTCAAGCATGATTCACTGCACCAATTAACACTGATCCAGGACAATTTTAGAGTTTTAACTGCTTCTCCAGATTTAGCTCCTTACTTCAAAATCAAGGGGGTTTTAACAACTACCATCAGAACGTGCTGTGATGCAACAGGCCTGTTACAAAAGCTACACAACACTGCAAGTTTTAGTTTATCCTGTGTTGACACCTCTGCCATATTGCCTTAAAAATACAAACTGCTTCACTGAACAGCCACATCTAAGAAACAATTTCCCATCAGCAGTATCTATAACCTGTTGTCCAGCACCTGAACACATCACTGGCCCTGGCAAGAGTACCTGCATGGCTCAGACCTGCTGCTATTGCAACATCATTGAGGTTGGGGTAGACCTCTGAGCTCACTGAATCCAGGACTACTTGACACAGATTCTGCATCAGGGACCTCTCACAAACTGGCTGCCACAGAACAGATGCCAAACCTTCATCAATACAGCTTATGCACTGACTTTGCATTCCCCTACTCAAACCTTCCCCTTGCAATCCCACAGCACCATGCTGTCATGCTGCAGCTTCTAGGAAAGGCTTCTCTGCTGGTTCAGACATGCCAGCACCACTCAAATTCCTGTTTAAGCGCTGACTCAAGCCCTCACTGATGTTTAAGCTGAAGCACACTGACACATCACAAACATGGTGTCTAAAGCCATACAGCCATGTTCTTTTGCTTCCAAAATCCATTCTGCAAAAGGAAACCAGCAACTCCTTCCTTGGAAGGAAAGGTCACTATTTAAGACCATTTTGCAAAATGCAGTGAACTACTGACTATTTTTTCCCAGCAAGTAACTAGGTCTTAGTTTCTTTCTCCATTATCTTCAGTAGCCAAGGGGCAGGTAGGTCAGCAGCCCCAGCTCTGGCTCCTACATCATTTTAACCATTGAGTTTTCAAGAAAATTTTTACCTGTCAAGTGTGCGTAAAATGTCTGAAATCCAAGATGGCAGGCCACTGACTGCCCTCAGCATGGGTATCTGCATCTCACCACCAGATACAAACTAAACAAGACTAAATACACGTAACCAAGATTTTGTTTTATCAAAAATTAAAACCACAAACATGGCTGGTGTGAAGCCAGTCCATGGTGCCCACACCAGCATGGCTAGACAGCTTCCTCTCAAACACTAATTTTAATTCACTGTCTACTTGGCTCTTTGCATGATTTCATCTCCCACACGCATGAATCAAGAGCTGCTTCCCAAAATCCATCCTGCAGACCCAGCCACCATCCCAGAGGCCATATTAACACAATGAGATCCCAAGCACCTCAACAGCACTTACATAGCTTGAGCTACAACAAATTCAGTACTAGAAGGGAGCCAAAGACCAGTAAGTACATTCACATCTGTGGTGACACGGCTAAGCCTTCAGAAGGGAAGGCCAGATTGGCTCCTAATTATTTTATTCCCAATTACTGTGACACCTGCATTTGGGAAAAAAAACAGCTGAAGCCTTCCCCATGTTGGATCCCAAAGGGAACAGCAGGTCTGCACCCATCAGAGACCAGCAAACGCTGTGCAGGAACAGCCCTCACCTTCCGTATGTTTAACAAGGCTCTGAGAGACAATGCATTAAAGGACGGTCTTTCTGCTGTAACCCAGCATTTACGGCCCCTGTATCTGTGCTCCTGGAGTGGGGAGGGCAGTGCCGCAGGATGACCCAATTTACACCGCACTGAGCTCGCTGCCTGGAGACGCAGAGGGAGGGCCACGGAGCGGGGCTTCCCCCGTGCCCCGGCATCCCCGCTCCACGGGCACCTCGGGACCTGTCCACTGCCTGCAATGGCATCAACGTCTCTAAGGCGGCCTGCCCGCCAAATGAGCGCACGTTTATGTTTAATCCCGTTAAAAATCGGTCTTGCGTTATCCGGGGAATGGTTTAGACACCAACCACGTCCGATTTACAGTGGGAGAAGCGCCGCCGCCGCGGAGGCCAGGGCAGGCAGAGCCCCGGGGACTCGGCGGGCAGCCGGGGCGCGGCACCCCAGCACCACCGGGGGACCCCCGCCGCCGCAGTCACGTGGCCGCGGGGGCTCCGCCGGCGGTGACGTCACCGGCAGGGACCCTCCGCTGCCCCGAGAGCCCGGATGGAGCGGGGGAGGGGGCGGGGGGGGCGGCCCCAGGCCCGAGGAACCCCAGCCCCCGCCGCCGAGGGCACCCCGCCGGGGCAGGGGAGGGACGGGGAAAAGAAGGCGCTGCCCCCACACCGCGCTCCCCCTCCTGCCCACCCTCTCCCCGGCCCCTCCCGTTGCCGGTCGGTGCTCACCGCTGAAGACCATGGCGGCCGAAGCGCCCATCACGGCGAAGAAGGAGGCGTACTCGGGGCTGCCGCCGGAGGACATGGCTGCGCGAGCCGGGCCGGGCCGAGGCGCCGCTAGAGTCGGAGCGCGAGAGGGCGGGGGAAAGGCGGAAAGCTCCGCCGCGGCGCCGGTCCTCGGGGGGCAGTGCTCGGGCACAAAATGGCGGAGGCGCGGCGGGAGCAGGCGCGGGGCGGGCGGCGGCGGGGCGCGGGCGCGGCAGCTCCGTCCCGGCACAGTGGCAGCGGCGCGCGCGCTGCGCCCTAAATACGGCCTCCGCAGGACAAAATGGCGGCGGCCCGCCCCCACCGCCCCCGCCCGCCCCGCCCCTGGCGCACACCACGCGCGCGGTAAGGGGGGACGCCCGCTCGCTCTCTTCTCACGCCTTCTCCCCGCGCCCCGATCCCGCTCCCGCGGCGCGGCCGCCGGCGGGGCCAGCGGCATCCCGGCTCCTCCGTGCGCCCCCGGGTCGCAGCGGCGGCGCTTGGCTGCGCCGGCAGCCCGGCTCTGATGCCCTCCCCGCGCTCCCCCCTCCGCGCCGCCTGGTTGAGCCCGTCCTGCCCGGCGGCCGCGGTCCGCCGAGCGTGATTCAGCTCTCATTAGCATAAGGGGCGTGTCCTGCCGCGGCCCCGCCCACGCGGCGGCGGCCTGGCCTCGGGCGGGCGATGGTCGTGTCGTGTCCGTGTGTCCTGTCCCCGTCCTGGCTGTGTGTCGTGTCGTGTCCCTGCAGCACCGCCCGGGCCGTGTCCCCTTACCTGACCCCAGGACGCGGCTTCTGCCGCGTATCCCCGTCGCCATGTGCCGTGCCCCGTGTCCCGTGTGCCGTGCCCCGTGTCCCGTGTGCCGTGCCCCCTCCGCAGCACGTCCCGTGTGCCGGGTGCCGCCTGCCCCGTGCCTTGCCTGCATGCTGTGCCCCCTTTCCTGTCGGCCCTGTGGCCTGAGCTGCGGTGCCCTGTTGGGCCCTGCTGGCTCGGGGTCCCCTCTGGGGCCTTCCGGCCCCTGCACTCCACGTCCTCCCGGGTCCAGTGCCGTCTGTTGGAGTCCTGCTCCCCTCCCATCCACCGATCCTGCTCTCTTGGATGTGACAACCAGCCCCTGGCCCATCCTTTTCCCTGGGCTGGATGGTATCATCCCTCTGTAGGCTCTGCCACCTGCTCTCTCCTGCAGGCACTCCCCTGAGCCAAACCCATCCCAAAATATCCCGGGGGATGCTCCTACAGTCCGTCCTGGAAGGGTGACTCATGCCGTTCTGTTACCCAGGATTTGGGGGGTCATTAACAGTTCCTGCTGCCACAAACCTGGCTGAGCTTTCCATGTCCCAAAACACCAGGTCTCTTAATTACTCAAGGGCCACCTGTCCTTTCTCCTGTGTTGCCACTTTTATGGCCACCTCAGCCTTGTTAGAGCCCACAGGGGAGCTGAGGACAGGATTTACTTCGGCAAATTCCTTGCTGCTGCTTGAGCACTGGCACTTCAGTGGGCAGAGGTTGCTGGCATGTGCTGGGGACTGGCAGCAGGGCATGCTGGCTCTGAGAGGGATGCTGTCGTGGCAGACTGTCACCAGGTCTTCATGGGGACATCCAGCACATGGCCCATGGCAGAGGTTGGCTGGAGGCACAGAGAGGAGCAGTGGGCTGGGGGTCAGAGCCACAGAGGCTGACCCTGTCCTGAGCCTTGGCAGAGGTGGGTGCAAGGGCTGCATGTCCCATGTGGGGAGCACACTGCCACTGTCACCACCACCACTGCCACCAGCATCCCCACTGCCACCACCCCCCCCACTGCTGCTTTTCCACACTGGGACATGTCTTTTTTCAGTGTGGTCATCGTTGTCATTGCTCTGCGCTGGTGGCTGTCACTGCTAGCAGTGTTTCCAGCAGCTCCAATTAACCTTTCACTGTCACAGGACAATCCCTGCCTCTAGGGTCCAGAGCAGTTGGTCACTGTGTGAATTTCTCACCGCCAGGCCGCTGGCAGCATCAGCAGTTTATTCACCAGATTTGGGCTGGTGAGGGGAGATGGGGCCTGGCCTGTGGTGCCTCATCCCACCCTGGTGCTCAGCTCTGTGCCCTCCTGGTGCTCACCTGGGCTGGGTCTGGCCGTGCTGCCACCAGTCCTCACCTCATCTGTCCCAACGCCGTGCCCAGCCTGGCTGCAGTGAGGGGACCCTGCAAGGTGCAGAGCCCAGTCCGAGAGTGGCATGAGCATCCTGGCTGGCAGGGACGAGCCCAGAGATCTGCCCCATGGAATTCACCTGTGGCTGATGGGTGCTGTCGTGTTGTTGGGTGCAAGCTTCAAAGCCCCAAGGACACCAACAGACTGGAGCGACACCAGCAGCAATATTTGGAGGAGGGACCCAGGGCCCAGGGTGGATTTTAAGGCCCTTAAAGGGTGTTCTTGCCCCTGGGCTCTCCCGGGTGGCGGGGGGCAGCTGGTGAGTGGCCATCCCAGGGGACAAAGAGCCTCTCTGGAGCTGCGAGCTCACGGGTTGCGGCCGTGGGGACACTTTGGGGATGCCGTGTCTCCGGAGAGGCCGAGCTCCCCTCCCTCCGGACCTGCCCTAGTCCCCTTGCCCCTGCATTGTGGTCCAGCACCTCGAGCCAAGCCCTTTCTCCTTCCTTCTCCTCCTCCCATGCTCTTCATTTAGGACTCGCTCAATGTCTCTGGGTCTCAGTTCTCCAACACTACAGGTCCAATAAATTGTTTGGGTGTCACCTGAAATTGATGATTCACAGCAAGGATTTTTTTTTAAGCTCTTAGCAACAAAATTTCCTTTCAAAACATTGCATTTTACATTTTCCCTGCAGTATGTATTTATTCAGCCTCCTCCTACCCAGGTGGATGGAGCCATGGAGGTCAGTGTGGTTCCCCCTGCACATCCTGGTGCCAACACTCCTAAGGGTTTGCACAGAAGGAAGGTCTGGGTGCTGGAAATGAGAGCATCCACCTCCTTTCACCCATGCAGGACTGCCCAGTCCTCCTCACTCTCTCCACATTGCCCTGGACTGACCAGGCCAATGGAGGGACCGTGTGCCAAGCATCCTCCTGAGGTGCCCGTGAAGCCACACTGGTGGCCCAGGTGTGACTGTGACTGGTGGAGTGAGTGGACACAAGGATGCACAAAGCCCACGTGGGCCAGAGGAGGGGAAGGACTCATTGGATACTAGTGACACAGCACATGTGACCTTTCTGGGCTCCCTGTCACGCCTGGTGTGTTGCAGCAGGTACCCAAGAGAAGCTGAGGTCCTTCCCACGATAGTGCTGTTTGAAAGCAGTGTGGCATTGCCACCACCAGCAGCACTGCTGCTGCAGCTGCGCCTGCAGGCCCGGGAGCAGTGGCATCCTGGGCTGGGGGCTCTGTCAAACCTGGCTCTGTTCTGGCCCCATGGCTGCTGCACAGAGCCAGCCCTCCCCAGGATGTCACTGCCCCCCTGCCACCCCTCAGAGGGGACACCAAGGCTCTCATGCCTGTTCTGCTTCTGCCTCGTGGGGATGCAGGAGTATTTCTTCCTCAGGGAAAGGGCAACGGAAAGAGGAACAAAATTCAATGCAAACTGGGAGGCGAACACAACATCAGAGGCAAAGGGCCAGAGCCTGCAGAACAACCCAAATGGATTCCTGTTCCCACAGCAACCAGCAGTGCCCCCCTCGCCCCAGCGCCAGGCACTCGCCAGGCTGGCACAACGCGCCCACATCCGCTGGGGAACGTGAGCGCGGCACCTCCAGTGCTGCCTTTTCCTTTGGAGATGGATTCACCACATGGCACGGCATGGCACGACATGGCACGGCATGGCACGGCACCACACCAAACCAAACCAAACCAAACCAAACCAAACCAAACCAAACCAAACCAAACCAAGCCAAACCAAACCACACCAAACCAAACCAAGCCAAACCAAGCCAAACCAAACCAAGCCAAACCAAACCAAGCCAAACCAAACCAAACCCAGGCTAAGGGATTTTGGGTTGCCTGTTGCCATGCCAAGGAAGGAGCAGAGGGAGGAAGTGGGCTTTCCAGCAGGTGCGGAGGAGAGGTGCCACCACCTTTTGGGGGGTCTTTTCTGAGTGGCCTTATGGTAGATGACTCTCCCACTGCATGGACAACCACTCTGGAGAGCAATTTCAGAGGGCTCCAGCTTCTGCCAGCTGCTTCCAGCGAGCAGGAGCTGGACACTGTCTGCTCCATGCTACATGTGGGACTCCAGGGCTGCTGACCTGCCCTGACCCAGCTGGTTTTTGGCAAGTTGGAGAGCTGTTTGCCAGGGGATCTGTTTCTAAAATCCATGGCAATGCTTGTGGTTTTGCCCATGTTATGAAGCAAGGTGGGAGCACCCTGTCCCTGCAGGGCAGGTCTGGGTACAGAGATGCCAGCATGGAATTGCATTGCTGCAGGACAGGCAGGGAATGCTCTGGCCCCCTGGGTACCATGAGGGAATTTGTGTTAAGGTGTTAAAAATGCAGCTCAGCTCACAACAAGCCTGGGTGGGCTTTCAGTCTGGAGGTCTGATAGACTCAGTGGAGCTGAGCTGGTGCTGGGATTGGGAATGAGAAATGCAGGTCTGGCAGTGGATGCATTGCTCATGGTCTCTGCAGCAAGCGCTGGCCAGCCACAGAGCAAACCCTGTGGAGCATTTCCTCATTCAGTGTCTCCTGCAGTGCCTCACTGCAATCACAGGGCAGGAGTCACGGGCCTTGGGGACCCATCCCCCAGCTCCTCCTCCCTCCCTGAGTCAGGACTTTGGGCCATTTGCAAAAGGGGTTTCTCTTGCTCTATTTGGGTCTTAATTAACTCTTGAGTTGTTAACTCAACCCTGAGTTGTTAACCCTTTCGTGGGATTCCCCGGTGCTGGACTTCCCCATGAGGCAATCAGGGGCCTCTAATCCTATCCTCTCCTATCCTATCCTATCCTATCCTATCCTATCCTATCCTATCCTATCCTATCCTATCCTATCCTATCCTATCCCCATCTACCCTGATCTAATCTCTTTCCCTTCTCATCTCTCTGTCCAGGACTTCCTTACCTTATGTAAACCCTCTGATCTGCCTGTTTTCAACACCATGCTTCTGTGTGAATGCAGCTGGGAAAATTTCTGTGTTCCTACAGTTTCTTCAGCTCCTGGGAATGGTGTGGAGAGAAGCTGGGATTTTTTCTGCCATCCTTTTCCTGAAATGCCCTATCCAGGACTGCACACTGTGTGGAGCTGGTCTTCATCCTTCCTTCCACAGGGCATCCATTCTGGCTCCCAGCACTCAGCTGGCAGTGGGGATCAGCCAGGGCTTCTCACAAGGAGGTTCTGCCTGTGGTTTGAAAATAGCATTTATTTGCTCTGGGTTACCATAGTTACAATGTGGCTCCTGCTGTTGGGTGGGAGATCCTCTCCATTGTGGCATCACTGTCTGGTTCCACCTTCACACATGGAAAAGGCAGGAATTTCTTGGGCATCGGGTGGGCTCTGCATGGGAGACCCCCTTCCCCCCCTGGCACCCTTCAGGGACCCACAGGCTGCACCTGCAGTGCTGTTGGGGATTGTCAGTCCCCAGCCACAGCGTTTGTATTTGCAGGAGGAGCCCATGTGGTTTTCCCAGCACAGAGCCTGTCCCTACACTGCATCTGAGAGCTCTTGGAAGCAGACACTGGGACACAGCACACCAATCTCCCACCATATCCCACCCCTGGTTTTTGGGAAGCTGGTTTGCAAATGGGGGCCTGGAACAGCTGACATCCTGGAAAGGCAATTTTGGAGGCATGATGCTTGGTGAGGTGGGCATGCAGCGTGGGAGGGATGCTTGGTGGCTGGGAGCCACACGTGGGCTGTGCTCCAGGGCTCCCTGCAGAGACACCCAGGGGAGTACAAAGCCAGTGCTTGGGCTAGCCTGCACTGGAGCCTTCCAGCAGTGGTTTTTCCCTGCCAGATGGGCTTGTGAGTGCAGGCAGTATTTGTTATCTTCTCACAGCCATGGCAGACATCACCCCACAGAGAGAGCCTGCGATGCCACTGGGACTCTCCTGCCTGTGGTTATTCTCCTGCTGCCGTGGTGTCACTGAGACTGTGGGAAAAACAAAAACCCTCCAACATTTTTATGTTAGAGGGTCAAGGCATTATTTTATTATCTGGCCAGGATGTACCACAGAAATCATCTCATCCACACATAGCCTGGGTGTGCAGAGAGAATCATTCCACGACACATGCTTTTACAAGATTTCCCCCGAACTTTATACAGTCAAAACCCATACAGATGCACTGTTTCAAAGTTCATTGGTCCAGAGTTAAGTAAGCCCCAGTATTCAGTTTCCCACTGGATCTGAATCTCCTCACCTCTGATGTTAATTAGAACTTCATTTTTCGATTTTTTTATGAGTCCTTTCCAGAGGAGATGTCTCTAACTCTGCCAGAGGCAGAGTGTGGGGTAGATGTTGGTAGATGGCTGCTGATATTCCGTTGATGTTCTGTTGATGGCCTTTTATCTTTCTGGGTGTCTATGGGCTACTCCAAGTCCATTAGGCCTCACCTAGAGAAACAATGTCCTGGAAAAAAAAGCTTCACTTCCCTTTCCCAGGACAAAGGTGAACAAACCTGCCTCAAGTTATATATAATATTTTTTAAACTGGTATGTTTTCCAACACTGAGAGCTGCCCTGGGAACATGGGAGAGGAGCATGTTGGGGACAGGATGTGGCAGGACAAATCCAGGCCCAGGATGGATCCATCCTTTTGAGGATGGAGCTGCTGGCAAATGCTCAGAATAGGCAGCCACAGGGCACCAAGGAAGGGAAGGATGATTTTGGGTCAGTACACTCAGTTTTGGGGAGAAAATCTGTGTTGGTGAGGACAGAAAGTTTCTGCTGCCCGGGTGGGAGCTGCTTCAGAACCATGTGCTGCACTGCTCCCAATGTGTCCTTTGTCACTGAGCTGGGACAGTGCCATGGCTCTGCCCCCACAACCTGCTTGTGCTCTGTGCTGCCAGCTCTCCCTTGGCCTATGGCCCTGGCAGGTAGGGAGGGAGATAAACCTTGGCTGGCTGGCAGAACAGCACCTTCCTGCAGAGCTGCTGAGCACGAGGTGCTGAAGAACCGCTGCTGTGAGAGGCACCAGGGCAGGAGTCTCCTGTCCCCTCCCTGCCTCCCTCCCTGCCTGGCTCAATGCGTGTCAGAGTCCTCACTACCAATCAGCAAATTAAATCCAATCCCTCTGACACTTCCTAAGTATTCCTACACAGCTGCTGTGCTTGTGCTCCTCCTGCCTTGGCTCCTGCACTCCGATGGAGCATCACCTCTGGCATGCTGCCAGGCTGTGCCTGCTGGCCTCTCCCACAGGGTTCCCATGCCTATGGACCCCTCAAGAACTAGAGATGAGACTGGGATGGTGTTGGTGCCAGTGGCAGCTGACTGGGAGCCCCTGAAGCTCCTGTCCTCTGCATTTCACAGGTGCAGTGTTACCCCCACCTCCCACTCTCCTGCACACATTCTCTGTTGGGCTTGACTAATACACTTAGAGAAGGATATTTTTGAGTGGGTAAAGAAATTTGCCAAAACAAGGTCAGATCGTCCCCACCAATTGTTCTGTTCATGGGTTGGGGTGACCAGTTTTTCTGCAGATGTATTTCTGGGTGTGGGTGCTGGCAGTGCCCCAGTCTCACTCTGCCTAGTCAGGGGGACCACAGGAGCTGTGCTCTGACCCCTGGCAGCCCCTGTTAGCTCACAGTGGGACAGGACATCCCACGGCCTTACCTCCCTGCCCCACTATTGGACAAAGGATGTGGCAGCCGGTGCCTTTCCTGACCGTGTCCCTGCTGCCCAGGCCCACTCAACCTAAAATGTTGTGGGTGAGCCAACTTAACCAGCTCTTAGTTATTACTTTGTTTGAGGAAAGACAAGCTGAAAGGCAGAAGGAATGTGTTTCCTGTGTTATGGTTATTCCCCTCTCAGGGTGTTGTTTCCTTGCTCGGTTTGCTGGGGGAAATCCAGCCCTGGCTGCCCCTAGAGCTGCTGCCGAGCAAAAAGGCACGAGACCTTTTTATTTTAAGCATAATTTTTGTGCTTCCTGGGTTTAGAATCTTCCTTGCGGGCAGTTCCTCTCCTCCAACCCCCTCTGTGAAATGTCCTGCTGGTGGCGAGAGGACAGTTGGCTAATCATGGGGACGAGGTGACATCTGCTTGTAGGAGCCCCGCCCGGGGCGGGCAGCCCGCGGGGACCCAGGGTGGCTGCAGGGACCAGCGCCTGTTTCCCCAGAGCATGGGCACCTCCTCTGGAACGAGCAAGCTGGGAAGGATCAACACTACCAGAAAGCAGAAAAGGCTGCAGCAGTGAGAGAGAGTTCTTGTGCTGGAAGAAATTCTTACCCAAACCCAAAATTCATATCCTGAGATCGCCTAGGCTGGTCTGAGCCCTCAGGGTCTGCCCTGCCTCTGGCTTCACATGCTGCCTTCTCCCCTAAGCCTCTGGAGACCAAAGTGCTGGTGCCTGCAGCCAGGGGCATGCCCATCCCCAGGAGACTCAGATTGTATTTTAGAGCTGCCTTGGCAAGATGGAGAAGAAAAAAACGTAGATTTCACCACCAGCCCCAGGGCTGGGATTTGTCACACTGCAAAGGGGACTGAGCCCTCAATGTCTCTGGCTGCTGCAGCCAGGAAAAGTGGAGGCCGGACACACTGTGGGATCGCAGCCTGGGGCTGTTTCACCTCTCTCCCGTGTCCAGAGCCTGACTGGCACTTCTGCTCATGCTCATCATTGACCATAGGTGTGGCATCCAACACCTCCTTCGAAGGAAGCTCCATCATGCCTAGTCAAAGGTGGCCTTATACAGACCTGTCCTAGCAAGGAGAACACACCACAGGGAAATTCAGAGGCCTCCAGGTGTACTCCAGGCCTCAGCCCATAACCACCACTGCTGGCAGGAGATGTGCTGCCCTTGGGGCTGAAATACCCAAGAAAGATGATATTTGATAGGAGAAATAACCGTGTGCCATGGACCTGCTCACCTTGATGACACCAAAGCAGAAGATCTGGATGACCCCAGGGTTTCCAAAGCCCAGTCCTCTGTTTTCTAGTGCTTTTTAGGCTTCCCATCTATAATGAAATTGTTTAGGTTGGAAAAGACAGCCAAGATCCTTGAATTCAAGCATTACTCTAGCTTGGCCAAGGCCACCACTAAACCATGTCCCCAAATACTCTAATCCTACTTGTTTCCTGAACACTTTCAGGAATAGCAATTCCATCACTACCTGGACAGCCTGTGCCACTGTCAAACCACCCTTTCCATGGAGAAATTTTCCCTAATTCACAATCTGAACGTCCCCTAGCACAACTTGAGGCCATTCCCTCTCCTCCTGTCCCTGTTCCCTGGGAGCAGAGCCCGATCCCCCCTGGCTGTCCCCTCCTATCAGGAGTTCTGCAGAGCCACAAGGGCCCCCCTGAGCCTCCTTTGCTCCAGGCTGAGCCCCTTTCCAGCTCCCTGAGCCACTCCTGGTGCTCCAGCCCCTTCCCAGCTCTGTTCCCTTCCCTGGACATGCCCCAGCCTCTCCATGTCTGTCTTGTTGTGAGGATCTCAGAGCTGACCCCAGGACAGGAGGTGCCTCAGCAGTGCCCAGCACAGGGGATGGTCACTGCCCTGGTCCTGCTGCCACACCATGGCTAGTACAGATCAGGTATCACTGGCCACTGTTGACCACAGGCAGCTGTCACAGGCTCTGCAGGCATTGCCTAATGCAGAGACAGCTCCAGTCTGGGCTCCTTGCTGGGGCAGAGCCATGGCTGCACTAATCACTGAGCTTTGGAGAAGACACAGCCAAGATGGCAAAGTTCAGTGGCTGCAGATGAAAAGGGCAAGAGTGTTTGCAGATAACAAAAGATCATACAGGGATGTTGGCTCAGAAAAGGGGAAGAGGGAGAGGAGATTCAGTGGAAAGATGTGGGGGAGATATGAAAACAATTGGTTCCTCTTTCTACTATATCCCCTAAGTACAGCACAGAAATTAAAGGGCAGCATATGTTGAACAGATTAAAAGAAGCTGATTTTATATATTTTATTTGTTAGTTCAGAAAGTTCAGGCATTGTTCAGAAAGCCAGAGGTAAGAACAAACATGGCATGAAGCCCAGGGAACAATAAAAGTGACAATCAAGCACTGTGTTTTCCAGCACTGCTTCATGGGTTTAAAGAACAAGAGGTTTTACAGTGAGCATAAAACCAGCTTTATGACTCCTTTTGGGAAAGGGGGAAACACCAGCACCTTTAGTCCCTGATGGAAATGGGAGACAGCTGGGATGAGTGCAGCCATACGATGTCCTCACAGCCTGGTCCTGCACTGGACTCTCCCCTTCCAAACACTCTCCTCTCCCTGGAGTGAGAGTGCAGCTGGACACTCTTGGTGTATGCTGGGAAAGGGAGGACACCTCTCTTCAACACAGGGGGACTGTGTTTAGATTGCAGCCCCATACCTAAGATCAGGACAGGAGCCTCCACCCAGCCAAACATCTCAACCAAATCTCAGTTTGGTCCCTCCTCCATCTTCCCTCCAGAGTACACAGGGCTCTGTCCTCACCCATCCCTGACACCCAGCTGGCTCCAGGCTGGCTGAGCCCAGAGGCGAGGGATGGCCTGCACAGTCCCAGGCCTTTTCAAGGAACAGCCGTTTCTTCCACACACAGATTTTTTCCTATCAGCTGACACAAGTCAGGATCACACGGGGTGGCTGAGCTCAGGAGTAGCTGGTTATTTCAGAACGCCTGTACATGTGTATTAGTAATATTTGCTGAGGCAGTGGCTCACTGGAACAGCTACTACTTGTTCCCTGGGTACTTCTCATTCTCATGGTCTAACCCTCCCTCCTCATTTCGTGATTGCAGGAAAACTTCCAAGTGCTGCAGCAGCCCTTGGATGGAGATCTCTGCATCTCACTGGGAGTGCAGGCTCCTGGCTGGGGCTGCTGGGTGGGAGGCAGCAGCTCAATGTGCTGGATCTCACCAGGCAGCCCTGGGGATGGCACAGCCTGTAGGAAGGGCAGTAGGGAACACTTGGGATTGGGATATAGGGATTCTTGGCCCCCAAGGGCTTTCATGACAGATCCATCTGTGGTTGCTTTGGTGATGGTGAGGGACCAGCAGTAGGGAGGATGGGCTCAGGACAAGGGCCTCTGAGGAACACCAGGTTTGTTTGGGGACAGGGCAGGGCTGTTCCACAGGGGACAGTGGCTGGCTCCAAGGCATCAAGTGGGACCTGTTGGATAATCCCCATTTCTGCAGCCTTAGGAAAAGGGAGACCCTGATCCCATGCATAAGGAGGAACAGAGCTGGTCCCACAGCCCTGGTGTGACCAGGGGAACCAGCATTGCTTTGGTAGTGCCTGAGGCCACAAGAGCTCACTGTTGGACATGGCTGCTCCTGCTCAGAGCAGTGTGTTTCTGCAGAAAACTGCCCAGAAATTCAAAACTTCCCTGTTTTCCCTCTTCCATGTGCTTGCAGTGCAGCTCTCCTGCCTGGAGGGGTATGTTCATCATGTGCCTTTCATCATCCCTGGCAAGTGGCTTTTCATATGGATTCACATCCCTGGATTTCATATCACTGCCCTTCTGAAAACCTCCCAGGCTGGAGGGACACAGAGCCTGGGAAGGATGAGAACCTTGAGCCACATCCCAGGCTCTTGTAACCTCTACAATTTCTCCTCTTCAGTAGGGTGCAGATTAAATATTAAACCCCTAAAAACATCCCCTGCCCAAGAAAACCAGCGTAAAGGCAGGGCTGGAGCTGACTGGAGTGTACCCTTGTTGTGTACAAGGAAACACAGATCCAGCGCTGGCAAGCAGGCTCCGGCTGCCTGAGGACAGACCACGGCAAAGGTCGTGAGCAAATCAGGCCAAAAGCTTCTGCCTGGCACGTGCTTGTGCAGGTTTACAGGACAAGAGCCTGCCCTTCCTCCTTTGGGCAGCTCTGGACCCTTTCTTTGCAAATAGCTCTCGGGACAGCCCAGGAGCTGGGACTGGATCTGACCAAGCTGGAGGTTGCTCTGACCCAGGGAATAGGCTGGAGCAAACATCTGCTTCCACCAGCCAGAGGAGTAGCACATTTCCCTCCTAAATATGGGCTAGAAATGCTCCCCAAGAGACTGGTCTGAGCTGGAGGCGTCTCCAACATTGTCAGAGGGTTGAGCACAAGGCAGGCAGCTGGTCTGGAGAGGTGCTCCCACACTTCCTTTGAAAGCCCTAACTTGCCCCTGCCTCCACTCCAAGGTTCTGTCGAAGACATTAATAAGATTTCCTCAGTGAGTCAGTTACTCCTCCTGTGGTTTCCACTTCTGCAATGTCAAAAATCTGTTCATGAGTCTGTTATTGCTCATTAGGGAAGAAAGCCATCCTGAGGAGACCCACACCCTGGGGAATTCTGGGGGCTACAGCTCTGCAGTCCTTAAGTTGAACTCAGCTGAACTGCTGAGTTCAGTTTCCAAGCTGGAGTCAACCCTGAGGCACAACCCATGGTGGGCTGCAAGGAAAACCATGACTCTGGGAAATACTTCAGTCCACAAGAACACAGTATCCTGCAGGAGCTGTGGCTGGTGTTCTGGAGTGCAAGAAAAGCCTAATGAACCTGAGAGAGAGGTTATGCCTGTTCATTAGGCAGATCCTTACAGAAGCATCCACAAGTATTTCTGTGAGCTGTGGAGCTGCTGAAATCCGTTCTCCTCTGGCTTTGCTGAACGTGGGTAACTGGGTGGGATTCGGCTCCCCAGCAGGGCTCCAGCCTCAGCACAACCCTTCCCTGTGGGAAGCAGTGCTGGAGTTTACTGCTGGATTCTGTGAAACAGGCAGCCAAACCTGGGGAAATTCAGATCTCTGAGACATTGCTGCCTCTTTCCCCAATAACTTGGTCTGAGTGGGGCCATGGGGAAGTCCTGCAGCATTTGGCTGTGAAGGAGTGAGGAAGCTGAGTTCCACTGCTGCATGTGCCCAAGAGTTATCCCATTGTCCAGCTGTGGGTCAGGGGTGGCTGTGGTGTTCTGCAGTACAGACACAGCTGCTTGTGGCAAAGCTCTGGAGGTGCCAAGGGCTGATGCAGATGGCATCACCTTGTGCCAGCTGGCTGCCAGAGCCTGGACTGCAGGGCATCACAGTTAGCAGGAGCCACACAGCCACTGGCATTGCGCTGCTGGAGCTGGCAGGGCTATCCTCAGGCAGGTGTGATTTGCCATGCAGGAAGCCCATGGATGAGATACTGGCCTGGATGTACACCTAGACCCAGCTCAGTGATAATTTGTGGAGTTTCAGCCCTAAACCTCCCTTGAACAAAACTGGACAAGTTGTTGCTCTGCAGGATTCACAGTGAGCAGCCAACCTTGTTTGAGTTGTGGTCTTTATTGGGCTTGAATTCAGAGCACCATCAAGTGGAGAGTGCCAAGAGTGGGGTACTCAGACCCTTGCAGCAGGTAAGGATGCAAAAGGAAAACAAAATGTTCTAGGAGAGGGACTGGCTCCCTGTGGCACAGCCAAGAGCTTCAGAGAGTGAGGAAGCAAAAGTGGATCTTCACATAAACATGGAGAAGTTTAAGGAGGAGGATTTCAGCACAAGGAGGATGTTTAAGGAAGAGGAACAGACTGTAGCCCAGCCACTGCCAGTGGGAGAGTTCTGGCTGCAGCCAGCTGGGCTGCTGAGCTGGTGCAGCCAATGCTGGTGCTGCTCTGGAATGCCCACGGATCAAAAATGTGTACTCCCAGTCATTTAGGGGACACAGCATCACCCAGGCTGGGAGGATGAGGTACTGATCACTGGCTTGCTGGGCTTGCACTTTTCCCCATGGGATTCCAGACCTGCCTCCTTATCTCATGGCTGAGGGATCAGGAGGATGAGCCCAGTCAGAAACCCTTCAGTCAATGACATGTGGAGGGCACTGCCATAACTCTGGAGGACATTTAACCACGGAAAGGGAGGTGACTCAACATGAGGCCATGGACTGAAGCTGTGTCAGCAATGGGAGGTGCATCCCAGGGTTCAGGATAGTGCCAACAGTCCTGGAGCCTTATCTACCCTAGCCCAGCAGCAGCCAGCTGCAGGTTTGCAAAGCAGGAACAAACACGCTCCACTTTTCCCCAGCTGAAGTCTGTACCCAGCTCCACCCAAGACCTGTTTGTGTGGCCTGAAATCAGTCAGCAGCAGCCTGTATCACCAGAGTACAGACAAGGAGGGGAGCCACGACCATCCCAGAGGTTCAGGCACAGGCTCGGCAGCCCAAAGCAGTACTTGGGAAGGGCAATAGCAGGACAGATCTGGAAATACCCAGTGAGGGGCTTGAAAAGGCAGAAAACCCTATAATTTGCTGACAAGAGGCAATGTTGTGCCACAGCTGCTTATAAAACATCTCAAGAAGCAGGTGTCTCCAAGACATTTACATAAATCTGTACAGAAAATCCAGGAAAAAAGCACAACTGGCAAACATCAGGCTCTTCTCACACTGCAGCAGCACAGCAAGACACAGCACAGGCTTCCTTTTCCAGTTCAGGCTCGTAGCTGCTACCAGCTCTGAGACATCATCCAGGACCTTCCCACCACCATGCTTTCTAGGCAGGACACCAAGCTTCTGCAGTCTGATTCAATCAAGCACATTCCCCTGTCAGGTCTCAGTCACTGGGTTCACAGCAGCTGCAAGGTCCCAAAACAGCTGCCTGCACTGCTCAGCCCCTTACTAACCCTGACTTACACATTCCTGCTACTAAGTTCCTGCATGATTAAGTTTACAGACTTCAAGGGAGTTGTAAAATTCTGATTTACGGTATTTAAGGCTCAGGTCACCTTTGGAAACCATGCGAAGAAAGCTCTTTTAGATTGCAAGGATAGATTTACTGGTGATGGAGGCACAGGACCAGGCTGAGAGGAACCTCTAGTGGCCACGGGCTTCCTGTGCAGCAAACCTCCTGACAGTGCAGAGCTGGCCAGAGAATTAATCATCTGGGAATTGCTTCTGCCAGTCAGCAATCCCTTTTCCACACTGCATTGCCTTAAACCACGGCTCTGCTCTTGGAAATGTACAGCAGCACGAGGTGGCCAGAT
Organism: Passer montanus; assembly: GCF_014805655.1. Taxonomy (NCBI): domain Eukaryota; kingdom Metazoa; phylum Chordata; class Aves; order Passeriformes; family Passeridae; genus Passer; species Passer montanus. The sequence goes on along the minus strand of NW_024373256.1, from coordinate 15,920,520 downwards.
TTGTGTATGAGGTGGATATGGGGGGGGGGGGGGAGGGGGACTATTTTGAGGGAAAATACCCAAACCCCTTTAGCCTGACAGCAGTTTGTTTAAACCCCCAAATTTCGTGGAATTCCACTTTTTTCATTTACGTCCTTGGTCACTGTAGGGTGGGTCTGATTGCAATTTACAGGTGCTGGTAGCCAGAGGACACCCCTAATCTCCATTTTAAACCTAGGCTGGGCTGGGGCAAACCACACTCTCTGGCCCTGCAAAGGGAAGGAGACTCATGTCAGAATTGGCTATCTAGAGACTTCTGAGTCAGTTTGACACCTGATCTCAGGGGAAGTCTTGTGAGATCTGAAATGATCAGGAACCATGTAACCACCTCACCGCAGTGAGAGCTGTCAGAGGACACATGCTCCAGGGTTTCTCTCGGTTTCAGGGTGCCTTTTGCTATGAGCCCTACAGGAAGGAAAAGACAAGAATAAAGGACAAAGCCAGCAGCCTCCACAGTCAAATACCTTTAATACCCAAGATTCTGCACAGTGACAAAAATACCATTGACATAGGGCAGTGATTCCAAGATAGGGTAGAAAACCAACTTGGCAGCACATCACCACTCATCCGAAGAAAACATCACCCCAAATAGTACACATACGTTCATTCTGACTATGAATAGTCTGAAATCCATGACAGAGAGCTGCAGAACAGCCAGGTGCCCAAGCCTTGGCTGTACCCGACAGCCTGACTCAGTGCCACTCGCAGGAGCCGAACTCTCGCACTGCCACGGTTGTGGGTCAGCTCCTGACTGTGGCATCAGTGTCCCCATGGGCAGAGCAGATTATGCTCCACCAAAAACGAGGATGAATTTCCAAGGACAAAGATACACAATTTCAATACACACACATGAAGAGCAGTTCATGGATCTGCACGTCACCCCTCTGTGGCTCACCACAGATCTCTATTGGCATGGTTTAACTCTTCAAAGAACAGTACTGGCCACCATTCCATTTTCACTTCAACTATGTCATCAGAGAGGAAATGAGAATTTTTCCCTTGCATTGGCTGATTTGTCTCTATTAACAGGAGTTTGATTAATGTGCTGCATCAGAAAAAGGAGTGTGCCAAAGTGCAGGAGCTGCAGGAAAGACAGCTCAGGTGCAGTGAAGTCTGTCCAGCATGGCTGCAGCTGGATACAGTTCCCATGGCCTGCAAACAGTTTGGTTGCCATTTACAGTGAAGTCAGGTTTCTGATGTTAGGAGTTTCTAATATTTTCTGCCTTTAAGGAGCATGACAGAGCAAAAAGCAGCTTTTCAGGAAAGCACAGATGCTCTCACAGAACTGTGGTGACCAATGCCTAGTCTGCAGCTTCCAGCCCAAGCCCATCCCATAACTCTGGCACTCTTGGTGCTGCCAGCAAGATCACAAACAGGGATTACAGCCTACTTCAACAGGTGTGCAGAGCTGCAAGTAACAACTGACTAAAGCACTTCATGGTTAGAGTACTTGAGATAACTCCACTTTCTGATAAGGTATCCATGGTAGTCATTGTCTTCAAAACCAGCCTGTGGCCTCTATCTCAAAGAGTTTTGCATGAACTTAGATATACAGTTGGTCAGCAATAACCATTAACTACACAGACAGGAAAAATGCCTCTCTGCTACTGGAAGGATAACCAAGTCAAAATGCTGCATATATCTAAGGTGTCTCACAACCACAACAGGAATGATGGATGAGGACTTGCACATGACAAGGAATATCCATTTTTGCTGAACACAAGGATTGTATGAAGTTGCTGCAGCACTGTAGAACTGCTCTCCCTGGATTATTGCAGTTTCTTGCACATCCAGGCGACTCCAGTTCAACCCACACAGATCAGTCCCACATGGTGGCTGTGGCAGGGCAGTACTTCGTCAAGCCAAACCGGTCCCATGCCTGCCATCCAGTACTGCTCCTTGGATTCTCACACTGATATCCTATGATGAGTTTCTGAGGAACCAGAAGTTATTTCAGATTCTAAACACCCAAACTGCTGTGCACCAAGAACAGAGCAGGGAAAGGAACATGTTTCTGAGGAAGGTTTCTTAGATATGGCTTAAGACAAGGTATTAACATAGTTGCACCCAGCAGGGATGGGAGCCAGGAAATCCCATCACACTGCCAGATGCAGACAAGTTTTTGCAGATAAAATTTATTCATTTGGAGTAGAACATTACGCTCCCACAAATCCTACCAACACACAGCTCCGGGAAATTTCTGACAACAAGATGGAAATTAATATTATTGTGTTTTTGAGTTGTTTTTTGTTCCCAAGGGCACCTCCTCAGACAAGCTCAAAAGACGAGACGCAAACCAAACAGAAATCCCACCTACACTAAGCAGAACCTATACTTTCTGAGTGATTTCTTTTGTCTGAAGAAGCTTGTGGGATACCTGCAAGGGCAAAGAGACATGGGTGCCTTGGAAAAATAGAAGGCAGCATCAGCCAGTATTTGCAAAAAGCCAGATATGACTGAGTTCTTCCACATCAAAATATATCAGTATAACTGAATTACCTCTTGCAGTTCAATCAAGCTTATGATAAACCTGTGAAAAGACAATTGGTCAGAACTCACTGTGTGGGAAGGAGTCTCACCCTGACTCTCAGACAGGGTGAGAGAATCCAAGTGCAAATACAAATGGTGCAAAAGACATCTGAAATTGTTCTGCACATAGTCTAATTTTTCAAAGAATTATTTTGACAAAAATTCAAAATGGCACCTTAAAAAGCAAATCTTATTTTTGCCAAGTTTATTCATATACTCTGCAAGAGGCAACTCCTTCCCAAGCCATGAGGTACTCTCATGGCTGGCAAGCTGGACAAGCCAGCATGACCAAAAACTCACCTCAGACCTCTGAATATGAATGCGACCCTGTCAAGCCTAGATTTTAACATTATTCATTTAAATTTTTTTCTTTTAATGAACTTCAAGCTTAAGTAGCAATAACATTAAATAGCAATCCCAATCTACAGCAATTTTTTAGATTGAACTGTTTAGAAAATCAGCAATTTCTCTTTCCCTTCATTTTCCCTGTTGTGATAAATCTTACTAGTAAGTTACTCACTGAAGCTCTGAGCATCCTATTGTATGCTCTGGACTACTCACTGACATTTATGTATTTGTGCTCCATGTGGGAGAATTTCCACAACAGATAGTGCAATTTTTGGATAAAGACTCTGGAGAATTGCCTCCAGACAACGCATGCCACAGGGCACGCCTGCAGAGAATGTAGAAATGTTCAAGAAGGAGCAAAGCCTCTTTTCATCACCCAAGTCCTACCAGAATATACAGGAAGAAAACTGTTAGCTTCTCAGGAGGGATCTCATCACTGGGAAGACATTTGGAAAAACAGTGTTGCCTCTAGTTCTCCTGGGAAATCCATTCACTCCCAGATTTGCCTCCTGCCTTCCTCTCTTTACTCGAGGGGAGAGGACTAAGCTCCTGTTATCACTAGGTCTAATTCCCCAAACACACAGGGATATCAGCACAGTTATTTTCAGATTTAAAGCTTCATTTCAGCTCCCAGGAAAGGAACATTTCTGAGCACGGCAGATACTCTGGCTTTCAGCTGCCTGACATAGGGAGTCACTCTGAAGTCATCATATTGATATGGAATAGGAATGTAAACAAAATCAAGACTTGGAGATATCACTGTCCAGCCTGGATGCCTTTCTCAGAGGCAGACTGCTCTAACATATGAAACTGGAACATGTAAAAGGTTTTGGTACAAGATCAGCAATCATAGTTTTGGTGTGAATGAACAGCTTCATAACGTAATGGTACTGATTTGTCTGTACATCTGCTCATAGGAGGGCAGTGATTTTATGAACCACTATTCTATGTCAGATCTGAGGTCACCAGTGTTCCCTGTGAGGAGACATTTGATATTCCTGGCTCAGACCAGGTACTGGTGCCAGTGGCTCAGAGCTCTGCAGCACAGCTCAGCCAGGGCTGTGCCTCTGAGGAACTGTGGACTTAAACCTACCCCATGATTCGGACCTGTGTCCATCTAGCATGGCTCTGAACTCATCACATTTTCATTTTTACCAGAAGTCCCTGAATACAGATCTCCAGAGGTAAAAGGGCAAACAGTCAATCAGATACATTATTTCACCTTGACCTGTCTTAAATAAAATAAGAGTAAACAACTAGGCCTGCATCCAAGTGCACCACTTAGGAATGACTAACAGCACTGAGTCCAGCAGAAAGGATGTTCTAACTTAGCTCCTGTATCGGAATTTACCTTGGGCAACTGAAAAACTAGCCGATTAATGATAGTCACATCAACCATTCATGGTGTCCCTGAAGCCCCACACCTCCAGGATGGAGATCTGGAAGCTTTCAGAACACAGTGGCTGGTTATTGAAAGTGTTGCAGTGGCTGGTTCTTCCGTGGTTCAGATCTGCATCAAGGTACAGAGCCTGGCCATCACCACCTCCTGGGAAGAGACAAAGACAGGGTGAGGATATTTCTGCATTTCTTGGCATGGGAAACAGCTGTACAAAGACTTTAGTGCTTTTCCCATGGGGAACAACTGGAAGCCCTCAGCAATGTCTGCTTGCTGTCTTCAGATGTAACAGTACAGGATCAGATCTATAGGTTTTGAATGAAAATATCAGAACTGGATGATTTCTTTCAATAATATTAAAGTAATGTAACTCAGCAAGAACAAAAACTACCAGCATTTAAGTTTTGTATTTCAGTGCTGGAGAATATTGGAAGCTACAACTGCCAATTTTTCTCCAGTAAAGGAAAACCAAATAATTCTGTTAGCAGTCAAAAATCAAAGCTGGGAGAAGAACAAGATCAGTAAATAACAGCACTGGCTTGAAGACCATGTAAGAGTTAAAAGCATTTTGGTTATCTCTGGGTCTATATCAAGGTTCACAGAGCTTTCAGTCAGAAAATTAAGAGAACTGAAATAAAAGTTAGACAGAAATGTGTTAGGAGAACAAAAATGAATATTCCCTATTGCTTATTGGGCAACCATCAAAGAACAGTTACTAAAGCCATCTGAAGAATCAAAAGGGTGGGAATTCTAGTCCACAACTGTGTACAACACTTCTATGTATCTACTACATCTCTCTTATCACCACCCGTAGTGCAGTATACAGTAAATATAAGTGACTCCCTTACCTAAAGCTGGTAGACAGAGCTGATGGGACACATCACACTCTACACCTCCCTGAAAGGAGGGTGGAACCTGATGGGGGTCGGGCTCTGCTCCCAAGGACCAAGTGACAGGACAAGAGGAAAATGCGTCAACCACCAGGGAAGATTTAGGTTGGATATTGGGAAAATTTCTGCACTGAAAGGGTGGTCAGGCATTGGAACAGGCTACCCAGGGCAGTGGTGGAGTCATCATCCCTGCAGTGTTCAAAAACCATGTAGATGTGGCACCTGGGAACACTGGTTACTGGTGGCCTTGGCAGTAATGATGGGGTAATAGCTGGACTTGATGGTCTTAGATGGCTTTTCCAACCTAAACAATTCCATGATTTTATGATTAGAGCACATGCTGCCAAGTGGGAAATCAGCCAACACTTGACATTACAGAGGAAATTATAGGCCAGTTGCTCTCCTAACAAGTGTCAAGTAAAGACTTTTGGGAAAATGACAACTATGATTTTAGATCTGTTCCTTATAAGTGACACTTAGTAATGTTGTCACCCATTTAAGTGACAACATTACTAAGCAGATTTTTGCCAAAGTCAGCAGCACCACAGATCCAATAAAGTTATTGGAGAATTAACATGTTTTATAGCTTACTCTGTGTTTCAAAAGCCTTGATGCAAGTAAGCTCCTTTTTGAGAACTACTTCTCATTGTGAATTAGGCAGTATGAAGGAATGACTATACTTAAAGCTATGAGTTATTATCTTCTCTAAAATGCTCTCTATGCAGGTTTTCCCACAGAAAATTTTGGTTGAGAAATGACGTTAGGTTTTGGGCAATTTTATCTCTACCTGTGGTGACACTGACATAGATAAAGGAGTCAGGTGTATTTACCATGTATCTAAGGTGGACAGGAAGAGATGGGTAGGATCTGTGCTCAGATTTTCACACGGACTCACCTACAATGATGCACTCACTGCTGCCAGCCATGAACATGGAGGCTGTTTTGGAAGGCAAGTTGAAGTGCCTAGCTGCTAAGAAGGGAGAAAGGCGATCTGAAGGATCTGAGGGGATGCTGCTGGAGGAAAGGGCACTAGAAGCTGGTTGGGCATGGTTTTCTGTCTCTGATCCAGTCGAGGCCAGTTCTGGGTGTTTTATGATCACCCACTCGTAGCGTTCCACTTCTGGCTGCAGCTGCAGAGAGGCAGAAAAGGGCAGAGCTGATGTTAGTGTATGCACACTACACAGAGCTCTGCTCAGAAAAGAACATTCCAGAAGATCTCTACCTACGCAGTCAGCAGTAATGCTTGGCTCAACCTTTCTTTTAGGCCAGATGTTATAGTTTATTTCTTTGCTTTTTAGGTGGTTGAAGAATTGATGCAATAACTTCTGAGTTACCTTATTACATCTCTCGTTTCTAGATCATCTTTACAACTGAATAAAAGGAGGGTGGAGTCAGTTGGGGTAAGGCTCTGCTCCCAGTTAACAAGAGACAGACAAGAAAAAATGGCCTCAAGTTGTGCCTGGGAAGGTTTAGATTGGATATTGTGAAAATTTCTGCACTGAAACGGTTGTCAGGTGCTGGCACAGGCTGCCCAGGGAAGGGGTAGAGTGAATATCTGTGTCAATTTTGCAAGGCCTGGTTCTTGGTAGTGAGGAGGCCCCAGAGGTGGCTTCTGTCAGAAGCTGCTGGAAGTTTCCACCATGCCTGGCAGAGCCAACCCCTGATGGCTCTGAAGATGGATATGCTGCTGGCCAAGGCTGGGCCAGTTTGGAATGGTGGTAATGCCTCTGTGATAACGAAGGAGGGGGGGGAGGGACCCCATGGCATTGCAGGGGAAGAAAACCTCGGGTGATGAACTGACCAAACCTCCCAGCCCTGTTTCCCTGCACTGTCGGTGGGAAGTAGGGAGGGGCTGGGGGAAAAAGGTGTTTTTAAGGACTTATTTTATTTCTAACTTTCCTGCTCTGATCCTGTAAGTAATAAATTCACTCTATATCTCTAAGTTGAGCCTGTTTTGCCTTTGGAGTGTTTTTTCCCAGTCCTTAACTCATTAATCCTTTGTTAAATTTTCTCTCCTCTGCCCAGCTGTAGCAGGCGAGGGTGAGTGAGCGACTTTCATGGGTGCCTGGCATTTGGCCAGTGTCAAACCACAACTCCATCTTTACAGGTGTTCAAAAAATGTGTGGATGTGGCACTTGGGGACATAGTTTACCAGTGGACATGATGGTATTTCTGGTTTGGTGATTGGACTTCATGATCCTAAAGGTATATTTCAACCTTGATGATTCTATGATCTTTTAAGAAAATGTTCTGTGCAAGGGGAGAAAAAGAGTCATCACAAAACTTAAAAGTAAAATTTTTCCTCCACATTAAGAGTTCAATAAAGCTTATAAATTAGAAAGGCATATAATCCAGCCTCTTTAGGTGGAAGAGAGGTGATAGCTAACCATTACAGTTGTTCGGTCGTGGTACTGGGCAGCAACAACAAAATTTCTCTCACCCTAAACACAAAGCACTCCCCGGTTCCGAAGAAGCTCAGCTTGTTCCCTCCTCGCCGGCGCTCGCTCCAGTCAGTGGACAGGTAAGCCCCACAGACCTGGCACAGACAGCACAGTCAGGCTTCTCATGGAAGAAGAAAGTGTTAAACCCATCGATACTGACATTTCTGACACAGAGACCAAAACTGCAGGTTTTACTTCAGTTTGAGTTCCAGAGTTTCTACACCAGTGGATTAAAGCAGCATAAGTACTTCTATCTAAAGACAGATTTAAGCTGCTTTAATCCACCAGTGGTTGGTTACCTCTAAATCCTGAGAGTGTCATAAATTATTTCATACCTCTGATATCTTAAAAGAGAAATTTTCTAACACAATCTCATGTACCAAAGTACAGATCACTCCAGGCCTGTACAGCCTGACTCCTACTCCCTCACTTTGGCAACCAAAGTAGCAGTGCTGTCCGAAGTTACAGTATGAGCAGCTCTGCCTGAACACTTTTTGGTCAAACAGTGGCCTTGGTGGCTTTCTTAGATTTCAAAGTATAGGTTAAAGCCAGTTTAGCTAAGCAAATGCTGAACTAGCTCAGATATTTAGAGCATTCACTCAAACCTCATGGGGGCCACTAGTATCCAATAAAGAGAAGCACCCTTTGAGGGCTGAGTTGGTTTCTGGAGTCTTATGTTTGCACTAGAATTTTTTGCTACCAGCAGTACACATCATTGCCATGTGCACACAGAGGAAACAATTAAGCTCCAAAAGTGGGACGAAAACATATGTACTTTCCCCCCCAGAAATCAGAAAAACAATTATGATTATACAGAACTGTTCTAAGGTGCATTTGCTGTTTGGCCTCCACAAGCAATACAAGCAGAGCTCCTAGGACAAAATTACTGAAGATCAGATTTGCTTTATCTAGATAAATCTGTACTTAGATTTAAATGTAAATTCAGATTTAGAATTACATCTAAATGACCCAGAAGTCTATTTGATGTGATATGCCTGATGGGTATGAGAGGCAGAATTCTCCTCATTCTAGAAGTTAACCATAGACATATGAATAAAGGATGAACAACCCTTTGCAAAAACCCTACAAATCCATAAGCATGAAAAAAACCCCATATTTTTCTCCTAAAGCTTTTTTTTTTTTTGGCAAATACATTTTTTTGAGGGGTAAGAAACAAACTATCCTATAAAAACCTGAATCCCTTACAAAGCCAGACTTTTGACAAGCTCCAAAACAAGAAGCAAAATAATTGTTCCCCCCTCTACCCTTCAGACACCAGGGGCATTCCATAAGCCACTGGCATCTCAACACAGGCCTGAATGGCCATAAACCACATGCAGAACCATGAAATGGCCTGGAGGGTATTTAGGTAGAGGTAAACAAGAGCAGAAATGGGCTTGCTCATGGACAGCCATCCTGCAGAGATACAGTAACTGCAGATGAAGAGAAGACAGAAGTGTTTAATGCCTTCTTTGCCTCAGTCTTTAGTGGGAAGACGGCCTGTCCCAAGGACAGCTGTCCTTCTGGGTTGGTAGATGGGCTCAGGGAGCAGCATGGGTCCCCTGTGGTCCAGAAGGAGGCTGTCAGAGAACTGCTGAGCTGCTTGGATGTTCATAAATCTATAAGACCAGATGGGATCCACCCCAGGGTGATGAGGGAGCTGGCAGATGAGCTTGCCAAGACGCTCTCCATCATTTACCAGCAGTCCTGGCTCACTGGGGAGGTTCCAATGACTGGAAGCTGCCCAGTGTGACACCCATTCACAAAAAGCGGGGGAAGGAGGATCCTGGTAATTATAGGGCAGTCACTCTGAGCTCAGTACCCAGTAAGGAAATGGAACAGTTTATACTGAGTGTCAACACACAGCACTTACAGCATGGCCAGGGTATCAGAGCCAGCCAGCAGGGGCTTAGGCGGGGCAGGTCGTGTTTGACCAACCTGGCCTCCTTTTATGCAGGAAAGGCTGTGTATGTTACATACCTGGACTCCAGCAAGGCCTTTGGCACGCTGGATATTAGGAAAAACTTTTTATATGGAAAGAGTGATGAAGTTCTGGGATGTTCTGCCCAGGGAGGTGGTGGCATCACCATCTCTTGATGTGTTTAAAAAAGACTGGATGTGGCACTGAGTGCCATGGTTTAGTTGAGGTGTTGGGGTTGGGTTGGACTCAATGATCTTAGAAGTCTCTTCCAACCCAGTAATTCTGTGTGATTCTGTGTGTGATTCTGTATAGGCAGGAATAAAGCTCACAGGCTGCAGTAACAGCTCAATGCTATATATAAAATATTTAAAAGTCATGTACACTGGCACAGACAACAGCATTACAGGAAGTTCCTGTGTGCCCTCCTGAAAAAGTTTTGGGAAATCTTCTTGTTTTATGTATTATTTTTTTAAACAAGCATGTTGCTGTTTTCACATTATGCTGTCCAATATTGTCACACACAGGAGCAGAAAAAAGGGACGTGTGCACTCCTCCTCAGGTTCTCAGAGATTTCTTGGCTTATTTTTTTCCAATCAAGAACAAGATTAATAAGGCTTGTGTTTTCACATCATATAGTCCAACATTATTCATACAATTTAAATTCTGCTGCTTTCTTTCTTCATATCCTTGAGAAAATGAAAATGTCTTCTATGAATACATAACTTTACCACAATTCCCACTCTGTCCCTCTGATTCTGCATTTCAGAGTCTGTCCAAGAGCAAAATGAGCTACTCTAGTCCATCATCCCACACAACTTGCAAGAGAAAAAGCAGTTAACCAGGACCTGGTTTGCAAGGTCTGCCCAAGAATGCATAATCCTATAACCAACAAATAGAATAATATAAAGCACGGATTCTAAAAAAAACAAAGCCGAACCTTGCTTATTTGTTTTATTATAAACAGCTGTGTGTTGCAACGCAGCATTACATACTGCCCAAACTCCAATTTAATCACTTGTCTTTCGCCTCGCTCACCTCTTTTGCTGTTGTCTTGATGAGGAGCAGAGTTGGTTCGTGTCCCTCGCTGTGGGAATAGAACCTGAAATGCAGAGCACAACAAAGTGAGCACTCGACTGCCACCAACTGCAGTTCCTTTCCTCCTCGATGTCAGGCACTGCCTCCTTCTCCAACTGGTGCCACGGCAAAAAACCACCTCAAGACTAAGAATTTTCCTACAAATACTTTATACAGCATGTAAATAATACAGTGTAAGCGAATACTATCAAGCAGTTGCTCTCTACTCAGTCCCCTGTACAGTTTATGCCTCCTAAGATTAACTAGAAGCTTACCTAGATCAACTGCAGCCCTTTACAGCATTTTGAATTGAAACAACCTAAAGGATTGTAAAACAGCCTAGGACTGTTTGATGCCCATGTTTGAAGGGCTTTAGGTCCTCAAGGAAATTAACTGAGATGCATTCTCTTTGCTTGCTTTTGCTCTTTCTCATAGAGACATAAGGCTGGGAGAGTAGGTCACTCCCTGCCTCAGCATCTGCTGATGGCAAAGTCATTATTAGGGGCTATAGGGTTATAGTTGCTCCGTACCAGTGTAAGGACAACTTGTATGTAGTTTATCTCACTTAAAAAAAACCCCAATCAGATTCATAGGTAATTTCCAGTTTCCAGTTCTCTTCTTCCTTGGATCAGTATGAATGTGATTATCTATCAAAAGTGCCTGCAGAGCAGCCACTGAGTTAAACCATCCAAACACTTAAGGAACCAGACTCAGACCTGCAGAATCTGTGAACTGATCTAAGTTTGATCTTTTCAATTGATCTTGAACAGTTAAATACTCTGGCATAGGAAATATCCCACTCAAATGCTGTAGGCAACAGGAATTTGTCACATTTATATTCCATTGTTAACGATATTCTTCCAATCAAGTCCTGACTAAGCACGGCCTTTTTATCAATCCAGCAAATACTTCATCAGCTGCTCCTTTCTGCCCTACAGTAGAGAAGAGAGAGGAAGGTTCTCCTTACCTGCTCAAACTACAGCCATGTTCCAAGGTGGTGAAAAGCAGAAGAGGCTGGCACAGTGCAAATCGCTCTGGGATCCATGACCAGATATCCCGCATCTCCTTCACACTCACAATTTCTGATTTGAAGTTCTCAGCATGAACTGCCAAGTGCACATTCTGCCTGAGAAATACAACACAAAACACTGAGAAGCAATAATTTAACAAGTTTCAGGTTACTGAACTGAAACATAAGAAGCCAGCTGAACACTAGCAGACTCCAGCATATAAATTATTGGTCAAAGCTTGAGTCCACGGGATTAGGTGGCCATGACCTGGTGAAGGTAATAAACTACTGCAATTTAACAAAATCCTCAGAGGAAGAGTTCTGTCTTGACTGTATTTTCTATTCCTCTGTATGGCAGCTGTGTTCTGCACCTTTACACACAGAGGACACAACACTGAGCTACTAAAAATTACCGTGGCCTTGTATTTGTTGTTTGTAACAGTCTCGCTGGCACTTGTGTTTAAGCACAGAGAACAGAATACCTAAACAAACAGACAGGATCTGAGAGGAAGGGGTAGTATTTTTTCTACCTCTAAAGTCCTGCCCATATCGTGCAATTGGAGAATTCCTAAACCCTTCAGAAACTTTAGAGGAATCAGTATTACAGGGCAAGCAATTTTAATCCAAGGCAAATATTTGAAGCTTTTGAGAAGTTCCACCTCTTGGAAACGTGTAATTATCAATGACTTCCACTTCATTATGGAACAAAAATGTTCCTGGGATCATGGTTACAGATGGAGCCTGAGAACACTAAGGAATACTAGACACTGACACTGGGAAGGAAATCCCTGTACCCCCCAGAAGGGTCTGATACAGTTAGAAGGATTGATTAGTGGCTTTTAAACATTTGAAGGTAACCATCATCACCATCTTAACCAGCCTTCATTTCTCAGATTAAACAAGCACACAAACCCAGAGCCTGGGAATTAAATGTTATTTGCTTCCATGGTCTATGTTAAATGCTTAAAATGCAATGGAGACAGCCAAGGACACAGAATTTACACAAGTCACTGAATTACTGGGCAGCCAGGTGTTAAATAAAGCTTTATGACTTTGCTCTGCATGCAAGGATCTGGGTGCAAGTATTTGCCTATTTCTGATGGGGTTTTTTTGACAATTACACATTTCTTTCAGTTTCATGACCATGAAGGGCCTCTCAGTACTGTACATCTGCATGGATCTGGATACCTTACCTCACTCCCTAAAACACACAAAATATATACTTTTAACTTTTCATGCTCGTAGTACCAAAAAATCAGCAGCATTTGTAATGTAGAGCAGGGCTTGCTTGGAGACACTGGGAACTGCTTTCTGGAATTCACTGTAGGCACCTTGGTGTCAGCATTTTGAATGAAGTGACTATTCAGGTCACTTAAAAAATTACTAAAATTACTACTTATTTTAGCCCAATGAATGAAATCAGTCTTTGCATTGCTACCCTGCATTATTTAATGCAAGGAACTTCTGTGGGCAGCTATTAAGCAAGCTGTAACTATTTATGGGTTTTAAAACTCACAGTATCACTGACTGGGGACATTATTTGTACTTTTAAACACATCAATCCGAGCCAAAGGAGAGATCCACTGAAACAAAGTAGGGGCCAAGCCTTGAACCCTCATGTTCAGAATCTTACTTTAGGTCTCATCCTCTGTGTTCTGGCAGGTCTGCAGCTAAACCTGATGTCACTATGGAACAGAGCTGAGAGACAGGCTTGGTTTCAGCTCAGCAGAAATTAAGATTTTTCCTCCCTCCACATTTAAGGAATTAAAAAATATTCAGAGCAGTCAACTGTTTATTAGAATGAATTTCCAGCAGAAAAGCAATGGTGATAAATAGGCTAAGACTTAATAACAAATATCAAAACAGGTTTAAATTTACACCTCAAGCAAGCCTTATAATTATTTGTATACCTGGTCTGTACATTTTTCACATTTCTGTGAGCTGTTTGGGCAACTAAACTTCAATTCTTTTCTCTAAAAGGCTCTCACACGCAGGGTGTCTTTGCTTTTGTCCTTTTTCCTTCTCCTAGCTACTATAAACGGCTAATTTAAAGACTTTCCTACCCAAACCCCTCTCAAAGCCTGTTCAGCAGCATTCTGAACACATCTCTTTCACCACCCTGTGCCCTCCCACAACTCTTTCATGTAGATAGAGTATCACCTTTTCAAACATATCTTTCTGATTTACCAGGCACACAGTTCCTGCCTTTTGAATATCATGGCAATTAATATTATATTCAATGGCACCATCTAGTTAAACCAAAGAACATGGCCAAAGAATGTGAAACAAAATGACGTGTTACTTCCCAGTAACAAATCACAGCTGTGGATGGTTGAGACTGAAACCTGACCCTGTGTTGAGAAGTGTCCACATACAGCTTGCACCTATCCAACCAAACTGCATAGTGCTGAGCAAAAATATACCTTTTCTGGGGGCTTCCAGATTGCAACTAGTTACAAGTATCTAACCTGTATTAATTCTCTTACTGTTAACAGTATTTATCTAATGATACTGAAAATCATCTCCTTCAGTTTGGCAGGTGCTTTTCCAAGTAGTAAATGAGTGAAAACGAACAGAACAAGTGGGCTAAAAAAAACCCCAAATGTTTTGGTTTTATTCATTGAGGAAAATTCAGTTCAGCCTTCACCACTCCACCCTTTTTGGGGTTATCTCTGAAAACACTGAGAGAAGCTTGAGCCAACAGTAAATTTGGATAGCATTAAAGTCTACCATGAGAACTGAACAAATTCAGAATGTTTTACCCTGCATTAGTGTTTTCCTCAGTTACTGGGACTTGCATGATAACCTTCTCTTGATTGCTGATGTTGGAAAAACTTGTTCAACTGCTATTATTCCAAGGAATTAGATTTGAAAACCAGCACAATTACTGTTTAATAAGCAGCATTTGCTAATTTCATAGGAATGTTACTTTTCCAGCTGTATAATTAATATTATGTGCTTCAGAGACCTCAAAGCTCCCAAAGCTAAAGCCAAGGTTGAGGACATGCAGCAGCACATGTCAAAGGGGATGTGGATGTGCCCTGTATTATTCAAAAAACAACAAATACCCAACTCCAAAGATTACTCACCAAATTGCATCTTCCTTCTCTACTCTGGCTTGGGTCAAGTCTTAGAGGAGATGCATTATCTTTAAAATCCATTATAATTTCAGTGAGGGCATAATTGTGTGGTAAAAGGAGATTTTTTTTTCAGTCATAAATAGCAATATAAGTAACTTGTGATATATAAAACTGAAACCTAATCCTGCGTCCAGAGCAGCATCAACAGACACCCTGCTCTCCCTAAGTCCCCTCAAACCCAAACTGCCTCCTAGCATAAATCAAAGCTTTCTGCTGCTTTCAGAACAACCTAACTGCAAGAACAATACTCAGATGCTGAAGATTCGCTTGACTGGGATTAACAGCTTTTTGATTTATCAGAGGTAAAATCCTCAACACAGAAGTTATGGTAAAAAATATGCTTTGCTAAGTCTCTTAAGGTGTTCTTTCAAACATGAAAACATGAGGAAGTTCACTCCAGCTTTGATTTTATAAATTAGTACAAATGTTAGTGTGCATCACTCACTAAAGTTAACTCAGGGCACCTGCAGCAAGGCCAGAGGACTCTCAAAGGCATGAATTTAAACCCAAACATCTCTGGTATTTAATACTCACAGGGCAGCCTTTCTCTTTCCAAGTTCTCTGCTTATCAGATATCATAATCCACTCACTGGGTTTTGTTCTTTAAGATTTACTTTTCAGACCAAGACTTGATAAATGACTTCATTAACCATTAATGCTCTACGGCTGAGTAACTCTGACCTCCTTGACACAGAAAAAGAGTCTTGTCTTCTCGACTCTAAAAAAACTCTACCTACTTAAAAGCAAATATAAACTACTATGAATAGAGACAGGTCACTTCTAGGAGTGTGCCAAGTTGGGGTCAGTCCAAAATTTTTCTAATTAACTGCAGAAAGCTTCCAAAGAAGTTAAAAAGCTGACTCTGTTTTGCATCTAATACAACAGCATATACCAGGTTTGGACCTCTTCTGAGCTGTTATTTGAGATGTTTAAAAAAAGTACACTTTTTCTTTCAGAGTAGAAAGGACCATTATTATAAAGGCCTTTTATAGCCATAACCATAACCCCAGCATATACTTTCTCCATGTACAGTACTCTTTCCCACTGTGGAAAACACAGGTGTATTGCTGTCTGAAGTTCTGTGCCCTTGCCCACTACCCCTTCTCTCGTTGCAGGTGCTATGAACTAACTTTTCAGGAGGGTATTCTGGAGATGTGGCACAGCAATTGGGTGCTCTGATTGCTGGCCTGCTTCTCCTGCCCATTGCCAGCAATACTGACCGCCCTGGAAAAACAACAAGCCAAAGACAGCAGGAATGAGCAAAGTGCAGAGACTCCAGTGTTTTAACCTACCTTTTGGGAGGTGCAAGACTGCAAGCAGGAGTGGTGCAGTGGAGATGGAATGAACAGAAGGAGAACATACAAAGAGAAAGACAAAAAAGATAGAAAAGATCAGTGACTTTCTACATCCATGACAAAGTGAGTGAAAGGAGCCTGAAGAGAAACAAAGCAAGGTTTGATTTGAGTCACCAAGCACTAAAAAATAATCAGGTTAAAACATTTCTATTTCTATTTTCTCCCTGTTTTGTTATGTGATGGGAAAATAAATAATCTTCTTGCACAGGCCAAACATAGCTGGAGAAGAGTACTGGCACCCCCCACAGCTCACTTCTCCTGCACTTCCATCTGCCCACACCAGGACCCAAACTGAGCCAAGTCAAACTCCCAGCAGCACTGTGCCTGGGGACACTGAGAAATTTAACGGGGTTTACAAAGGTAGCCAAGAGAGGATGAGTATTTTTCAGTGGCAACTCTGCCTGGCATAGCAGCAACTACTGGCTTTATCTGGATATATTACTTAATTTTGCCTTGAAAGCATCACTGTTGTGAGAATTTCTCTGTAACATTTAACACAGCAGGAGCTTTTGGAGCATCTGTGGCTGGTTGATGCATGTTTTCTTTTTCTCTGGTTTAAATTATTTATTAATTTTTTAAATTTAAAGCTCTAATTCCAATTTAAACAATATACTCAAGGATATTACAACCCTCCTGAATTTCCCAACAGGAAGACACAATGGAGGAGTCAATATTTTGTTACAAGTTTCAAATACAAAGGTCTGAACAGCCTCTAGTGTGACAATCCAATGGCTAAAGTCCCTGAAATATTTGAGACTGACAAGAAAATGCTGAAGCTGATTGTAAACCAAGCTGTGAGTTTAAAAATTAACCCTTGGAAGAGACCGAGGGAGCTTTACATGTATGCAGAAACATGAAGGAGATTTGGCTAACATTTATGTGATCTTTTAGGCTGAAATGTACTGAGTATGTATCACCATGCCATGGAATGGTAACTATTTGCAACTACTGTAACTAACTCAGCAATGCAGCAGGCTGGAAGATCCTACTATGTCAGTGGAGATTTAGAGAAAATGAGACTGTGCGTCTAGAGTACCAAATACCAGACACCACACTCACTGATCCAGGGGACTTTAGAAGTCACCTCTCTTCAGAGGGCAGTTCATAAAACTGTCCAACACTTTAACTTGAGAATTCAAGAAGTTTTCTGCTGTCAGAAGCCTCTGGAAAAACAGAACATGCACTACTTACCTGCACATACATTTGCACTTGGCAAGATGCTAATTTTGTTCAGATTAATATATTGGTACCATTTCTATATCTATTGAGAGGCCTTTCAGCTAAGCTTTTTATTAGTATGACTTTTACTGTCACA
Organism: Passer montanus; assembly: GCF_014805655.1. Lineage (NCBI taxonomy): Eukaryota > Metazoa > Chordata > Aves > Passeriformes > Passeridae > Passer > Passer montanus. The sequence continues at coordinate 15,903,063 of NW_024373256.1, read as the reverse complement.
TGAGAGCAGGATTTCATTTACTGGTTTCAGAGTTAGCTCTTCCTCTCCTTATTTCTGAGAAGAGCTTGTGATTATGCAACAGTTTCTTGGATCTCTATAGTCACTCTTCTCTTCCATGGTTCTTTCAAAATTATTTTTTCTAGTAGTACATGAACCTGTCACAAAACAGGTCAACTCCTACCTGTGAGTACTACACTCTTGACTTCCAGGAGGCTTGCAGTCAAAGTTATTTAAATAAGTAACCTGAAAAAAAGACATATTTCTTCCTTGCTATGTTAAAACACCTCCTCAGTCAGGCACAATGTAGCCAGCTGTGACAGTGCCTTACACTAAAGAAACTGCTGAATTCACAGTAGTGGGCAGCATCAAATTGACATTTTATACAAATAATATAATATTTAAGAATCAATTTTCACATTTCTTGGGGTATGTTTCTTCCAAGTAATTTATCAGTGCTGGTTTTATCATTGGAGCTGCTGAGATCATCCTCTGTGCCTGATAAAACCAGTGAGTCATGTTGAATATTGACACTTTGTTGAACCACCAGAAAGCTGAACACGCCTCCGTGAACACCCATGTTAAAAATCAAAAATCTTGGGAATTCTCTCTTTTTCTCTTCTGGCCTGAGAGCAGGTACCAAGGCCAGAGCGGCCCCTCCCTGTCCTGGCTGGGCTGGGTGGGCTCTGTAGCGGGGCCAGGCCCCCATCGGCTGCCAGGCAGGGGGAGGCCAGGCCAGGCCAGGCCAGGCCTGCAGCTGCTGACATGTGGCCACCACTAAGCCCTGCCCCGCCGCTGGCCCAGGCTGAGCTGGGGTCCACAGGGCCGGCTCAGCCAAGATCCTGCTGCCGATGGGACTCGCCTGCAGCCCCCGGGCAGCCACGGGCCCCGGCCGTGCTGCTGCTGAGATCCGAGCCGCCCCCCTCAGCCCAGCCGCAGCTCCAGCCACAAGCTCTGAGCCCGGCTGGGCTCGGGTGACCATCCGCAGGCCCGGGGTGAGATATTAACTCTGTCCGTGCACAGATAAGACTTGCAGACCTTCAGTTCTCCCTCGGATGAGAGAAAAGGACAGAGTGAGAACACACAGAAGAACAACATGAAGACACCAAGGTCATTGAGAAAAGGGACAAGTCCCAGATGGAAGGGATGAGGGGATGCCTTAATCTTAGGGCTGAAATCTTCTTGTAAAGCTATGCAGAAGGATATAATTGATACAACAGACTCTTTTTCCCTGTGACTCATTGAAAATGTATGTGGAGATGAAGTGTTCAAATTTTAGATATGAGCAAAGGCCTCCAAGCTACAGTTAGCAGATGTCAAAGTAGCTGTGATCCTCTGAGAAGTTTGAACAGAGAGAGAGAGAAGAGTGATGAAGACCCTCTGCTCCAGGGAAAGAAGACCTCTGTTTCCAGAGATGAAGATGATCACAGGGATAGATTAAGAAAACCTTTGCTCTTTAACAGCTCATCCTAAAAATAGTACCCCAAAAGTTGACATGGCCCATAAACACAGCTGTGGGGAAAGCTGTGACAAATGGGAAGGATTTCACCATCACAGATTTTCTGCATGGCTGCTGTTCGTGGAAATTAAAAGCCATGAGAGAACTGTTTTCTTGTGGAAAAGTCTCCATAAATTGACAAGAGGGACTCCTCTCCCTAAGTGAACTGAAGAAAGACTATTCTACAAGTGATAAACTGACTGAATTATTTCTATACGTTTAGAGTGGGAAATAAAAGGTTGTAGGGGGGGGAGAAGTGTTCTAAAGGTTTTATTCTGATTCTTATGAATCTTTGTTTTAGTTACTATTAATAAAGCTTTCTTTACACCCTTCTGAAGCTTTGAGCCTTCTTTGCCTTCCTCCTAATCCTATCTCACAGCAGGAAATAAGTAAGTATATTATAGTGGGTGCAGTAGCATTTAGCCAGCGCCAGACCCATTACATTAATTGGTGCGATGGTTGGGAAATCTCAAATTGGGGAATCAAAACCAGTACACCAACTTTGCTAAAATGCCTTTTAGTTTGAAAACTGCTTATGAAACACACTTTTGAGATATGATACTTGTAATTAATATATACCCGTGTAAATTCATAATTGAGCAAACTACAAGAAACTTCCGTTCTTCTTGTATCATAGCACTTCAGTTACACTTCCCATTACAATCCCAGCAACACTTGATTTTGGAGCTGCTGAGTTTTCCTGCAGACAAAGTGCATCAGCAGACACCAGCATGCACCAGTGGGCTTCGCCACCAGTTACCCAGGGCTGCCTGACTGCTCCCCACACTGGGGAAAGCCAGGAGATTGCTCAGGTTACCTGTGCTGAGCCCTACCTTTTCTGTTTAACTGTGATGCCCTTCTGCTGCAAAGCCTTCTCATTGGCCATCTGCAGGAGCTGGATCTCCTTCCGAGAGAAAAGGCGGATAGCAAAGGCTTTTTCCAGGAGCCTCTCTGGGGACACCGACTTGGCGATATCCCTCACAAAGGCTCGAATGTCCTGCTGGATGCTGTCAGACTCCATGGGCTGCCCAGCTCTGACTTTGTGAAAGAATTTCAGAAGGGCCAGTGCGACACGATAGAGAACTTTGTACCCCTCCACTAGGAAGACGTCAAAGATCCGTGCAATGTATGCCATGGGGAGCTCTCCAAAAAGCCACCGCTGCCAGTCCGAGTACACCTCCAGCACATCCTCGGACACTGCCACCATCAGCTTGTGGGCTGCCTGGCAGTACTTGTTCACCAGGTCCCCAAAGGTCATGCAGGAGGACTCGAAGGCCAGGAAGGTCTGGTCGATGAGCCGCTTGGATGGGTCATTGCAAGCCAGGATGCGACAGACCTGCTCGAAGCACTCGGCCTCGTCCTTGCTGTAGTGCAGGAGCAGCGCGATCACCGAGGGCAGCGCCGGGCAGAACGAGATGTCTGGGAACTGATTGGCAATGCACAGAATGATCTTCCTGACGGCCCCGACGCCTTCCGCGTTCAGGCAGTACGTAGGGATCAGGCTGTTGTCCACGAACTCTGGCAGTGGAAGGGAGCTGCTGTTGCGTTTTCCAACGATCTTCACCACGATGTCCCGGTACACGTTTGCATCCGGGGTCACTGTACGGCATGGGATATTGCTGATGAGCTTGTGGTACACTTTGGCTCTCAGAGAGTGGTTTTTGGCCCAATAGCCCTGCCGGGCGAGCTGCTTGAGCTCGTGTAAGTCTGTGCAGGTGAGCTCTTTTGTATCCTGGCTCTGGGCACTCACATCCATTTTGTCCCAGTCCACAAAGCGGCTGTATTCATCCATGGCTCCAGGAGAAGCAAATCACATAAATCATGAGAACAGAGACTTTAGTTAGTCATCAATGGACTCTTGGATTTTTCTGCAAAAGGGAAGTAAAAAAACAGACGTCTGAGTAACAGATAATCTTTTCTTTATGAACACACATATGTACATACTTGTTCCTGCAATGGCAAAACTGTTTTCTAAAGCAAAGAAGTTTAAAGATGCCTTTTTTTTAAGCCAAACTTTTCTTCCATTTTGTCAGTGACTCCTATTGCAGTAATTAATCAAAGGCCAGCCAAGAGGCTGATACTGAGGACATCTCTCCTGGAAGTTAATTTCCCTAACTGAAAGTCCAAGCTGAGGCATGGACCTTTAACTTAACATCCCACTTAAGAGAACAGAAGACTTCCATTGCAAAATAATATAGTGCAAAGTACGTTCATTTTTCAACCTCTCTTTCCAATTCTCTGGAGAAGCATAAATGAAACTTATACTAGAAGGATGCAATCTCATTAGTAATATATGCTGTTCTCAAACTGCGTGGCCACTAAGGAGATACAGTGTGCTCCTACTAACTACAGCCATGTCCTCAAAGTAATTTCTTTATGCTGCTAATAACACTTGTATGACCACATAGTCAGAGACTAGCTTGTTAATCTGGTACAATTTTTCTTTTCCATTGGATAATATTTCTTCATGGAAAGAGTGGTCAGACATTGGAACAGGCTTCTCAGGGAGGAGGTGGAATCACTGTACAGTGTTCAAGAAATATCCCTGGAAGCAATCAAGAAATGATGGGATGTAACAATGCTCTAGTTGACAAGGTGGTGATTGGTCAAAGGATTGGTCAATCTTGGAGGTCTTTTCCAACTTCAGTGACTGTGTGCAGCTGTTCAGTCAGTCAGATCATTGCTAGTGCCAGAAGAGAGAGTTGTGCAGGACAAGAACCCTGCTTCCTGACTGCAGCACAGGGTCAAGTCAGTTTCAAACACCGTCATTAAAGCACTTACATTTTCTAAGTGCTGCTCTGCATGCTGGCCATGCCCTGTAACAGAGGCACACAACAGCTCTCCCATTGGAGATGCCACATACACCTTTGTGACAGCACTAGGAGTTGAAAATCAGGTTCTGGCCTCTAGTGTCTTGTCCCAGGTTTACTTGATCTATCTGCTGGCTCCAGGTTCAGAGCACACTTGTGTCCCAGCAGAGAGTGTGGCTGTGACCACTAAAGGCCATATCCAAACTGGATTTAATCAGTCAGTGCAAAGCCAGAAGGGGATGCACAATAATCTCCACTACTGCAGCAGCTCTACCAAGTGCTGGAACCTCTGCCCATGTGCCCTCAGTGTCCAACTGAAGGTGCAAACATGGCTGTGGATGCTGCTCACTCTGCAAAGGCAGACAATCCCTATAAAATCCAACAGGCCCATAAAACTGTTCTGTCCAATCAAGATGTTATATAGCAAGATTAAATCAATGAAAATATTTTTTGAAAGGCCTCCAAAGAAGCTTAGTCATTCCAGTATTGACAGACTGAAAAACGCATGGAACTTGACATTTATTGGCATGGTCTTCCATTCTGGAGGCATTTCAGCCTATTAGGGGAACTTCTAGGGTAATCCCTGGAAGAATCTGACACAGGCTTTGAGAATGCCTCTGCTTAGGGTGAGATGAAAAGGTTTTTCCCATAGTGCTCTGCAGCACTATGTTAATCTACCTCCTTTCCCTATAGGTCATTGCCCTTTGCCCTGCCCTTGTACCGCCCCTGTGCACACAGACCATTGGATTGGCCCCTGATGCCATACTTAACCCAGGACACTGCACTGCTTTGTTGTCTTCTGTCCCTGGACTCTTTCAGCATGACTCTACAACAAACCTTGCTGGAACTCTATACAGAGACCCTTTCCATCTTTCTTCACTGACCTGTCTGTGGTGTGAGTGAGGATTGAGTGACTGTCTGTGCCTGCCCGAGCAGCTTTCTCAGAAGACACTTGCAGGAAGGCAGCAGCAAACACCATCCATTTCCCATGCTGCTACATTCCATAAATCAGGTGCTTTAAAATGATTTGAAACTCTTAAGGAAGATATACCATCAAGATGAGATCTCATCCTTGTAGCTGCACATTTGGAAAACAAATCAAACATTTTGTCCAAAGCAGCAGTAGCAGCCAATCCAAACAGTTTTAAATTATGAGTAAATGTTAACCTGGGTATTTTGGAATCACATGCTGAAAGTCCCAAATTTAACTTCTCTTTTAAAAGATTGGCAGCAGCATGCAGGAGCCTTTCAGAGAATGCTTTTGGACAGCCCTTCTCTACCATATTTAATTTGGGGCTTTTTTATAAAAAGAAGACTGGTTTTGGATCATCATTCTAACAGTATAAGAGCGATACAGAAATGCTCACCATTTCTTTTTGTTGCATTCTTCCACATCTGAAACCAATTCTCAGACTGTAATTAAAGGAGGCAACACATTGTCCTGACTCCAATTCTGAAAGTGAGGTATCTTACACAGTTCAGCTGTGGGGTCTCAGGGTGAGCTCAGCATGTGTTTCCGAGAGATCCGATAACAGCAGGACACCAGTCCATCGCAGAGGCAATGTGTCAGCTCCAGGTAAGTGAACATTTTTCTGTAATTCTCCACCTGGGAATCACAGAAACACTCCTTTTAAATTCAAATCCTAAAATAACGTCCTATTGTCGAAGAGAAATTTAATCCTACTTTGCAGTGGCAAATGCATGGGGGAATGAACCATTCTGTTCCTGGACACTTCAGGATAGAAACTACCACTTCCTTGTCTTGCTAGAGTCTCCAGCACACTTCCACCTTCTGCCATCATCCCTTGGGAGCTGCTTAGATTTATATTATGGAGGGTTAAGTAAAATGTTCATCATATAAGACAATTTCTAAGACACCCAGATTCATTTTGGCTTTTTTTTTTCCCCTTGTAAACTTTCTTCTCCTGTCTTATTTCCTAAGATACACAGGTATACTTAGAGGCTGCATCAAACAGACATTTTTCATTCTAGCAATTACTGCCTGCTCCAGGAATTTGATTAATATGTGCCCTTGAAGCTCACTGAAATCCATGGCAGTCAGACTGCCAGAAGTTTTAATTTGAACTCAGTTTTATACATTTTCTGGCTGGGATAAATCTGTAGGGTCTGCAAGTAGGTCTGGCTGCTTATACTTTCCACAGGTCTAGATATTGGAATAAAAAATGACAGCAAAGCCATTGGGCATCATCAGGGCTGCCAGAGCTCTTAACTGTGCCTGCAAAACCAACAGAACTTGTGTGCTTCAGCGTAATGGTGCGTAGCTCCTGATACCTTGCCAGCAGCTACTGTAAGCCATCAGGCCTCAAAGAGGGAGGATTTACTTGCCACAGAAGAGCCCAAGAAATCTCAGGAAAATTCCAGCCAGCCTTCAACTCCTCCTCAACTCTTTCTGAATCGTCCTCCCCCTCTCTTGTGAGGCAAGTTATCTCTTGTGGTAATCGTGTAAAGAGCAATGTTTAACTTTGGGCTGCTGGGAAGAGGAGACAGATGTCTCACCCTCAGCAGTCGTAAAGAGCCAGTGAGTCAGGGCTGTCTCCTGCCCATCCCTCCCACCACAATGAAGCGAGTAGGCAGTACAGACTTGTATTTAGAGGGAGGCTGAAGTTTCAGTTAGGGGGAAAAACAAGAGGATGGCTGTGTGAGACTGTAGTTGTGTCACAAAGTCCCGTATTCACCTGAACTACCTTGCTTACCCCTCCATATAAAGGAGGGTAAGACAGGCAGAAGAGAAAAAACATTTCAGAATAAAATGTATATATATAGATATGACTATAGGCAGGCAGAGAATCTTTTACAGACCCTAATCGCAGCAAACTGCTTTCCCTCCTGCTTTAGAGAACTCAGCATCATGTTATGGTAAATGTCGTCTAACTGGAGATGGGGACAACAGGATGGATGAGCATCTAAACAGCACAGAATTGAAATGCAGTCTAGTATGTGTTAGCATAGAATGATAAGGGCATTGCATGCACTAGCAAAAAAAAAAAAAAAAAAAAAAAAGCATTATTCGTAACGACCATAGAATCACAGAACATTCTGGGTTGGAAGAGACTTTAAACCTCATCTTGTTCCACCCCTTGCCACATGTAGGGACACCTTCTACTATCCAGGTGGCTCCAAGCCCTGTCCAACCCTTGGACACTTCCAGGGATCCAGGGGCAGCTACAGCTTCTCTGAGCAGCCACAAAACTTTACAGTTCTGTACTAAGAGTAAGCAGCCATTATGCTTTCTAATCAGACTGACTTTTAAAAAAAGCAGGAATTAACATAGAAGAACAGAATCAGGAGAAAGACCTTTCTTCTTAGTACCTGCCCCACAACTGTAGATTATTAGATTTATTTGTTTTTAACAGAGCTCTTCAGGTAGGCGCAATATAAAAATAAAGCAAGTACACAAGTGAAAAGTACAACTAGAAAAATTCATACTGAAGATCTGCCAACAATGGCTGCAGCACAGGCAAAAGCTTTTTCAAGATTAAGTTTAAATTCTGAAGCAGGTAAGCAATCATTACAATTCAAACCGAAGCAAGGACCTGCATGATTTTAAGTCAGTTACCGAATTTTCAGGAAATATTTAGCTAGCTATTCTAGCCACATTTTCCATTTCATTCCCTTAGCTCTTCCCATTGTCTTTTGGACTGCTTTCAGAAGACTGCTGAAAACTGTCTGTATCTGTATAAAACACACAGCAGCGAAGCCAAGTGTGACAGGCAAATTCCCATACTGTCTATGAAGAAAAATTCTATGAAAGTGTCTAAAAACACATCAGAAAAAAAAAAAGATTTGAACTATTACTTTCAGTATAGGGAATATAAGGTTACAATTTTACTAAAGATAACATGGCTGAGGGCAACTTCAATGATTTTATTCTTTAGAATAATTATTTTATTATTAAAGGGGTTTGCTTGTTTTTTTCTTTACAAAATGCAGGAACTAGCAAACTGAAATTTCTGAACTACAAGCAACTCAGAGGGCAACTATTTCTTTCAAATGAAGAGTACATTAAATACTCTACAGTAGTGAAATATTCAGTCTAAACTTCTTAAAAAACAACTCCAACTTTGGCTAAAGCCTGAGATTATATTATTTGATATTGCTTTTAATAAACATAAGAGTGTCCTAAAAACCCAAGCAACAATTAATCAGGAGATCCTGGTTCCCCATTCCATTTAGGTATTCTTGCAACTTTGTGCTCTGAAAGTCTGCCTACAGACTTTCATATAATCATATAATCTTTCAATAAAAGATTATTAAGACACTTCATTTAAATCTAGTGTAGTTGCTCTCTAACAGGAACTACCAAATTTGAAAATTACATTTTTCATCTCGTGCATGAGCAGTTATATCACCTTGGATTCAGCTCTTTGCTAGGTACAGATACAGTCAGATACTGACAACTAACATTTTGGCAGGCATTTTTTAAGGTTCTAATAGATAGCAAATTTTCCTTTATGCTGCCCTTCAGCTCAAGAGTACTGTAATCCTCCGGACCTGCAGCGTATCATTTGGTGTTTATATTTCTGACCACTGTTGTAGGCATGGAAAATACTCAAATTTATTCTTTTTCATAACCTTGTGAAACTAATCCATGCAGAAGGCAAATGAAGAGATAATGAGAACTGCTTCCTCAAGACTGCTTGCTACTAGTCCTTTTCCCAGTAAGAGGAAATTAAGTCCAAAAGTCTGAGATTAATTCCATCCTTGAGGGGTACTCTGAGAGTAGTACTCAATCACCTCTGAGATGTTTGCTTTGTAAAGGGAAGTCTGACAGAAGCACAAAGCAACTCAGAAAAGTAGCAGTAACTGCAGAACAAAAGACAACTGGCAGGCAGCTTCCCTCTCCTCCCCCAGTATTTCAGTGCATTCTGCAGCTTTCCCCATCCTGGACTTACAGCAGCACACCTTGACATCTCTGCCACATGGATCTGGCAACAAGACTGGACACCACTGTTCCCCCTGCACCCAAACACCTCCTGATCCGAAGCACAGTTGTACAGCCTAGGTGACTTTGTCACCCCTCCCTGCTGCAGATGTGTTTCAGAGCTTGAATTAAACACTCCATTTAGCATTAGAAAGCGACCAGCTCATCTCATGCAGAGTGTCTGGGAGCCTGTGGCTGCATTGTGCAGTGATGATCCCTTCCAGCAGAACACACAGAGTTCGATGGATTGCTTTAATGTGGTTAAATGCAGTTCGATCTCCACGATGTGCCCTGGGCACTCTGTACTCACAAGCTAGGCAGCACGATAAATTCCTGACAATGTTCTATTACAAGTTTAGCAATAGTGTGATAGCAGATTATTAGATGCTTCCTGCTGGGTTTTTGATATGCTTTTAGGACAAAGTCTAAAAACGTCTCAATTACCCAAGTGACTGATAAAGACCTGATATCAGAGCACTCTACACACGGCAAATACTTTTAGGCATTTAGATGATTTCTCTTGGGATATCACTACTGCACATGAAGCACAGTAACAGAATTTGTCCTGGAATCCCAGGTTTTCTTCCTTAGGAACATACTATCACCTTCTTAAACAGTCTAAATTTTCTGTAATTAATTTCTTGTGCACTTTATTAAAGTTCAGATGCACATTCAGACACAAAAGTTCCTCATTGCTGGGCAGGTAAGTGATAGTAGCTTATATTTAGGAGAATGTGTATGCCATGGAATCATGGAACAGTTTGGGTCAGAAGAGACCTTAAAGATCATCTCATTCCAACCCCTGCTGTGGACAAGGACACCTTTCACTATCCCAGGTTGCTCCAAGCCCCATCCAACCTGGCCTTGGACACATCCGGCAATGGGGCAGCCACAGCCTCTCCTGGCACCCTGCTCCGGGACCTCATCATCCTCTGAATAAAGAATTTCTTCCTAATATCTAAATTAGATACATCTCATAGCTGTGAGCACTTCAATACAAAGCATCCCCTCCTTCCCATCTCTGGGTTGGGATGACACAAGCACTTCTGATGTCCAGTCCCTGTGGGTGCTGTGAGCAGTAAGATACCAAAAACACACACACAGAACCAAACAAGATAAAAGCCTGGGGAAAAACAACACACTTTTATTGAAAAAATGTAAGAGGAAAGAAATGGTTAATGGCTCCACAAAGGTTCAAAAAGGCTAAAGAGCAGAGCATTGTAAGAGGATACTGGAAGCAAACGTTATCAAAGCCATAGGTCAGTAGCTTTCCCTCCTGCTTACACCATAAAAACTCAAGGAACAAACAGTAGAATTAAAGAGAAGGTAATTCCTACCTTTTCCCCTCCAGATAAAGGAAAATGGCACTAAACCTGTAAAACTATCTCACATGATGCATTAAAAATGATCCATTATAAAAAAGATATCTATCAAAGTAGTGCAAAAAATCAATACAATTTTCTGTGTACACTGTCTGTGTTTTCCTTCTGGTCCTTCCAAACCATAGGGGTGAAAAAACCCTTCACACTGTGCTAATTATTTGTCTTCCCTTGGTTGCAAAATCGGAAATAACTACAAACTACTGCTGTCTCACTTCAACAGCAGCCTCTGACTGTGACCAACAGTCTTTGGTCTTATTATTTTAACTTTCCTATAACACCTTACTTTATATCTTTCTCTGGAAGTACAGTCAACTACACAGAACCAAAGACAGTGTTGACTGTCAGTGAAAAGGTTGACATGGTATCAAATCCATACACAATAATCCAATCCCTTTTTCCTCTCTGTTGCACTGGATGCTGTCAGTTTGACATCTATCACCTTGAGACTCTTTTCCACTGCATTTGCTGGCAGAAAAACATATTTAAATATCTGTTGATGATATGTTCTCCTCTTAGACACAGTGTCTGCATTGGTTTCTGTCAAACACTGATTTATTAATTTTCCTCTTATCTAAGCCAGAAGGTGCAGGAACATGTACTTTACAGGTACATGCAGCCATGTGTTATTTCTTTTACAGTTAGAGTTTATTCAGGTCCAGAACAGCAGCTCACAGCATGAATGGAAACACAAGTAGATTTTTACAAGCAGAAGATACAATCTGAGATACCAGGAAAGGGCATCCCTAGGAGAGATGTTTGACAAGAAGCCTTTCCCAAGTACATGGCAATATATTGTATATATACAAAATAATATATAATATGGCATATATACAATTTTAATATGGCAAATTGTATATATGCCATTTTAAAAAACTAATACTTAGCATCATTTTCCTCACAATATTCATATTTATAAAAAATACACCCACACAGAAGACTGCTGGACATTCTCTCTTGAGAAAGGCTCAAAATATGAATGGTGCCATTCAAAGTCTGTTCAGGAAACCAGCCAATGTCCCAATTCCCCATATAATCTTTAAAACAAAGCAAAAAGACAATTTAGTCAAAACAATTCAAGTATCAATGTGGATACTTATGCCAGTTTAATTCTTCTGTAAAATTAACTAATAATACATGTTTATAGTGGTTTAAGACCTTCTCGTGCAACACACGAACATATAAAGCCTTAATGAGCAGTGCTGGAGAGCTTAAGGGGTACCTAAATTGGGAAACTTGTGGAAGCAGCAGTAACCCTGGTGTAATGGAGCACACAAATCCTTAATCTATGCTGAGCCTATGGAAATCACTACACACAGCTCTTGGATGTGTAGTAAGCAAATGGACATGTACACTTCACTCCTGCCAGCAGTTATCCCTACAACTTTTTTATTCCAGGGGAGATTTGTGCTCCCATAATTTCAGCCAGCAGCTAAAAACAGGGTAGGGAAACCTTACTATCTCAGACTATTTCATGATTGTCTACACTAAGTATAAGGGCACAGCATTATTTTGTTGGAAAGCAAAAGCCAATTTACAGTAAGATGAGCATACAGTAAGATTAGCATATAACTAACTAAAATTACTTAAAACTGTCATTTTACTCAGAATTTTATTTTCTTCCAGCTCTGCAAAACCCTACAGATTTTTTTCCTTTCTTCTAACATTGCTCAGAAGAAAAGCTTCAATAATCTGGTATGCCCTGTAATGGATTACCCTTTCCTGAAATCAAGTGTAGATTACCCTACACAGGGGAGATATTCAGACAGCAACTACATTTTACAAGCAAAGGAGAACCTAAGCTCAGCCAGTAGCTCCATTTTGGGAAACTGGAACAACACATTGCTTTATTTTGGTACTTATTTCTGTCATCTTTCTAAAATTATGCTCCATTAAAAGAGTAGCAACAAACACTCCTGTGCAGCAGCAGAGGTACAGAAACAGCACCTTGTAATGAAAAACTGATGAGAGTGAAACCCCACACTAGTCCTGCATTAGTATGATTGTGATTTCAAAATCACAACAGATTAGTTGCCAAGTTTAAAATGTTACAATTAGTGTATACTGTTAATCTTCCTAGTCTTTCTGGGGAGAGAACTTTGTGTGTTCTCTGTGAACAGCTACTGAGAGAACTGGCCCTGTCACAGAGCTCAGAATCCAGGGCACAGGTTTTACAGGAAGCTTTGGTGTTGAGGGTGCTCTGCACCCATGTGCTTCCTCCTGAGCAAACTTGAAGGGATTGAACATACCTGACACACCTACTCCTCTCTCCAGTGGCACTGCACTGGCCAATACTTTCCAAGTCTCTCACCTGGAGGATATTGAAATGTAAACCAGGAATCCTGTCTCCACATCCAGATTAGAAAAGAAACATTTTCTTTACAGAATGAAGATATTACAAAACAAAACTATTAAACAAAAAGAATCCCAAAACTCCTCCACCACTCAGACTGAAGTGCTTTTTATTAATCCTTACCTTAGGACTTGTGAATGTACAGATCTTCTTACATCTTACTCCCTTCTGTTTGGCCTGTTTGTGAGGTGAAAAATAATCTATAAAAATTAGACTATTTTAAACAGTGCACTGGGCAACACTGATATGCATCAGGGGCACCACTGACCTCCACGCCTTAAAAAAATAAAAGTATCTGCATGCACAGCTTCCAACCTTCACTCCTGAAACTGTGCTATAGAAAACAAGGTGACAAATACCCTCACCAAAGAGAACAGCTAAATGACCACATTATTAAAGTGCTTGGAGCATCAAAAACTCATTTCAGTCTCTAAAATCACAAGCAGGATTACTACTTGTGGCAGCTGTGTCACAAACACTTTTAGCTCCCCCTATTCTCTACAGGATGTACAAAGTCTGCATTAAATAGGCAATCTCTGGAAAATGTCTCTCTTCCAGGGACTAACAGGTACTTGCTGCACAGGTACATGATTTTGGAATTCCAGCTCTGCAGTGTTTGGATCACCAGTTCTGAAACAAATCCAACTATACTCTGATGATACACAGTGGACTATGGGGCTAGAACAGCTGATTTGCTGAGAGTTGATATCTGGCCTTTGTCCTATTAGGCAGAAAAATTCATACTAATCTGAACATTATTTTTCTTTTCAAAATGTTGATAGTCAGCGTAGCAGATTTGGCAATAACACAGTACAAGTTTTCTGAAACACAGTTATGGATTCAGGACAACCCCCAGCCAGGGAATAACGTGCTCTGACTCCATAATTCAGAAGGCTGAACAAATGCTTTAATAAGCCATTCTATATTACACTACATTACTACTATCATACTAATACTATACTACTAAAGAAAAACCTGTGACCCTTACAGACAGTCACAACACAGCTTTGACCTAATTGGCCAATCAATCCAAATAACCATCATCAGAGTCCAATAACCAAATCACTCTTGGTAAACAATCTCCATAACACATTCCACATGTGCCAAACAACAGGAGCAGCAAGTAGAGATAAGACTTGTTTTCCTTCTTCTTTCTCTAGCTTTCTCACTGTCTTCCCCAGGAAAGATCCTGGGAGAGAGAATTATGTCTCTCTCTGCTCAAAGAGTATTTGAATACCACACACAGTCACTACACGTGTACTTGTGTATGATTTATTTCTCCTTTAAGTTGTTATCCTCATAAAAAATACCAAAATAATGCAGTGCTGAATTTTGGCAGCTACACCTAAGTTACACTTATTTGACAACATAATGAGGAGAGAAAGAAAGGGATTTACACTTACAGAGAGTAAGTTTAGATTAGACTTTGGGAAGAAATTCTTTCCTGTGAGGGTGGCGAAGCCCTGGCAGCCACAGAGCAGCTGTGGCTGCCCCTGGATCCCTGGCAGTGTCCAAGGCCAGGCTGGACAGAGCTTGGAGCACCCTGGGACAGTGGAAGGTGTCCCTGCCCATGGCAGGGGGTGGAATGAGATGAGCCTTAAGGGCTGTTCCAAGCCAAACCACTTTGTGGTTTTTGCTGATGTAGCTGCCTACACTCCAAGCATCATTCAGCACATTGGCAGTGTCCAAGATTTCTCCTGAGTCTCCTTCCCAAGACAGTGGGAATCAACAGCTCATGGTCTTTTGCAACATTTCTGAAAGTCCAGGCAATTGTTCTCTAACTGCAGAAGTTTAAGCAGTAGGAGAACAAATGAGTTATGCTAAAGCCTAAGAGTGTGAACACCACAGATACAAGCACTTCTGCATATTAAAGTCAGAGGTTTTAAAACATTTGAGTCCAGAACAGGACCTCACCAGCACATATTCCCACCAACACATGTGGACTCCAAGCCAGTCAATCATTAATTATAGTGCAATAAGATTTATTTTTGTATCAGGTGACTGGTCAAGTAGCAAAGCAGGAAATAGCTCAAGAACACCATTTCTACAACAAAACCTACTACATCTGCTAACACACCCCATTCAATTGTGTCAGACTATTGCAAATAAACCTGAAAATAAAGGCAACCCCAAATGAATTTGAGTTGCAGTTCCTTAGTTCTTTAGTTTGAAATTGTAGCTCTTTAGTTCTGATTCAAGGCTGTACAGACAGAATAAAAGGAGCTACTTTTCTTTCAGACCATTAACACAGTTTATCAATTTTGAATGGTAACACACATGTATCTGTGCCTCAGCATGCAGCCACACAGCCCAACAGCAGCAGTTCCAGCTGCTGCACCAACCTAACAGGGAAGGCAAGGGGAATTCTACAGGGAAGAACAGCAAGGACCTACGTTATGGTATGTTACCAATAATGTGCTTGTCACTGGCTCTATGTGGCTTCAGCACTAAAGCAAAGGCACTTATGACCTAAATAAATGCCAGACAAGGCATACAATACAACAATAATGCCTAAACAACACATTATCAGATTGCAATAACCTTGGTACTGGAGATGTGAGACACCCGTGCAGTGTGCAGGTTTGCTTTGCTTGCCTTAAATATACAAACAGTTATTTCAGTACAGGAATAGCTTCTTTTCCCATTTTTTTTACAGTCCAAATAACAGGGTGATCAGAGGATGGAGATCCATAAAGATCTCAGATTAACAGAACAAATAAGCAAAAACAACCAAGGGGAGAAAACAAAGGTCACAACAAAAGGAGTATGCTGGGAAGAGCAGAGGTACTTAAATATGGGATGGATCCACAAACAGCCTGCTAGAAACATTTACTTGGCAGCACTTAGTCATTAACAGCAAAATCCCAAACAACCCCAAACAAACAAACCAACCCACCAGAAACAAA
The DNA here is from genome assembly GCF_014805655.1 of Passer montanus. Classification (NCBI taxonomy): domain Eukaryota; kingdom Metazoa; phylum Chordata; class Aves; order Passeriformes; family Passeridae; genus Passer; species Passer montanus. The sequence goes on along the minus strand of NW_024373256.1, from coordinate 15,887,178 downwards.
GAACAAAACAAAAACCACAAAAACACCACCACCAACAACAAAAAACTCCAAACAAAACAACAACCCCGCCAAAACAAACAAACAACCAACAACAAACCAACCCAAAAAAAACAGGGAGAAAGCTGTTTTTGAGTTAAAATTTCTGGCCGTGGGAACACCTGCAAACTATCAAATATTAATGACAGAAAAGACTTTCATGATAAGGATTCCCAACAGCTAATTATTGCGCAATACTGTCCACAGCTGTTTTGAAAATTACAAAGGATATAAGTATCATGTACTGCTTGGAAGGAGCAAAAAGTTACCATAAAATGTTGCTGGAATCCTTGAACTTATAAGTTTGAGTTATAATTGCTGTTCCTGAGTAACTACCTTGGAGAAGTTTTTTGCAATAGTCTAACAGCTAGTGATTACAGAAAGAAGAAAATTCCAACAACAGGGAATTAATTCCCTGTTCTGCTAATACAGTGCCCTAGATATGATCAGTGTTATTTCTATGCTCTGGATACTCCTGGATGCTCTGAAAATCCTACTGGGATTTCCTCTAAGCCAGAAGAGCTCTCAGATGGTCTGGCTTCTTGTAGGAATTGAACATAAAACCACAAGGATTGAGATAATACAGTTCAAAGGAGAAGGGCCCACTTTCCTCTCATCACCAGTACACAGCACCCAAGAGGTGTCCTCACTCCTGCTGCCCGAATCAGCTGAGCGTGCTGCATGCACCCGGCTATTGCTCGCTGTGCTCACAGGCCCAGAGAGGCTGGGCAGCACTTCGGCAGGCTCCAGCCAGCACTGTGAATTTGGTGTTTGGTGGCTAACAGTGTGCCAGCCCCAACATCCCAGCAGCAATTTGCACTGAAGGGTGGGCCGGAAAGACTAAAGTGAAAATAAACTCACAAAAAAAATTATACTTTCATTATAGAAATTTTAAAACCATTGCAGGCAGAGGGTGCAGAGCACAAGTGCTGGGCTTAGAGAGCTCTCCCTGCGAAGATCCGCTGCCCCGCTGCGGGGTGGGCTGGCAGAATAGCTGTAAACTGTGCGGGCCGGGGCGAGCGTCACCAGCGGTCAGAAGATCCTCTGAGGCACTGAGCGGCACCTGAGGCTGCCACAAGCCATCCCAACACCCTCCAGCCCCCAGCGCAGCCCAGAGCCCCACGGTCTCCGGGCACCGACACCCCTGGAGGTTCCGCCCTGGGTTCTGGAGCCCACAGACCCACACAGCGGCTGGGGCCGCACCCGAGCCTCCCCCGCAGCTGCTGCCTGGTCACGCACGGCCAGCGACCCGCGGCCCGGACACGGGAGCCTGACGAAGGCCGGTCTCGGAGCCGGCCCCCTGCGGGTCCCTCCCGGCCCCTCGCCAGAGGATGCTGTCGTGATGCCACCGCCGAACACGAGTTTCACCCCCCTCGATCGCCTCCCGGCGCCGCCCTCGCCTCCGCCCCCGCCTCACCGCTCTCCGCCGCTCCGGGCCGCGTCCGGCGGGACCGGGGGCGCGAGCAGCCCCGCGCCTGCGCAGAGGGCGCGGCAGCAGTGGGACGGGCGCGCGCACGCGGTCCCGCCGAGCCGGGCGGGCGCGCGCGGAGTGTCCCCGGCCCTGGGGCCGAGCGGGGCTGTGAGAGGGGCGGTGAGGAGCGGTGAGGGGTTGTGGGGAGCTGTGAGGGGCGGTGAGGGGCCGTGAGGAGCTGTAAGGGGCGGTGAGGGGCTGTAAGGAGCTGTGGGGGGCTGTGAGGAGCTGTGAGGGGCGGTGAGGGGCTGTGAGGGGCGGTGAGGAGCTGTGAGAGCTGATGGAGGGGTGGTGAGGGTGTCTGCGAGGGCTGATGGAAGCTTTGGGGGAACAGGAGGCTGTGAGGGGGTCACAGTGAAGGACTGTGAGGGTGGTGCAGGCCAAAATTTAGGGAGTGTGAGGGATGATGGGGACTGTGAGGAGTGATGGGTGTCAGTGAGGGACAGTGTGGAGCAGACATGGTGGTTGCAGCAGTGTTGTTATAAGACTATAGAAATTTGGTGAAAAAGAAACCACTTGTGAGCCAGCTGGTTGTTAGAGATCAGAGAGGGTGAGGGTAGCTGGACTTGATCTCTTATAACCAGTTTGGCACTGTAAGTGGTTGTGTTCAATAGGAACTTCCATGAGCACAGATTCTCAAACAAGGCCTGTTCAACACTGAGTCTGGTAATGTTCAATAAGAACTTTCACCATCGCAGATTGATGAATAGTGTGCTTTATTGAAGCGGCAGAAATACAAGGGGGAATGGAAGGGGGAAATAACTGTAAGGTAGTATGTTTTAAATAGATTTTCAGAAGTAATTCTTTACTCAGGGGGTGGTGAAACCCTGGTACAGATTTCCCAGAGAAGCAGTGGCTGCCCCTGCATCCCTGGAAGTGTCCAAGGCCAGGTTTGATGGGGCTTGGAGCAACCTGGGATAGTGGAAAGTGTCCCTGCCCATGGCAGGGGGTAGAACTGGATGTGCTCTGAAATCTCTTCCAGCCCAAACCATTGTAATATTCTGTGAAATATAGATTTGGAATTGCTGGATGGATGCACTAGCTGTGATTGATTTCTAACAGTAGCAGTAGTATAGTGTTAACCCAGGTAATAATAATCATAATCATTTTATGTAGAAGCTTACAATTAATGCTTGGGAGGAGGGAGAGCAGACTAATTACCCATCACCTGTTTCTAAGGTCCTTTTGGGTCTTCCTCCTAACTAGGTGAAAATTTTACCCTCCTTATGTACAGCCCAATCTTATCCCCCTGCTCCTTCTTCACATATAGCATGATCTAAGCACAGAGCAATGTAATACAGTAATATATGTGGGACTAAGGTACTTAGTGAAGGCAATTAGCATATGCAGGGTTTGTTGGAGGTTTTTTGTGGTTTTTGTTTGGGTTTTTTTTTTAAATTTATTTTATTTTTATTGTTTTGTTTGTTTTGTTGTTTGTTTTTGTGGGTTTGTTTTGTTTTGTTTTATTTGGTTTTTTTGTTATGGTGGTCTTTGAAGTTCTGGTCATACAACTTTGTTTTCATTTGCTTTATTCAGAGCTAAAGCAGTACCATTGCATTTCCACAGGACGTGCTCCTTCAAGGGCTTTCGTGACGTCAGCTGTGCACTCTCCATCCACAGAGATAACACAGAGGGTACACAGCATATACTGTGGGTATTAAGCCTCAGCCCTTGCTTGGCTCCTCAGTCATCATCCCACAGAAAGCAGTGCTGTGTGAGGAGAACTTGGGCTGTGCTTCTGCCCTGGGCCCTGGGAAAAGCTCAGTGCAGATGTTAGAAACAATTGCTGCTTTAGGAAAGCTTTAAAATCTGGCTACTTTTGTGCTCAGTAACAATATGTCTGGGTTTGGGTTTTTTTTGCCAAGCCTACAATGGCCAGGACAGAAAATGGTTCATTTTAAAGATGAAGGATTTCCCTAGTGTTTATTTGACTTGGCTTGGCAGCAGTGCTCTGTTTATGACTGGATAAATAACTGCCACATTAAAGATTATTAACTAGCAATGCTTCAGTGGCCAATAAAGTACTAATCTTTTATATGGTGTTATATATGTACACAGCTTGGTACGGCTGGATCTTGCCAAAGAGATAACAAATCCCTTACCTGGAAGGTTTACAATCTAAAGGAAACCACAAAGGACCACAAGAAAAGTACTAAACATGATAATGAAACATAAAATACACAGAGGACTTGGAGCCATTTGCAGCTGCATTTTAAACAGGGTCTTGGGTGTTTTATATTTACCTTAAAGCTCCTGGGCAGAGAGGCAATATAAAATCCTATGTTTGGGTTGGAAGGACCTCAAAGCCCATCCAGTCCCACCCTGTGCCATGGGCAGGGGCATCTTCCATTAGACCAGATTGCTCCAAGCCCTGTCCAACCCTTCCTCGAGCACTTGAACAGGGATGGAGCAGCCACACCATCTCTGGGCAGCCTGTGCCAGGGCCTCATCACCCTCACTGAATAAACCTTTTCCTAATATCTGGTCTAAATCTCCCCTCTTTCAGTTTAAACCATCCCCCCTTTTCCTGTTACTACAGGCCCTGCTGAAAAGCCTGTCCTCACCTTTCTTGCAGACCCCTCTTACTTCCCGCAGACAGACTCAGCGACCACTGTGCTGTGTCAGATGGTCAGCGGGATCTTGGGCTATGCTGCCTCTGCTGGTGGCCAGGCAGGGCAGCCCCACTGCTCCAAAGCAGGCCTAAGCTCCAAACTGGGAAGCAGTAAGCAGTCCTTGTAATGTGCTTCCTTTAAGGCTTCCTTGTGACTGGCTAATGCTGTTGCGGAAAGCAATGGACTCATGTCATGGAGCATGAGAGCCATTTCCAGAAGCTGATGAGAAATAATTTGTTTATCCAAATCTTAATTGGAAATATAATACATTATTTTATATTCACTTGTGTTTGATTCTGCAGCGTCCTAGAGGGCACTTCCACACATGTAAAGCATTATGTTCCTTGTGCTAGAAGCTGAGCTAACAAGGAAAGCAGGTTTAAAAGAGGGTGAAAGTGGTTGGAGAGGTGTGAGGACAGAGATAAGTGTGGGCAGCATTTGCTAAGGTTTTGTAGGAGGATGAAAAGCTTTCATCTGTCTTCAGCATTTATAGATCCTTTCACTGCAATATGTGAGACATGTATTTTGCATACTTGGACTCGTGGTGCCCCTCTGAGGTAAAGCAGTACTGGTATTTTCACGTCCCTCCCAGGAAACTGCGGCAGAGACACTGTGTTCACATGGAGAAAAAGAAGCTGGGGATTGACAGGCTTTGGAGAAGCAAGAGCAGGCACAGAGAGAGGGACCAGACTCTCAGAGTTTCTCTCCTTAAATGTGAACCATTATTGGAGCTGAACGTACTGTTTAGCCAGACAGTTGTTCTCAGTGTTCTGAAAGGAATAATTGAAGGCTCTCTCCGAACTTCTGTCCTGATGCTCAGCGGTGCCTTATTGAGAGGTAATTTAGGAGTATAATGGTGACTAAAGCCTCTGCATTGCCTGGTGGTTTTACCTAATTCTGGTACTCTGGGTGCAGTAAGGGGATAGAGTTCAAGGAGGCAGAGATAAGATAAAGGGCACAGAGATAAGGTCAGTGTGGGGAAATCTTTCAGGAGAGGGGCCTGTGTGAATGCATGATAAAAGGAGACAGCAGGCTGTGGATTTTGGTGAAAATGGCAGATTATACGGGTAGAGTGGATGTAAAACTTTGGAGCCTGCATATGAGTAATCTCCGCCAACCTGTGTTCAGGCTGTTGGACTGTCTGTGGCTGTGAGAGAGAGGGCGAAGACCTTGCTTGAGTAGCTGGCTGATGGCTGGTGGAAAACATATTTGAATGCATCTACTCTTCTTCCTGGAGGAAGATGTTCATTGCTGGCAGCTTTACAGAAGCCAAGGAATGCCAAGGCTCTCTGAGTCCTAAACCTTGCAGTGGTTCAAATAAAGAGAAAGGCCCAGTGAGCCCCTGGGCATGGAAGGCAGTGTCTACAGAGGCTTTTGAGGGATGAAGGAAAGATATTTTTTAATATCTAACTAGTTCTCAGAGTTTTGAAACACTTTCATGTAGCATGAAATAAAGTAATTCTGCAAGCGCAGTGCTGGGTGAAGCCTGTGACCTTTGGGTTTGTGCCTTGATGGTGGCTTCTCTCTCTGTTCTCTGAAGAATGAGAACAAGTGAGCTCATATTGAACCATTCCTTTATGTGGGAATGCTATTCCCCTTGAACACACGTTTTCCAGAACTACAGGAACAGAAATTTCTCTTCTATATACAGCTGTATATCTCACATTTTCTTATGAAACCAGGCTGGAGTTATGGACTAGGCACTGGATGTAATGGAGGCTTTTTGACAGGCGTAGTGGAGGGATTGGAAAACTGGATTGGGAAACATGAAAGCAAGAAAAGAAAAGCAAGTGAGGAATGGCTAAGTGGATAGAATGATCCATCACATGAGACCTATCCTCATGTGTGTCCAACAGCCTTGGAGAGGAGATTTGCACTGGTAAGATGGGCAGAGGAGCAGCTGGAGAATCATCAGAGAATGCCAGGAAGCACAGAAGGGTCTTAGGCCAAAACCTAAGCTGAGCTAGTAAAACACTGGTTTTGCTGGCCCTGCAGCAATGGGATTTGCCTTGGGCTGCTTGCATGGGAAGCTGATAAGACTCGGCAAAGTCTGACCTCCTGTGGGTAAAACTGGGAATTACTAGGAGATAATTAAGCAAATCTTTTTCCTATCACGTGCTAGCATCTTAATGAGAGGTTTGCTCAGTGGTGTGGATTACTTCTCATCCACTTGCAGCAGCCAGACCTGGTTCTGCCCCTCTAGATGAGATGCTGATGTTACTCCTGGCAATGTAGGTGAGGCCAATGGTCCCAAAACTGGGAGAGTGCTGGTGGATTTTTTAATGATACAAAAGGAATGTGGTCATGAAGGCAGCCAAGCCTCTGTGACTGCAGGAAGTACTCGGTGGACACTGTGTTTTTCGTTTGGTTGGATGGGTTGCATCCCTGTTTCTTTGTCCCTTCCCCAACTCTGGCAGCTCTTGCCTTTTAGGGTTGAGGAGTCACATTGTACCATGAATGTGAAACGTTGTCTTCTGGTACTGGGTAATCCTCTTGGTGTAGAGAGAGGATTTGTGAGAAAGGAATTAGCAGTTTCCCTTTAGGATGACTTTAATCCCCCTCCTCCATGAGGAGACTGAAGTGATGTGTAGTACATTCCCAGCATATTGCACCAGGTATTCCAGAGTGGAATGTTGCTTGTTAGGGTCCAACTTTGGCTGCAGGTGCTGCTGTGGTGTTCCATACCTGGTAGGGTCCAGTCCACAGAGAGTCCTCTGGCTATTGGGCATCTTTGGAGCACTCTTACCAACTCTTGACTCTGGAGGAGGAGAGTTCATTGCAGAAGGATCTTGCACATGACAGTTTTCCTCCCCCCATATGGTGCCTGCCTCATGATCTGTGGGATCTTAGGGAATGACTAATAATCCAAGGGCTTTTCCTGGGAGGGTGATTCTGAAGGAGTTTGGTTTATTCTAAGTGCAGTTGTATCTTATAAGCACCAGGGACTGTTGGTCAGTCACGTGCTACAGACATGGATAGATAATGAAACGTTGCTTAATTTATGCCCTGTGCTGTATTTGATGTTGTCTTGATCCCTTTCTTTCCCCCACGCTCTACTGCACCAGCTCAAACACAGCACTGCATTTTCGCAGGAGGCTCATTGGCTTTCATCAGGCAAAGCAGGAACTTTTTTTTGGAATTGGCATCCCTCATGGTATTATGTCTCTGGGCTCCTGGCTCTGGGTCTTCAGGGTCTCTGGTGCATTTACCTCATAGTGTGATTGAGCAGAAGCAGTGAGGGACCTGCAGAGTTCACAGCAAAGGTAGCTGGACAAGTAAGTTCAAAACCAGGCTGTGATCCCATGGATCTGCTTCTTAGAGACCTGAGAATAGGCTGAACCTCCCGGTGAAGGGTAAGAGAGTATGGTGCCCAGACAGCCTCTGCCTGGAGAGGGATCCTGTCTGTCCCAGCCAAGCAGCCAGGGCAGGCATAGCTCTCAAGAGGGCTTTACACCAAAATCCATGGCACTGGGTGCTCTCAGGCCTGCCTGTGTTTTCCTCTAAGGCAAAGCAGAACCTGCAATTAGTGTTTCCAGAAGGTGTGAAATAGAGCTGGAGGAAAAGCAGGCTTGGTGGTGATCTGGCCCAGGCCTGGTCCTTGCAGCCTTCATACCTGTGCTGGAGCGTGAATTGCTACTCTGTGCTGGTGCCCCTCACCCCTCTGCAAACTCTGTTTTCATTAGTGTGTGCTCTTTGGTTAAGGACCCTTCTCACTTCCAGCTGAACAAACACTTTCCATCGCGTGTAAAATCCAGCTTGGTGCTAATAGGCGTCTCCCCCCACCTTCCTCCCTCCCCTTTAGCACCTTTTCTGCAGTTGGCAGGACAAAAAAGTGTCGCTATTACCTGACTTATTATCAGCATGGAACTGTGATTTATGACATATGCTTGGTAGAGTGCCACGCTGAAAACATTTATGGCCCTCTTTGAGTCCTGCGGGGTGGTGAGGAGAGCAATGGCTGTGGAGGGAAAGCCAGTTGTTCCACCCTTGCAAAATACAGCAAAGTCTAAAGGCTTCCTCTGCCTTCTGACAGCAGCACTGTGGGCAGTAGGCTCCCTGCTCTGCCAATGTCAGTGGGTTGAGACACCAGTGCTCAGAACAGATGCAAGGTTTCCCTGTCCTTAGGAAACACACAGTTTCTCCCTTGGGAAATTTGTTGAACTCCCTATCTTTACTGCTTTTAGTCCTGTACAATCTTACCCCTCAGGCAGGATCTCAGAACCCACCTTCCTCATGTTCCTCATATGAGTGTCACCTCCTTTTTCCTCCCCTGGCTTCAAGTCCCTGTTCTCTCATGGGAGGGTCTGCAGCAGCTGCTCTATGTGCAGCAGGTCAAGCACAGCAGCTGTGAAAGGCAGGCATTACAGTAGGACAGCTACCCTCCAGCAACCAGCTTCACGCTCTGTCTGAAGGAAACAACCTGATCATTTAGTTCTCCATGTCTGGATTTGAGCTGAAATTGTGCTGTGGAGAGAAGGGGACAAATGAATTGTCATTGCTGTATGTGGGCTAGATTTGAATAGCAATATAAGGGACTGGGGAAAGTCCTGGCAGCAGCGACTTTTTCAGTGACTGAAGAGAGATTTATGAGAAATGAGACTTTATATCCAAGTCTTGAGATGAGTGGTATGGAAATTTGGCATAGGAAAGAGTTTTTTACACTAGGCTATTTGCTGATAACTGAAAAGTTAATGCTGACTGTTGAGCTCCTCTCAGGAAAACACCATCATTCATCTTTTAGAGGTATTTGGACTGTCTGCTCTGTCCACTTGTTCAAAGGATGGGAGCAGATATCATCCAAACCATTTCCCAGTTTCAGGAGCACACTTTCCCTGAAGCTGCTCAGTTAGAAGGAGCATTTGCTTGGCCTGCAGTGAGGCAGGCTCTCTGTACACTGTAGGGAAGGATCACGTGGCAGTTTGTCCTCTTTCTTTGGTTCCGGCTTTGCCAGCTGCTGGGTGAGAAGTAGGTCTCTGCAGCCCTCTGCTTCAACAGTGCCATGTGTGCATCCGTGTGCTGGTGCTAAAGGAGACGTTCTGGCTGGGCTTGAGTCCTGAGTGCTCTCTGCTACTTGCTGTCTGAAGGTTTGCAAGGTAAAGCCTTGGGAGCTGGGTGACATAAGGAGATCTGTGAAGCCCACAATGCCAAGCTAATGCTGCTTCCAGAGTCATCATCCTAGCTGCTGTTATTTCTGCATATCTTGTCCAAAGGGTCTCAAGGCTGAGGGTTTGGTCTGGGAGAATGCCTTGAGCTGGAGTTGCTTCATTCCTGCTGTTTTTGGATAGAATGTGTGTTTTGGATGGCATTTATTTCCCCAAACAGCAGCTATGTAGAAGTTTGCCATCTGGTGTAATTTTGTCCTCTGAGCTCCATCTGTCTTGTGTAGTGGGGAGAGACTGAAGCCTCCCATGAGTGAATCAGCTAATTTTATCTTAAGCACTGTTGGGTGAAGCAGGTTGCTCTGGAGCTGATTCTGCTTTTTCTCACTGGAGAGCTTAGATATTTTGGTGCCAAACTGCTAAAATCAGAGATGAAAACCCCCCCTTTCACTTTTTGTGTGAGGGAGGGCTGGTGGGAAGCTTACATAGTCTGTGGGGTCTAAGCCACCTTTAAGCCTTGTTCTGTTGACTGAGTTCCAGACACCCAGGTCAAATCTCTACCTGGATCCCATAAAGAGCTCCCCTTTCTCAGATGGTGAGAAGCAGATGGGTGGTGCTGGATCCTGCTGAAAACAGGGAAGAACCACAATCTAGAAAGGTTTCTCAGTGTCCTGCAGGGTGAAAGCAGTTTAGCTGACAATAAACCTTTGCTGGGTGCCAGATTGTTCAGTGGGAAAAGGTGGGGGGAAATGGCAAAAAATGGCAACCTGTCTTAACAGAGTTCACTGTATGTGCACCTGATAAAAATCATAACATGGGATCGAGTTTCTTCTCTGCTTTCTTGGCTTTTGGCATGAATAGCCAAGCTCTGGCAGGCAGGGCAAATTTTCTTCTCCCTGGGGTAATTAAAAAAGACCATTTCCCCATTTAAAGAGTGAGAGGGAGGTGAGGATGGAAAGGGGAGCTGAGCCAGGCAGTGGGCAAGCCCTGCCCACACTTCTGCACGAGTTAGCAGAGCCATGGCTCTCCCACCCCCACCACTTTTCACAGCGTTAGGCACGTGGGATTGAGGGGAGCTGGATGGGTATGAAAGCAAACACACATCTGGAAGTTCCTCCAGTTAATTGGGCAATTATTCATACCATTCTTGCTGGAAGCAGCCTGCTACTGCTGAGCCAAGACCAACAACAACAGACTGTGGGCGTACTTCATCCCTGCTTGGAGTGGGGAGGCTTGTGTGGCAAGGTGGGGCTGCAGAGGGCAAGTTACGCAGTGAGGGCACGGACCCACTGCTCCTGGGCTACTCTGCTTGGCTACAGAGGTGTGTGGGGAAGCCCTGGAGACCCTGATGTGGTGAGATGCTTGGGAAGCACTTGCTTCACAGTGCACATGGACCCCAGGTGGGGAGGGGGAAGCTGCTGCTCTGGAGCAGCATGAGAACCCAAGTCAACCTGTGCTGGGTTTTATTAGGAGCTTGGCAGGCTGTGGTGTTGGTGAAGGTAGTCCAGGCCCAGCTGTACTCTGTAGCACTTTACTCCTCGTAAATAATGGATTCGCTGCCATTTCTGCCCAGCTCCCACCTGAGTGAGGTTCTGGCAGCTCATGTTCACCTTTTCCATCCCTCCTCCTTTACCTTCCTCACATCCTTGGTTCCTTCTTAGTCTGACAGCAATGTATCTGGATATCCCCATTCCCTGCCTGTTTTCTGGTACAGCTGCTGTGTCGGTGAAGTTCTGAGGGAATGCAGAGCTAGATGACCTTGTTCATTCCCCAGGATTTGCCTGTGAGATGGAAGCTGGGAGTGACCAGCTCAGTCTGAGTGGCTTTCCCTATGACAGAGTTGACAGGCCTCAGCAGATCCTCAGGGAGAAGATGTTCAGGACACCCTGGACCTTGAAGAGTTGTCTCTCCTCCTTCTCATCTCTATATCTGGTGGGATATAGGGTTGCTCCCGAGGCTCCATTCTCTGGGATTATATATCAGTGTGACAGACCACATCTTGAAAGCGTTTCCCTGAAACTGTGGCTGACTGCTCTTTGAGTGCTTTGCCATTCCCTCGTTGCTGCTGAAGCCCACAGGAAGCCTTCCCCCTCCAGCAGAATCTCTTGATTGATAAAAACAATCCCCTTCTCACAAACCGTGCCCGCTGCACAAGCTGGGGGTGCTGCGTTTGGCCCATCTGCTTCCCACTTTGCCTGAGAGCACATCTCTGGCACTAGGAGTCATTGTGGCAGCCTCAGAAGTGCACGCTGTGCTGGGCGCAACCAGCATAATTGGAGCCAGCTCCAGCCAAGCCCAGCTGGGATGTCAAAGAAGAATTCCCGTGGTTCCCTCTTTCCTTGTCTTTTTCCTTCTGCCATGAGATGGGTCTTCTCTAAAGAAGAAATTTATTGCCATTAACTCAAGATCTTCCTTAGGATAACATAAATCAGACAGACAGTTTGGCTCCAGGATGAACGTGCAAACGTAAGCAAGGCTGGCGTGGGTCACGCCATGGAGCCGTTGAGTACAGGGTTTTCTCCGCAGCATCACTGGAGTAAGTGCTGTAGGAAAAGGCTGGAAACAATGCATGCATGGCATGTGCTATCTTGCCTCTTCTCTGATGGTCTATGGATGTGGTGAAAGGTTTATCTAGTGGGTGATCAGCAAATATTTAGTATCTTTGTTTGTCCATTTTTGAAGTGTCTTAGATGGTGCTAACTCAGAAAGGCTTGGGGATGTAAAGTTCTCTGCATGAACTTTAGTAGTGGTCTCAAAAGTACTGTGAGGACATCTCAGCATCAAAAAACACTGTAGAGGGGGAAGCATGATTCCCAGTTTTACAGGAGAGAGTGAAGAATTTAAATGACTTATCCAAAATTTCAGTGGGAATCCTTAACAGAGTGTGGTGTTGAAACCAGATTCTCAGATTCCTGTAACTGTTCAGCTTTCCTCTTTGATAATCGCCAACACAGAAATCTAAGTTAGGAATGGAACTTACCCTCAAGCTAATGCAGAAATAAACTTAACTGAAGGGAAAGCCTTCCTCACTGTCCAGCTGGATGACTGTACTGTAGAAGGAGGACATTGCCAGGTAGAGCGGCCAACCAACAAACCTGCTTTGTCAAGGATTAGGAAATGGAAACATTGCTGAGGGTCCAGCTGACAAAATATGATTCTGAAGGTGCTCAGAAAATCAAGATTTGTGGTGGAAAACTGTTTTAGGGAACAGGAGAGAGTTAGGGACAGGATCTGCTGTTCAGCCAGAAGGGAGAGGGTAGAGCGCCAGCCATGTGGAAGGGAAGGGAAAGGTAGGAGGGTATGTGGAGCTGGGCACTGAAATGGAGCAGCTGAGATACAAGCACCAAGGGACAGCTCTTGCTCTCACTGAAGGGAATGGACTGACTCCCATTGACGTCAATGAGGGCTGAACTGGGACCCTTGCGAGAAATATATTGAACACAGACAAATCCAGCAAAGTCAAAACAGATGATGCAGGCTGCTTAATACAGTCACAGGGAGCTGATTGCGAAACCTCCTAACAAGGCAGTTCTGTCAAGCAGCCATGCAAGCCCAATAGGCTCCACTCTGGCCTAGGAGAGGAACACGGGAGCCTATGGTCCTGGAGAAGGCATACTCAAGATGGAAGGCTGAAATGGCATGGGATGTGTCCTTCCTATGCTTCAGCATAACCCCACTTGGCACCTTGTTTGTGTGACCTTCTTAGCTATCTTACTGTATTCCAGGTGCTTTTTCTTGATCTTCCCCTGTCCCACCAATGAAGCTATTCTGAAGCTGGAGGTGTGGACAGACTGGACAAGTTGTCAGAGAATACACTGCTGTATCTCAGCTGGCAGTGAGGGGCAGCTGAGTGTGCACACGCCTAATCCATGGCACTTGCAAGTCAGTTCAATTTAGCCAACGCGACAGAACCGCACTAAGCTGGCTGAAGTGACCTTATTTGCACGGACTAAGCAAATGCACATGGACTGTAACGCTGACATGCAGTAACCGGTTACCGCGTGATAGCCGGTTCCTGTGTTTGCGCTCAGCCTCTGACTCATCACCCCAAACTCTTCCCTTGCTGTGCTTCTCAGTCCCTTGTTCCAGGTTCCCAGTGCCTGGTTTCCTCTGCGTCAGGCATGTCTGTGATCTTGCTGCAGCCCCATGTCTGTCCAGAGAGTAGTTTTGGCAACTCTCCTGCTCTGCTCCATGGAGTCTCAATGATCTGCTCCAGGTTCAGGCTCTCCTAGTCCTCTTCTGAGGGTATTCAGACTCCCTGTAGGACCCCAGGTCATGGCTCCCCTCACTTCACAACCCTTTCCAGTCCTGGTGCCTCCTTGGGTGCCAGGACCTGCCTCTCCTCCATCTTTACTTTTGTTCCCCACTTGGAAAAAGCAGTGAGTCCAGACATGGCTCTGCTCTTAGAGAGCAAGAAGATGTGGAGCATTCTAGTGAGGTCAGTGGCAAGATCTTGGCAGTATCTTCTCTCTGGTACAATGAGAATTTGGAAAAGGTGATGGAGTTGAAAGGAGAGGGCAGAGTGAAGTTACTAGTGTGGAATATGAAGCTGAAAATAGAAGGAGCTGAGTTTCTGGGTGCTCCTGAGGATGTCTCATCCTTGACCAAGCACTGGTTCAGGCTGAAGAGCAGAGACTTCAGTGAACACACTTACTCTACACCATGTTGAAACAGAATTCAGTCCAGAAAGATGCATTTCCCCTAAACCTGGAGTTGTACCACAGTTGTAGCTGTGTTATGACAAAAGGGACAGATCTAAATCAACTGATTTGTAAGTAGAAAATTCAAAGGAATGGTAGCAGGAGTGGAGACAGGAGAGTGCAGGAGTGGAGACAGCCAGGGGGCATTGTTGCTCTTAAAATGGTCTTATACTGTATGCACAATTTGGGAAGAGTGGAATTTCACTTTTGATTCCCCATGGATAGACCGGACTGAAACTTCACCTTCCTTTTCACCCTGGATCCACTGAAATAGCAGCATCTTGTACAAGGACCAGCTTCCTTGATGTAAGAGTAATGTTTGGTGGGGAATCCAGGAGTGTACACAGGGACAGGTTACCTGCAGTGGGCATTGAGGCATTGCCTGAACTTTCAGGGATGAAATGAGCCAAGCCAAAGTGCTGGGGCCAGCAGACATGAAAGACTCAAAGAGGGGCGTCTTTCAACTATGCCAGATGCAAAATAAAGGCTATGGAAAAGTGTGGGTTTGCTGTATCCTGGGGCAGAGGACCTAGAAACAAAGGGCATGAAAAAGGCAGATATTCAACACTTTTTTGATACTGGTACCCATAATGTTTGATGCCCTTTTTAATGGCTTACAGTGCACTCTCGGCGAGATTAGGGACAACCAGCTGATACCTCCGAGGGCACGGCTGGTAGTCAAAGGGCACTTCACAAGCTGTCCTCTATCCAGTGCTGTGATAATGCATTTCAGCATTGCTGGCCTGGCATTTTCTGCTGCCTGCACTGCTTGTTTGCTTCTTGCTTCCATTTCAGGCAGCCCTCTTTGTTTGAAGATGGTGGAAAAACATTTCTTCTCTATGTAAGCAGCTGAAGGGACTGTGTTAGACTAGTCACGCCTCAGTGAGTTAAATTTGCATCATGAGCCATAGTTGTATGTTTGTGGGTTTCCCACAGTAACAGTAGCACCAGAATGTAATCACAGCATTGTCACATATAAGCTACTGCATCAGCCTAATGCACTTCAGCCAAGGGCTTGTCTCTCTGCAGTGAGGTGGGAAAGGACCTGGATGTGAGAGGAGGTGTGGGCTTCAAGGAGCCCTGCTCTTAGTTCTTCGTCTTCTTCTTAGTCTTCTTAGTTCTCCAGCCACAGCCTGGCACAGAGCTTCTTCCCTCTTCATGCAAACTGGCACATAGGGACTGTGTTCTCAGAGAGGAGCAACCTGAGTGGTTCACCCTGTGTGGTGAGGTAAAGGTGTTTCTGGAAGCACACAGGAAAGCAGCAGCATCACCATTTCCTTAGCTGGTCCCAGCTGTACAGCAGTATAGGCAATACTGTGTCTTCTGGAGTGTAACTGGGGCAGCCTCCCCCATCAGTGTTCCTACTTTTCCTTATTCATGGGCATATCATAAAGTGAGGTGTTATTATTAATAAGACTGTTTTTTTTCTCTCCCTTGTCTTTTTTTTTTAGCAAACACTGCTCTTCTTCACGTTCCACAACTCTTCACCTCCCCATGATATCTGTATGGGTATGTTTATTGATAAGACAGCATGCAGCAGTCAGTGCTGCCAAAGTCAATGTGTCCCATGTCTGTTGAGGATAGGCTGGGGCTGTCAGTTTTATGTCTCCTGAGAGAAACCAAGACTGTTTGTTGATTTTGCCTTTAGCTGGTGTTAGATAAACAGTGAAATTGTATTATTTTTGTGCTTCTTCCTATGACCAGCTTAAGCACTGTAGTGGGCACATCAGTCACTGACATCAATTGTTGCCCCTGGATTTTGTTCTGAGTGTTTGGTGAAGCCTGGAGAAAAAACACCATTATCTTTGAAACTCATCTGGAAGGGTGGGAAAATCATGATCCTTATGCTGTTCTGCGGCCTAGCCATGGTTGATGCTGCCTGACATTTTGGGGGGTTGGTCTCACAAGGTGGGGGGCTCTTTCTGCCCATCAGGTACAGGTGTTTTCAGTCATTCTGTTTATCAATGTTAAATTTCCTTTTTTATGGTGGTGACATCCTCTGTGCAAAACCAGAGGCAGCAAACCTGGGCAGCCTACTCAAGGAAACCTCACCTCCCAGGACTCTCTTTTCTCTGGTGGATCCTCTAGTGTTCTGGAAAGTGTGAGTCCTGCCTAAAGACTGCATGAGCAGGTGTTTGGGGAAACTCTGTGTACGCTTTCCTGGTATCTGATAGAAGTTGAGCTCTCACAGTGGCTTTATATATGGGCTTCTCCTATGCAGCTGGTAAAGAGAGGAATCCCATGTCACAGGCAGAGTCAGACCATTGGCTTCTTGATGGCTCAGTCTGACTGAGTGAAATTTGCTGATGGGTTCCGAGCTGTTGGGGATGGATGAACAAACACAAACAGCATGATTGCTTAAGTTTTATTTCCATTGGAAACTGGGCTGAAGGAGGCAGCTCCATTATTCCCTATGGGGTTGCTTGTGACCAAAAACATTGCAGAGGTCATACTTCCTGGTACCTGCATGGGGTCTTTTGTTGGCGTAAACTCATTCCGTGCCTTTGGAATCACCTGGCAGATCTTGATATGCAACAGCTGGCCTGAAATAGCCGATCCTGCCACACTGGGATTTCAAGGAACAGGCAACCAGAGGAGAAAACTGGGTGAAGAAATGCCTGATCTTGGGCTTCTGCCAACAGAGAACAAGACCTACTGACACAGTGGGGACACAGAAGTAAGACCAGTCGTGTTCTCAGGTGCTGGGCCCTTTCCAAGTGAGTATACTGGTCCTGGTAGAGTGGGCTTGCTCCAGAGAGGTCCTTCCCACTGGACTCCAACAAGCAGGAGGATGAAGATGCTGGGAGAGGTGACCCGGGTAATTTTTGGTCTGATTTTACTCACAGCTTGGGAGTTTTGTTTCTGATGCAAATGTAAAAGTTGGGGGCCAGTCTCCCTCTGCAGCACAGCAGAATCATAGAATCTTGGAAGCTCCTGAGTTGGAAGGGTCCTATGAGGATCTCTGAGTCCAGCTTGGGGCCCTGCACATGATAACCTTAAGAATCTCACCATGTGCCTGAGAGCCTTGTCCAAATATTTCTTGAACCCTGAGAAGCCTGAGGACGTGACCCTGCCTGGGGAACCTGTTCCAGTGCCTGGTCATCCTGTGGGTGAAGAACCTTTTCTTAGTATTTGATCTAAACCTCCTCTGACAAAGTTTTATGCTTTGGCTCTTCACCACGTGTCAACAAATTATGCCTGATCAGCAGGATTAGAGCGTGTCACAATTTCTTTCCAGGCTTTATGTCCAGCTTTCCTTCCCACAAAACTCAGCAAGGGAGAGGGCAGGTCAAAGAGTCTGCAGCTGGTGTGAGTGATGATTTAGCACAGACAACATATTCTGAACCACAAAAATGGGGAGTGGAGTTGCTGCTCTGATGTGATTCAAGGCTCTTTAAGAAGAACAGAAGAGATAAGGAGAACCAGGCAAACTCTCCTTGGAAAGATAAACAGAACAATACAAAGTTACTGTTATTGTTGAGTTAGGAAGAACAATTGCTGAGAGCAACAGAGGTGTTTCTAGACAAGGAACTGCAAACATTTTAAAAGGGAGCCAGAATAAAGAGACCATGAACAACTGGGCAGGCTGTGACCTCCTCTGAATCTGAAGGAGGAGCCTGGCAGAGCTCCCAGGCGCATCATCTCCACATGTCTGATGCTCTGCAAACATCTGCCTAGCACCTTGAGGTCTTGCTAAAGCAGTGGTGTAGCACTGTAAGTCCAGGACAGTGCCTGACAGCTCAGCTCCTGCTGCCTGGGCTGACTGACTTTGGCATTGAGTGGGATGGATGAATGTTATCCTGCTGTGGAGCTGTGATGTGATTTGATTCCCACAAAATACTGGCACTGAAATATGTTTCTAGGTCCTGCAGTTTGGGTGGTGCTGCTTCTTTGGACTGTCTCATACTGCTCAATCTTCATTATAGAAGCCCTCGTGTCACATTGTAGCTGATCCCCTAATGTAATACCCTCGGAGGTAGCAATGATGAAGAGCTGAAAGACCTTATGTTTACATTGCAAAAAATATTCTTTCTGGCTTCTTGTTTTCTGTCATGGCCAATGACATTGTCAGTCTCTGTTTCCCAGTTCTTCTCATGGCACCTAGGGAGATTCTTGAGTCTGTCCTGTGCAGGGCCAAGAGTTGGACTTGATGACCCTTGTGGCTCCCTTTCCAACTCATGATATTCTATGGTTCTGATTTTTCCACCCTTCTGTAACCATCCATTGCCCTTCTGCCCCATCCTTCATCTTCCCCCTGCAGCCTCCCTAGTGCTGTGAGAGCAGATATGTTGCCAGTGGTAGATGGAGATGGTTCCTGCCATGCCAATACTATCTGTGATCTGTCTGGCTCCTTGTGCAGTTCCTGGCGTGAGTCTCTGCATGTTAACTCTGTGCATTGTGGTCATGCAGCTGTTTGTGAAGCCATCTCATGGCTGCAGTATTCCATGCGTTTCCCACTGATTGCAGCACCCATGCAGTCCTGGATAGCAGCTAGCAGCAATGTGCTAAGCAGAAACATGAGCATGTCAGCTCTGTCTTGTGGTGGTTGCCCCTGGATGCTTCAGAATAGCCTGGCCCTGGAGCCATATGTTTTCCATGTGGCTCCCCCTCCTCCCTGGGTGTGTTGTACAAGGTGACCTCTGGAAGTCCCTTCCACCTTCAAATATTCTGTGCAGTAAGAATTCCCCCCTGCAGGGGAGGACGTTCCAGTATGGGAGTGGCATGGCACCTGGGGTCTGTAGGTGTGTGGTGATGCTCCCCTGCTGGGGCAGCTAGTCTTGTGTTCATACTCAAAGAGGAGAAGTGCAGTGAGTCTTTTACCAGGAAATGAGCTCAGGGAGCTGGGTACTCAAGTGATAAATTGCTGGAGTGCGTAGATATGTGTCCTGTAGCCCTGTGTGGGACCTGGCCTGGAGACCAAGAGCACTTTAGAAACAAGACAGCAAAAATGTGCTTATGGTCCATGGAGCACAATCTCTAGCAACCAAATGTTTGCTTTCCTAATGCTGCTCTTGTGAGCCTTGGCTACCTGAGATGATAGTGTGTGTCTGTTATTTCAGTCGGGCATGCTGAAATACCCAGACATTATAAGGTTGTTCTGCAGAACCAACCTGAACATCTTTCTTGGAGGCTGTATGTACACCAGTCTGCCATGGCAAAAACTATCCATGTATGAAAAAATTTTCCAGGACAGTGGGAAACAGAGGTGCTGAGGTAAGTTGCAGGTTCCCCCTCTGAAAGCACTGTCCTGGCTGTGGATTCTATGCTCTGCTGGACGACAGAGTTTCATGGTATTCATCAGGATCCTTGCACTCCAAGGCCACCTTGCTTCCACCCAAGGCCACTGTTGTAACCTGACCTCAGCTTCAGCATGCCTTCTGCTTCTCTTCCCTGAGGATGTGCGTGAGCTAACATTTACATCCCCTGCAGCTGCTCTGAAATAGGTAGGGGAACACTAGTGCCATAGAGGTTCACTGGACTGCTCCTTCCCACACTCTAGATAGTGCCACCGAGACTCCCTGGGACGTCTTGGTGCATGAACAAACCTCTGCAGCAAGTGGCAGTGAGGTGAGTGATGCTGGAGGCCTCCTTTGTGATTTCAGGGCAGAGCAGCGTGTGTCTGTCCAACAGAGGCACCCTTGGGGCTGAGCCTGCTACAGGCTAGCTCTCTGAGTATGCACACCTGAAGGTACATCCCAACAAGGGTAAGGACAGGATGCTTATGCTTTGCAAACCCTTTCTGCTTGTGGCTGAGGACACCCAGGATGGAAATAGAAAGACAGCACAATTGTGCCATGTGGCACCTGATGTTCATGCTACACCACGACCTGACCCTGCCTGGAGTCTCTACTTGCAGGCAGAGGATTCCCTTGGTCACAGCAGCTCTGCTCTGTCTCAGATGCAGCTGACTGTGAGCAGGCTTCACCCAGGCTGGGTTCCATCAACACCTCTGGCACTGCGGGTGCTTCTGCCTGGAGCTGGACCTGCCCAGGGGAGCTGGTGTGGGACAAGCTCACACAGCCAGGGGTTGTCTGCAGCCCCTGTTTGCTGTCAATCCTGACACGGTGCCCTCACTTTTCATCCCCCACTGTGGCTCTGTGAAACACTGACTGCCTTACACCAATGAGACAGCCAGGCAGCAAGAGACAGCAAAGGTTTTTTGTCTGGTCACACAGGGCTCAGGTTCCCCTGTGCTTACACACAGCATTTGGAGCAGGGCAGGGGGACAGTGTCAAAAGGTAAAGATCTAGGGATAGGGCAAATACTAGGAAGAAATGGGATCATCCCAGAGCAGAGAGAAGCAAAAAAAGTTACAGAGAAGATAGTGAGGAGCTGCTTCAGAGGAGCCTTCTGCTGAGCTCTGAGGCCTGATGCTCCATAGGACAAGTCCTCAGCCTGTGCACAGATGCAGGCACTGAACTGCACAGGGACATTGTGAGGTGGCTGTCATAGACCTGCACCCACAGCTGGGGACCTGCACCTCCTGAAAAACGCTCCTGCTGAGCTCTCTGAGACCCTCATAACACACCTGGCCAGGGCTGGTCAGGACAGCCACAGAGATCCACCCTGGCATAGGAGCAGAGCCTCAGGAGGGAGCAGCATCTCAGCCACAGTGCTGGCAGAGGAGCCTGCCAGGGAATTACAGATGATTGTAGAACTGATCTGAGATGAAACACTTTGGATCAGGACCACAACCAAAAATATTTCAAGTCGGATCAAACTGATCCAAACAAATCTGTTTGTTTCCTGCTTTCTCAGCAGACAGTCAGTCTTAAAGGTCACAGAGCTGAGAAGTGTGGCTGGGCACAAGTGGATTTTCCTTTAGGAAAATTACAATGACAGAAAATTCCAGACCAGCTTTGCCCTAAGGGTGAAGAAGGGGGTGATTCACCTCTCCCAGTTTTAGACATCTTTGTGAGGAGCTGAGACATGGAGCCCTGGAATTCAGAGAGTTTAATATCTCTAGCCAGCACAGAGATCCCCACTTCCCAGGGGACAAGGCCAGCAGGAGTGATGGCTGGTCTCCTGCATATTCCTGCATGCTGAGTGGAGGCTGGGACTCCTCAAAGCAGCCCTCCAGACTGCTGACTTTTGGGAAGTGGGAGCCTTTCCAAGCCTTGGGGACTGTTGTTGACATGGCGTGAAGGTATGCAGACAGGTTGAGGCAGACAGTGACATGAACAATCAGACTTATCCCTTTTGACAACTGTTTTTTTGATAACTTGCCTGTATTGTTAGCCTGCATCAGCCAGTGACTCAGACGGAAATGTGCAGACTTTGTAACTGTCCCAGCTGCTGGGTCCTCATTCTTTCCCAAAAGCAGGGCCCTGATACCCTGATCCACACCCCTGCGGGCCCAGCTCTGGAGCAGCTGGCGGTGACAGGAGCAGCCTGAGGGCTGCTTTCCTTTGCGGGTGTCTCACTGCAGGCAGTCACGTTGGAGGAGATGCTCAGAGCTAGAGAGCTGCTGGCTCCCACCTGAGCGCAGGTCACTGTGATTCCACCAGGGGCTCCCAGCTCTGTGCCGTGAATGCACCTCAGCATCCGGCTGATTGCCGAGGTGATCTCACCCACCAGGTTTTTCCCCAGGTGGGATGGCCCCGGGAGGCTGCACAGATTTGGGAGAGCCCGGCGCGGCGCTGGCTGCTCCCCCAGGACGGGCTGCAGCCGGCCGTGCTGCTGCTGCAGCTCCCTGCAGCTCCGCGTCCCGCTCCGCCGGGAGCCCGGCTCTCCCAGGCAGCTGAGCTGGGGGAGCGGGCCCAGCACGTCCACTCGGCAGCCAGGGATGATTCTGCTGCTGGAGAAGCAGTGCAGAGGCCAGACATGTGTGCAAGCAGCTGTGTGCACATAGAACTGTGTGCAGGAGCAGGCTGGGGTACTTGGCTGTGTCCCTCATCTCTGCTGCTGTCCTGTGTCTAACTGATGCAGGTGAGCTTCTAAACGAAGAATTTGCCCTTCAAATTTGGTAATGTCACTTTAATTCACACAGCACTTTTAAGATGCTCAGATGTATTTGGCAACTGTGGTCTGTTTTTATTAGTAAAATTTTAGCATATGATATTAAAAATCTGTTTTCCTTGCCCTTGTTGGAAGGGATGCCAAATGCAAATCCATTTAGATAAATGAACTGGATTTATAGACTTCCTTTTGCTGTGCCTATTAAACAGGTGACAAGCCAGGGCCTTGGAGTTTCTCTCCTTTTCTGGTGTGGGAGCTGGGCGCTGGATCAGGAGCAGCAACGGCGAGTGTTCTGAGCCTGCCCACTGCCCACTCAAGCTGGTGGGCAGGGCTGCCTGCCCAGTGCACACTCAGTCCCACCTTGCCTGGAGCCAGCTGGGAATGGAAGGGAACAGACTGTTCAGTTTGCGAGTGGGTGGGCTGGAGGTGGCTCCTCTGGAGCCCCAGGAGGAGCCCTGTGCCTTCACTGGGCTCTGTGTGGCACGGCTGCACCAGGAGCTGCCTGCAGACTTGCTGGCAGAGAGCTTGGCTGCCACGGCCTGCAGAATGCCCTCACTGGCACTGGGGCAGGTATGTCCAGGGCCACAGCAGAGTCTGGGGCAGAGGAGAGGTGATTCCAAACCTCTACAGAGCTGGACAGAGCTGAGACCACTGAGTGTTACTTTTGGGGGGTCCCTTCCATCCTATTTCCCCACTGAGACCCCAGTAACTGCATTATCTGTGGAAGATACTTGTGTTCTGGTGCATGTATTCTTCCCCTCTCTGTCTCTGTGGCTGTTCATTGTGCACTGCAGGGGCTCTGGCACCTGGCTGCACGTCTGGGGCACCTCTGTGCCCTGCAGAGGGGAACAGTGCCCTCGTGGGAAGGCTGTACGTGGTGGAGGTGCTGGCCAGGGTGCTCCAAGCTTTCTCTCCATGTTCACACTCCTGCTGATCTCCACACCTGACTTGCCTCTTCCTGTCACAATTTTCTCGTCAAGAAAATGCAGAATTTGTGTTCATGGACTGACTCTTGTTCTCCAAACAACTGCAATGGTGCCCACTGCACCTCCCAATCTGCCCTGGCCTGGGACACCTGTCCACATTCCCGACCAGTTCCTGCATTTCTTATCTTCACTTCATTCCCTCATAACAACCCAGAGGCCACTCTTCTGGAAGTTCTTCCAGAAACCTGGTGATCCCTACCAGAAACCCTTGATGGATGCAATTGCCCAGCCCAATGCCATGGGAACAATACCCTGCAGCTCTGTAAGTGCAGCTCCTTGGGTGCTGGGCATCTGTGCTAGTGCAAGCCCACAGGATGCAGAGCTTGCTAATGCAGTGCAGCATGATAGTCCAGAACATTTGTAGTTTTGTTTCTAGCATCAAGATTCTTTTTTCCCAAAAGATCTGACATCCTGGGGATGCTGCTGCTGTGTCTGATCTGGGTCTTTTCCATTGGTACTAGGAAGGAGGGTGAAGGAGCCCCATCTGGCCTGGCCTGATGGAGCATGAGGTTGTCCAAGGCCAAGATGGGCTCCAAGGATGTAGGGATGGCAGAACAGGACACAAGGGAGAGAGGGAGAAAACCTCTTTGGTGGCAGATGTTGGCCATTCTGTGCCTGCAGTAGCAGGCTGGGTACTGCTGGGGGGGGTCAGGCTGCTTTACCTTGGGCCTCTTAGCAGGGATGTCCTGGTCCTCAGGGTCCTGAGGGAGCTGAGAGCTGCCCCTTTCCAACATGTTGTGCCTTTGCTGCCTGTCCTGCAGCCACCCAGCTACATCCACCCGGTACCTGGGGAGCAGCAGCTGCCCTGGCTGGCATTTCCCAAAGGAGGAGGGAAGTGATTCAAAGCCACCCAGTGAGTCAGTGGCTTAGCTGGGAATAAGGCAAAAGTCTTCTGCTCAAACCACTCACTCAGCTTCTCTGGGGAGGCTGAGTGCATTCAAGGGGGACTTGGCTGCTTCAGCAGTTTCCAAAGAATCGAGGCTCTAGACATAACCAGCAGATGCTCTTCTCCAAGCTGCACTTGCAAGACTGGTTGCTTAGAAAATGATAATGAGGCGAAGGGGCGAGGCAGCTGCTCCCTGGGGCAAAGCACAAGGATCTGTGCAGGGAAGAGGGTGGTGAGACTCAGACCCTGACTCCAGCCCTTATGCAGTCCCAGGCAGAGTGAGATACCCAGATGTTCCAGTGCAGGGTCTAACTGAGCAGTCAGGGCAGTTTAATGATTTACTGCCCACTGTATGCCACCATCACTGTATGTGCTTGGCTATGTGGCCTCTGGCAGGGCTGGCTGTGACACGAGGGGATGGCACAGTGCTCTCCAGCCCAGCAGACCTCCCTGCATCCTGTGGCTGGAGTTAGGCACTTCTGCTCGCACCTTGGGATGTTTCCTCTCCTTAGCACCCAGAGATGGGATCAGGCATCTGCCAGGGCTGTCTCCTCCCCAGAAGCACATGGCAGCTCCACCGTCCTTTTCCTCCTGCTCCACTGCCTCCCTGGGATTCAGCTTTTGGAGCAGATTATCTCTGTTTCCAATGTGCAGGCCAAGCCAAGCTGTGCATGTTCCTTGTTTGTGAGTTGTTTCAGCCCTGCTCTCTGCCAGCCGTGGTGGGAGGCAGTGGCTGGCAGCCGAGCCCACAGCCACCACAGGGGCTGGACCTTGCTGAAGCTCTGAGACGTGAGGTGGCTCAGCCGGCCCAGCTGAAGGTGGCTGTGGTGGCTGGAGGCATCAGCCCTGGAGGAAGGGCTGTTTGTTTACCCGGGGCTGTGGGTGTGCTTACACAAGGCTGTGGGGCATGGGCCAAGCCGCAGTGTCTGGTGAGTGACTGAGAGAGGACAGAGTGTGCAAGGCATGGGAGCTGTGGTTTCTGCAGGCAGAGGAGCTGGTGCACAGCTTTGGCAGTGTCTTGCAAAGAAGCAGCCCCTGGGTTTGGAAAGGAGGGATTGGGAGAATCCTAGCTCTCTGTGGTGCAGCTGGATGGCTTGTTTGGGTTTCCAGTGGCTGCCCTGGAGGTTGAGCTCATATTTACTCTCTGTCCTGCTTCAAACTGGTAGAGCTGTGGTGGGAAATCAAGCGGCTCCTCTTGCTCTGGAGCCAGGAGATTCCCCACGGCTGCCACTCTTCTGGCTTGTCCCCAGCCCAGTAAGCCCAGTGACTGGAACTGTGTGGATGTCCTGCCTGCTCTACCATTCCAGAGCCCACACGGGATGGAGCAGCTGGCTGGTGATGTCACTCAGGCCCTAACCCTAACCCATCACCTCTCTGTGGCTGTGTAAAATAAGCTGGCACATGCTCATTTTTCCATTTTCCCAGAAAAAGCAAAGCACAGCCCATTGCCTGAGACTGCAGGGGTTGCTGGGGTGGAGACTCTGGGGAGATGCTGGCACTGAGTTGTTTTCTCCCAGCAGACTAGTCTGTACCTGCTCCTGGCCTGGTCATGCTATTGCCTGGACCATCCTGAGGAGGGTGGATGGAGGAGATGTGGCAGTGCGAGGAGCTGTGGAGCTCTTAAAAGGGAAGAGATCTCTGTCCCTGTGCTATAGGGACAGGGATGGACTCCTTCACTCTGCAGGAACCAGACCATGTTGCTAGCAGGGTCTGACTGGTTGCCTGTGGTGGAGCACCCCAACTGGCCCCCTGGCTCCCTCCAGCAGACACAGATGTGCTCAGTGCTTAGATGGGGAGATGTAGTGCCTGCTGCTGCTCCTGTACCTAGGGAAAGTTGCTGGGATGGCTGCGGAGCCAGCACCCTTGGGGAGGTGAGGGGCTGGATGTCTGTGTCCTCTTTTGCATATCTTTAACAAGGCATCCCCCATGCTGCATCCTGTTTTCTCTGGGCTGAACCACTTCATTCTCTTCGGGCTGTTGGAAGCACAGGGGGTTGCTTACAGCCAGGCTGGCAGTGAACTGGGAGGGCTCCAGCTGGCAGTCCATGACTAGCCCCAGGCTTGGCTGCCCCTTGACACAGGAACCCCAGTGGGAAAATTATTCCCACACAGGCAAGTCACAGGCAAGTCAAAAGCAGTCACAAATCAGGGCCAGGCTCTGTTCCCTTGCCCTCTCTGCCCAGTGTTGGGATATTTTTACCATCGCTGCTTGAATTCTGCCTTCTTTGAGAGCAGGGTCAGGGAAAGGGGGAAGCTGGAGACATTCCTGTCCTTTGGTGCATGGTCCATGGTGAGGCAAGGTGTCCCCAACCTGCCAGTGCAGCCCTCAGCCCCATGACCAAGTTCTGTCATGCTCAAGAGCTGCAGAGAAGAACCAGAGAAGAGCAAGCACGGAGCACAGCTGGGTTGGGACATGCCTGGACACCTCTTGGTGTTGAGTCTGGCAACCTCCTGCCAGAGGTGCTGCTGTGGTGGGATGGGATGCAGCAGCCTCCTGGGACGAATTATCACCCTGCAGCTGCTGATGACAGCAAGATCAGCATGGTTACACTTCCCTGACAATCCCTTTATACCAATTTCATGCTTCAGATCTACCCAAGATCTGCCCTTTTTCTGTGGGGAGAATAGCACACGAGGGGCTCCTCCTCCACACCCAGACCCTGGCCTGCTGCCACTGCCTTCGGAGGCCATGGCAAAGTCGTGCCACACTTTAATTGCATCAATTAATTCCTGAATACCAGCCTTACTATGGCATGGGGCAGGGCAGGAGGCCCAGGAGCGAGGAGCACAAATGGGCTGTTGTATTGTCCTCCCGTCTCATCGCCTGCCAGGTCCTGCTGGCCTGGCCCCATGCTCTGAAATACTTCAGCATCCTCATGGCCTGCCCCAGGCACTTGGCTCTAGCTCCCCTCCAAACTGGATGCCCAGGATCCTTTCTGAAGACTCCTTGTGCCAGAAGAGAAAGAGCTGGGAGCTGTTGAAGTCAGGGAGGGTCAGGGGCCCAGGGGAAGGGCAGTGTTGTGCCCATCCCTGGGGTCACACCAGGATGCCATGGTTCATGGATGGGGGACATTTCCAGGGTGTGAAGTTGTCTCTTGGCTGTGCCCCTATGAGGATGCTCAGGACAGCCAGAGGTTACACTGACCCCATGGCTCCATGAGGTGTTGCTTTGCCCTATTTGAAATCAGCTGCAATGCCAGTGGCTGGAGAGCTGTCAAGCTCCCATAGGGCCATCCTGCTGCACAGTGGTTCAGGTGTCTGGGAAGTTCATGTGTGAGCTGGCTCCCATGGCTGTGCTCCCTGCTCCCAGATCCTGTCCCATGCTGACTCTTGATTTTCCCAGGGCAGTGAAGCCCCTTTAATGCCACTAGTCTGTGTGAGGCCTCCAGGGACATGGGGGATGGCCAAGAAATCCATGCTCATGCCTGGGAGATACAGTTCTCAGCCTGCTGTGAGCAGCCTGGGGAACTCAGGGCATTTTGTCTCTCTGGGTCTTGTTTCTTGTAGTTGGAATGGTGGCACCATCCCAGCCCAGGGCCCCCTGACCAGGAGGGGTGTGCTAGTGGGTGCTGGGCAAGGACCAGGGACTTGATGAAGATGGGGAGAAAGGCACCTGAAGGGTTGGTTGAGCTCCTGCAGGGTGCAAACCCTGCAGTCACAGGAGCTGCTTTGCCTTGGGGCTTGGGATGTGCCCTACACAGCCACCTGGGTACCATGTGCCCTCTCCACCAGGAACCCAGAGCCTGTATCCAGAAATACTCTAGAAAATACTAGTTGGCTATTGCTATGCTCCTTTCTTGTTCAGCATTTGTTGTCAGAAGAATTCCTCTGGTGGCTGCCCATCCCTGCTCTAGGATGAGCTGGGCAGGGAGGACCCTCAGCCTCATGTCATGCGGCACTCAGGAGTTCAATTTACTTTTTACCCCTTTTCCCTCTCCTTGGAGCTGAGGCCACACCTTGCCCAGGTGCCTCTTTTTCTGTGATATTTCATCCTCAGGGGTTGGATGCTTTTTAGCAGCAAGCTGAGGCCATGCTGGAGCAAAATGGGCACAGCTGCCCACTGGGTGCTGGTCCTGGCCCCAGGCAGGGCAGGGTGGGCAGAGCTGCCCACTGGGTGCTGTTTTGACTGCTTTGCTAAGGCATTGGCTGCTGCTGGCCCCATTCCCAGCAGGAACATTTGGAGGAGGCAGTTCCATTCAGCCCATTGTCATACAATCTGCAGGAGCATTTTTGGGAGGGCTTTTTCTCATGTGCTAGCAGATCCTCTCACCCCACCAAGGGCTCAGTCCTGTGTTACCCATCCACCAGCCCTGTGGTGCTGCTGTGCTCATGTGCCCCCCGGCTCAGAAGAGCAAGATGGCAAATGATTCATGGGTGTGGGAAGGTCAAATGATCTTTGTGTGGATTGCATGCAGCTGGAACAGAGAAGAGGAAGAGAAAGAAAAGAAAAGGGAGAGAGAAAAGAAAATGAAAAAGGGAAAAAAATGGGGAGGGGGAAAAAAGGAAAAAAGAAGCAGTGATCAAAGTACCATGAGGAAACAGCCCTGGCCTATGTGGTGCTTTTGGCTTGGAGCAGTTCCCAATGAGATGACGTGCCTGTAGGGCTGTCTGGAGGAGAAAGCCAGGCTACACTCGTGCCTTGACATCCAGGCTTCTGCATGGATGAAGATTTTGGGATCAGGAATAATCAGAGGGTGGAGCATTTCTCCTGTAGGGAAAAGCTGAGAGGTTTGGTGCTGTTCAGCCAAGAGGACAAAAGGCTCTGGAGAGACCTTAGAGTCCCTTCCAGTGCCTAAAGGCAACTTGCAAAAGAGGTGGGACAAACATTTTAGCAGGGTTTGTAGTGATGGGACAAGGTGGGAAGGCTTTACATTAAAATTGGGGAGATTTACATTAGAGGTTAGGAAGTTTTGTTTTTTTTTTTACAGTAACAGTGGTGAAACCCTGACAGGTTTTCCTAGAGAAGCTGTAGCTGCCCCTGGATCCCTGGATGTGTCCAAGGCCAGGTTGGACAGGGTTTGGAGTCAGAATAGTGGAAAGTGTCCTGGCTCATTGAAGAATTTTGGACTGGTTAACATTTCAAAGTCCCTTCCCACCCAAACCAGTCTGTTATTCTATGATTATATTTTCCTGCAGAGAGGTGGTGGGGCGCTGCTGCCTGGGGGAGGGCAGTGGTGCCATCCTGTCTGTGCCTGGGGTACAGAGGGGCTTAAGCCTCTCTGGTGGATTGGCAGCCTGGCTTCCCATACAGCAGTGGCAGTGAGCAGGGCAGTGCTGGAGCACTGCAGAGCACTGCAGAGCCAGCCCTGCTGGCACCGCTCCCGGCCTGCCCGCCAGGCTGAGCAGGGCACCTGCTCTGCTCCAGCCTCCTTGGGCTCCCCGTACACCGAGGTGGTACTCTGCACATGGGGAGAAGGGTCCCCGAGCTGCCCTCCGGGGTGATGGAAGCTGCCTGCAGAGGAGCAGTGTGTGAGCTCACACAGGTGTGCAGGGGGGAAGGCTGTGGGCCTGCACAAATGTTTCTGGGTGTGCAGCACCTGGGCTGGTGTGTAAATGTGTGGGATCCTGCTCAGAGATGACAGGAAGGTCTGGGTGTGAGCTTGCACGTGTCTGTGCAGGCGTGCTGCTCCTGGGGAGACAGGACCAAATGGAGCCCCAGGGCCTGAAATAAAAAGAGAGGATAATTTTTGCAGTGAAAGCATTCCCTTCACAGCAGAGGGTTGGAAAACAAATGGCTCTTCCAAAACAAATGGGGTTCGTCGGCCTCAGCACCGGAGAGAGCTGCCAAGAGGCTGCTGGGTGGGAAAGGCCATGTAAACCTTGGTTTAATCCCTCTGCCCTCCCGCTGCCTGCAGGGATGCTCTACCAGCATCCCTGCCTCTTGCACCCCAAGATGCTGCCAGGGAGCAGTCTGGGCACTGCTTCTCTCTCAGGTTGTCCCTGGCTCCCCGTCCTCAGCTCCCTCAGCCTGCCTGCCCAGTGGCTGAGGTTCCTGGGAGGTTTTCATCCTCTGTCAGGACTCACACTCCCTTTGCTGCTGGAGCTGGGCATTTGTGCATCCAAGAGCAAACAGCAGGATACACCTGGGGCCTCTCAAAGATGCACAGAGAGGCAGTGAGAAGCAGCAGCAGGAGCTGCAATAAGGGAAATTCCCCATGAAGACATGGACAAATCCTGAGGCCACTGTGAGTGTTCTCAAATGCTGCAGTAGCGGCCTGGAGAGGACTGGGAATCTGACTTTGGAGATGCTGAGATGAAGCGGGGTGGGAATCTATCCTTGGAGATGGGAGCAGCCCAGGAGCAGCTTGCTCAGTGCTGGCTCAAGAAGGAGCTGATAGTTTGATGGAGCTCCACCATCCACCCTGCTCTGGGAAGGTCCCTCCTGGAGTGGGGATTTGCAAGTGTCCCATGCTTACAACCCAAGCAGGGTAGCAATGATGGGCATGGGGACTCTTGCCATCCCTTCTGCCCCCTGCAAGAGCAATGACTCCAGGTGATTGCCTCATGTCCCAGTACTGCAAGGGAGTGAGTCTGCACGATAGCCTGCATTCTGTGCTTGGCTCTCATGACCCAGAGACCCCTCTGCCTCATCCTCATCATCTTTGTCCTCCTCCTCCTCCTCTAGCATGTTGTTCCACAAAGGCTCTTTGGCATAGCTGCCCACTATGCACTGTGATGTCTGATTGAATCTGAACCAGTGTCTTGCTCACCAGAACCACTGAAAAGGCCTGGGATAAGGTTCAGCAGCATCTGGCAAATGTAGAATCTGCTCAAAAAAATGTTTGTGAAGAGGAAAAAAATAGCAAAACCTTGAGGAACAAGAGAAGACAGGCAGCAACTCTGTGAGACCCTTGCCTCAGGAGCAGGAAGCAGGAAACATAAGGAGCCATTTATTTTAAATAAACTATAAATATCAGACGACGAAAATTCATGTAAGAAAAGAAAAGTTGGTCTGAATCCAAAGATTTACAAAAGGTCTTGAGCAAACATGTGTGATTGAGTCTGGCAGTGTGGTGTGTGCATGTGTGCTGGTGTGTGTGCTAATCAAGGGCTGCTGCACTAGATACAGCATCATCCCCCAAATTAAAAACAGCGCAATTTCAAAATGGAGACAAAAGTGTGTTGGAGTCTCTTCTCGGTGGGAAGTGAGAGTGGAGCACATCCCTCTGAAAATGCCTGCTCCAGCTGGGAGCAGCTCTGTGCTGCAATGCCATGCTGCCATCCCCACACTGCCAGTGGAGATCATCCTGAGTACGTGGGGATGTGAAACTGGGGACCTGCTGGGGGACTGCTCTGGGGGCTGCAGGTGCCACTGGTGCCTGTGTCCTTCACTGGTGCTTCCTGCCAGGACTGGTGTGGGCTGTCAGGTCAGCTCTGCGTTTGTACTACCACTGCCAACCTCTTTTCCAAGTCCCTGTGAACTCTGACAAGGTGGGATGCAGCCACATCCTCATGGGAACACCAGGGTATTCCTGGCTCTATCAGCTGCCTCGCTGGAATGACTTGGAGAAGAAAGTGCCGACAGCAGTGTCTGCTGGATGCAGCTGCACTGGGGTCTGCTGCAGCATGGGCAGGCAGCCCTGCTAGGGAGGGATTTGGGCAGAGCTTGTTCATCACCATAGAATTACTGGGTGGTTTGTGTTGGAAAGGACCTTAAAGTCCATCCCATTCTACCCCTGCCATGGCAGGGGCACCTTCCACTGTCCCAGGGTGCTCCAAGCCCCAACGTCCAACTTGGCCTTGGGCACTGCCAGGGATCCAGGGGCAGCCACAGCTTCTCTGGACACCCTGTGCCAGGGCCTGCCCACCCTCACAGAGAGTGATTCCTTCCCAATATCCCATCCATCCCTGCCTTCTGCCCGTGGGAAGCCATTCTCTTTTGTCCTACCACTGCATGCCCTTGCTAAAAGTCCCTCTCCAGCTCTCTTGTAGGCCTTTAGGTACTGATAGGCTATGTTTAGGTACAGGAGGGCCTCACTTAGGACTGATGTTTACAGAGTCACCAGATGATTGGATTTAGCCACCAGTAAGTTTCCATCCTGGCCAGTATCCGAGTTGGAAGCTACAGGACATTTCTTCTGGTAATAATGGTACTGTTCCACTTGGGCTACGACTCATTTTTTCCAAAGATCTTGTAACAATGGTACCAATTCACTTGGGCTGTGATTCAGGTAAATGATTTACCAAGGCTAACAAGAATTACTGCTTTTCCTTTGTTCCCCATCTTGATTGGGCAGCTGATGTTCCTGTTACAGGCAGGATCATTCCCTCCAGTACCATGCAAGAGATCCTCATACAGTCAGGGGACGCTTCACTGCCCAACTACCATCAAGGTTTATCAGGACCTTCTGGCACTGTAGAGCTGGCCTGAGGAAGGGTGGGGGCAGGAATCATCACAAGACCCATCCCAGGGAAATGCCACAAAACCCGCCTTTCTTGCCCCAAACTAGCAGGCTTGTTGAGCCATTCTTGGGTTGCAGAGCTTCTGCTTTTTCCAGCAGTCTTGGAGCTTGCTTGCACTCTTTGAGTGCTAGTAACTCTGTGCTCATACTTGGGCATCTTTTGGCTGATCTGCCCCAGCTTTGTTTGGACCTGAGCCCTGCTTTAACCTCAGGCAGAGAATAAATCTGATGGGCATGAGGTGCTGGCCCCTGCTGTGCTGCCAGGCTGATGACAGTGAACATATTGCTCTGCAAGTGGCGCCTGCTTTGTGTGACTGCTCTTATCACAGCCAGCTGACATGTTTTGCCCTTTTCTTTCTGCCTGTGTGAAGTTATCGCCCCAGTCCCCAAGGGCCAGCCTGGCGTTCACCCATGCACCGCCATGCTGTGGTACTGCTGCCTGGGGCACCTCTGTCCCTTCTGCCTGCTGTAGCTGATGCTACAGGCAGTGGGGGATGCCATTAGTGTGCCCAGGGCCAGGCTGGGCTGCAAGGGGCTGTGCAGCACCCAATGCACCTACACCCCCCAGGATGGCCGTGCTGGCACCCTGGCTGCACCCACTCATTGCTCCTGGCTGGCTGCCCTGTCCAGGGCTTGTGGAGCCACGTGCTGCTGCCCTGGGGCTGCTCCTGCTGTGTGGGACTGGCTGTGCCATGTTGGTGCCCCATGGTGGGCAGCTGGTCACTGGATCTCAGTGGGACCTTGGGGTCCTTGTCCCACTGTTCTGGGGGGTCCAACACCTCCTGCACCACCATGCTGGCTCTGCCCTCTTCTTGCTGGTCTAAGAACACAGGTGGAGCTGGGCTGGATTGGGCCAAGGTGTCAGCTGGTGTGCCACACCACCACTCCTTACCCCACACCGTCCACAGGAAGTTGCAAAGACAGGTTTGACTTCCTGTGCTGCCTGTTTGATCCTTCAGGAGCCTTGCAGGACTCTGGCATGCTCAGAGCCAGATGTGTCTGCAGGATTACAAACAACCCAAGTAACAGATTACTGTGTCACCACTCGTTTGCTCTGTCTGCCACCAGTATTGTCTGACATCTCTGTGGTCACTGTGGTGTCCTCCAGCTGTCATCACTTGTCACCATCAGTCACACACACTACCCTCAGACTTGGCCATTAGGAAGATTAGCCATAATTAGTACTGCCCGTCATCACTAATCACTATCTTCATTGTCAGTTTCAGCACCACCCAACGCCTACTATCCCATTTATTAGGAGTGTGGTGGATTCTCTGGCGCGTGGCGTCTCTGATCTAAGATGAGATATCTTCTTTGAGGGGCACTGCTTGGTTTCGACATGTCCTGGAGACCCAGATCACTGAGCAGGTTCTTCCAGTGCTCCTGAGGCATTCAGCAGGTTTGCCCCTTCTTGGCTTTGGAAGCACCTGCTGCCAGTCTCTGCTGGGTGATTGGATGCTGCAGGCTCTGTGGTGAAATGAGACCCAGTCTGTGCTGAGTGCTGGGTACTTGGGTGAGCCAAGGGGATGCTCACACAGCCAGGCTGCTCTGGTGCATCTCAGGTGGGGATCTCGGGGACTGAAGGTAGGAGGACATGGCTGCAGACCAGTCCCTCTCTGTAGCCCCATCCCTCTCTACTCTCGCACGACTTTTGGGGCAGGAGCAGACACCTGGCAGGGTGGAGGCTGTGAGCAGGCTCTTGGGCGGAGTGGACACCCAGGGTTGGTGTCCTACTCTGAAATGTGCTGAGTGGGAACCCAAAACAGGGTGGCTGTAGTGCAGAAGGATGTTCTCCTTCCCTCCAGGCTGGCAGCTCTGGTCTGTGCTGTGCCCTGCCCCACGTCCCCTGATGCTGTGTCCCTCACATGTACCACAGCTGCTGTGCCAACAGTGGTGCCTGCAGCACTTGTCTGGCACATGGCTGGTCCCAGTGAGGAGGGACCAGCTGCTGTGTGTTTAGGAGAGACCCAGAAAATATTGGGGCAGGCTAAGGGGAAGGTCAAACAAACCATTTATTTTTAGGCAGAGCAGTCATATGTGAGTGTCTCTGTTTAAGAATCATATCCAGATGCTGAAATTAAACATCTGGGCTTCACCTCTGTGTTTTGTCTGTGTCCCCCAAGCATGGTGCAGCCTTTGGAACCATCTGCTGAGGAGTCATCACCTCGTTCATCAGCCGCCCCTCACCTCTGGCTGGGGCTCCCACATTCCCTCTAATGTGCTGGGAAGGCCTGGGAAGAGTCATGACTGTGGAGCCCCGGCTGCTGGTCACACTCTGCCTGCCCCCTGCTCCACCCCACAGGCTGCTCTGCAGCTGCCACTGGTGCAGCGTGTCTGAGGCCTCAGCTCCACAGGCCCTTTCTCTGGGCAGCAATGTGGCAGCGTGTTCAGTAAAACTTGGAAGCAGTCCTTTCATGTCCTGGATGAGATGAGGGCTTTTTACTCCAAGAAGGGCTGGGGGGCTCACAGAGGTTTGCATAGCTCCTGGGAGTCGGATGGGCAGCTCTGAGCTGCCAGCCCTCTGCTCTCGGGACATCAGTCCTTTGGCAGAGGTCTGTGTGTTGGTCATCTGCAACCCAAGCAGCTCAAATCCTGCTGGACATCTCCGCTGGCACAAATAAATCCCTCAGCAGGAGGAGGTCCTGAAATCCTGCATGCAGCCTGTGCTGGAACAAAGCTGGCAGTGGGGCCAGAGTGCAGGGTAGCATGGGGAATGTGGCCAGGGTAAACCTTGCACAACTCAGCTCCAGCTGTTTCCTCTGGGCTGGAGGGTGTGATGCTGGTGGGTACAGCCCAGTGCCAGTGGGGCAGGTTGCAGCAGGGGTGTGCCATGGGCAGAAGAAGCCAGAGACTCTGAGGATGGCTCCAGAGATTTGTTTGCCCTGTAGCTGCTGAGTCTCCATTTGGCAGGGCCCTGGTGAAGGTGGTTTCTAGAGAGGGTCCAGGGCTTGCAACCCCTGTGTGATTTGATCTGGCAAGGTTCAGTCTTGTTTACAGCATGAAGAAATGCTGGCTTGCTCAACCAGAGCCCTAGCATGTCATGGGTGATCTAACCCATGCAGTGGCACTAGAGATGGATGGGATGTACACGGCGGTGTTTGAAAAGTCATTATCACAGAATCACAGAGGCATAGAATCACAGAACATGCTGAATTGGAAGGGACCCATTAGGATCATTGAATCCAACGCCAGGTCCTGTGCAGGACACCCCAAGAATCCCACTCTCTGCCTGAGAGCATTGTCCAAAGACTCCTTCAACTCAGACAGGTTTGGAGCTGTGACCACTTTCCTGTGAGTCTGTTCCAGTGCCTGACCACCCTCTGGGTAAAAAAGCTTTTGCTTGATATGCAAACTAAACTTTCCCTCAAATCCAGACATTTCCTTGAGTCCTGTCACTGGTCATCAGAGTGAAGGGATCAGAGCTGCTTCTGTGCTGCCTCTCAGGAGGATGTTGAAGAGCTCAAGGAGGTCTCCCCTCAGTTCTCCTCCACACTCAACACACCAAGTACCCACAGCTGCTCCTCATATGGCCCCTCCAGACCCTTCCCCATCCTCATGGCCTGCTTTGGATGCTCTTCAATGGCTTAATGTGTTTTTTTATTGCATATAGGATTTGAGGTGAGGCCACCCCAGTGCAGAGCAGGACAATCCCCTCCCTGGCCCGGCTGGCCATGCTGGACCTGGTGCCCCCAGAACAAGGATTTCCCTCCTTGGCTCCAGGGCACTGGTGAGTCAGCTCCAACTGGCCCTTGACCAGGACCCCCAGGTCACTTCCTGCAGCTTCTCTCCAGCATCTCTTTCCCAGTCTGCATACACAACCAGGACTGCTCTGTCTCAGGTGCAGGATCTGGCACTTGCCTTTGTTAAAGTCCATGTGGTTGGTGATTGCCCATCTTTCATTTGTCAAGGTCTTCTGCAGGGCCTTTGAGGGAGTAAACAGCTCCTCTCAATTTAGTGTTGTTGGTAAACTTAGTATTCCTTTAAGTCCTGCATCCAAGCCATTAATGAAGATGTTGAAGAGAACTTAGTTGAGGGTGGAGCCCTGAAGAACCCCATTAGTGACTAAACACCAGTCTGATGTCACCCCACCCACTGTCCCCCTTTGTGCCTGACCTGTGAGGCAGGCGTGGGCTGGATAATTTGTCCAGAAGGATCCTGGCAGAGACTACATCAAAAGTTCTTCTGAAGTCCAAAATGATCACATCTAGTGGCTTTCCTGGATCAAGCAGTTGGCTTACCCTGCTTCAGAAGGAAATCAGGCTTGACAAGCAGGACTTTGTTCTCATGAAGTTGTGCTGGCTGTGATTGATGCCAGCATTGTCCTCCAGGTATTTTTCAATACTTCCCAGAACAATATTTTCCAGGATTTTACAGGGCACTGATGTCAGACTGACAGGCGTGAACTTTCTGGGGTCCTCCTTCAGCATGAAGGAAACAGTCCTTGCACTGCGTAACCTCTGGAGCTGAAAAAAGAATATATTTTACTCAGGGGACAACAACTCCGTGGCTTCCCTCCTGGGGTGGGATGGGAATCATCACTGTCCCAAGAGAGCCAGGACCTGGCTGTTGTGACTTGGCCAGCACAACCGGCCTGTGCTGTTGTGGAGGTTACTGTGGCTCTGGCTTGCTCTTCCTCTGCTCTTACAGGAAGACCCCTGCAAAATCTCCAGCAGGCCTGGAGGCAGGGGATGCTGAAGTCTCACTCAAGTCTATTTACCACCCAATTTCCAGGCTAGAATTTCAGACTTGAACTGCAACAGTGAATGAGACCCTAAAGAAGGACAACGATCCTACCATGAGGACAGTCCTGCCTCCCTACAGTTCTTTCACTTGCAGAAACCCAAGGCACATTACATGTTCTACCAAGGACTCATCATCTCTGGGACTGACCATCAGCTTGGGAATTTCAGCCTTTCCCTCTCTGGAGGTTAACCACAACTGCTTATTGGGGTAGATGGGGTTTGGAAGCAGAGCTGGAAAAACATAGCACAAAATCCTCCTTGTTTGTATAAAATCTTAAAAATATAGATTGCCATTTGAAAAGAGACTAAATGTCAAAAAGGTTGTTCATTTGGCATCCTTCATCTACAGAGCTTTATAGTCCTCAGCACTCCTCTGTGGTCTGCCCAGCTCCAGCAGAGAAGCGGCTTGGTGCTGCTGCCTGAGGCCATGGCCATGAGGAATAATCACAAACCTGGATGGGAAGGGCAACTTCATGCTCTCTGCTCCCTCAGAGTGTCAGGTGCATAAACATCAAAAAGCTTCCCCTTATTTTGCTTCATTATTCTGCTGTGAAAGTGTAAATGTCCTGGCGCAGGTGGCCTTGGAACACCTCCACTGTGCAAGTCTGATCCAAGATAATAAAAGAAAAACTTTGGTTCCTTCCAGCTGTTCTAAGAGGAAGGCAGCTGAAGCAGCAGAGCTCAGGATGTTGGAGTGGTCTCTAGTCCCAGCTCCTCTGCTCAGGACTGGGGTGGCCTCTGACTCTGGTATCCTGGGCATGAGCCCTGATCTTATTTCCCTGTGGCTGGCTCCCTGTGCAGACAGCTCTGCTCGGGTGTGTCAGCTGTGGGTAATAAGCCAAGCTGACCTTGTTGGGCCCGCTCTGCAGAGTTCTTCATACACCCTTTGTTTTCTTTTGTCTTCTGAACCAATTTTTTACCCCTGAGACTTCAGCCCCTGCTCTGCAGGGGGAGGATCTGCAGTTGCATGTGAAGATGGGGCCAACTCTTGCCACCCTCTGTGGGGAGGTGGGGTCAGGAGTCAGCATAATGGGCCGATCCTCATCAATCTGCTCTGTCCACTGTCCCTGCCCAGAGCTGCCTGTGCCCTGGCCATGCAGCTGGGGCCTGGCTGTGTGCAGCAGCATGGGGGCCACAGGGGTGGCCACACAGGGTCATCCCAGCTCTGCCACTGGCACTCCTGGCCCCTCACATGCAGCACGGCTGGGTCTCCAAAAGTGTGTCCTGACATCGTGTTTCTGGCCACATGTTCAGGCAGAGACACATTTGGAGATGATTAATTAGTAGAAAGGAAACAGGTCTAGAAATGAGGACCAGCTGCCAGCTGAAACAGGGAGCAGTGGTAAGTTTATTGCAGAGGCCAAAGGCTGTAAGCAGCAGCTTTGGAGGGTTTTGGGGATTTCTTGCAGCTAATTGCCATGTGACAAACCCTTCTTGTCTCTGCTAGCAGCCCCTGCAGGACAGAGACCAGCTTATGGTGATCTGTGGTGCCTCAGCTACAGCTTTTATTCAGAGTTAACCAATAGACAGGCTTGTTTTACACTACCATTTGACCATGTTTGATTCAAAAAAGCCATGAGAGAAATGTTGGAGTGTTTGTGGCTGTTGAAGGCAGTGATTTGGATGTCCCTAAGCTGACTACTCCTAGGAAGGTCTCATGTGAGTTCTTCTGTGATCTGGCAGAGCTGGACACATAGCTCCAAGTCCTTTTGGTACAGTCTTGCTGGGTGTCTCTAAATACACCCCTGTGAGCTCCCAACAAAATTATTCCTTTTTTGCCTTTTCTTAGCATTCTTTCTCAATGTAGGACCCAACAAACTAGGAGATGGGGCACAAGGGAGGGATATTGGGCAAGGCAGACCCTGCATGACAGCACCTTTGCTGGAGACTCCTGCCTTGTGCTGTCTACTGGGGTTCAAGTTCAGACTTGACTTCCAAACAGGTATTTTGGGGCTCTTCTCTGTAAAAAAATTATCCTTCCCTTAAGTATCCTCATTAAATATAGCCCTGTTGCCTCCATATTTTTTTCTGAGGTCACAATCTTCAGGATGCCCCAAATGTGCATGACTGTCCCTCCTTCCCTACCTTGTGCACCTCATGATTCCCATATCTCCACCTCCCTGGTGGCTCAGCAAGGGCTGGGGGGGATGGCCCCAGTGTTCAGCTCCAGTGCAGGGGCCAGGCTGGGAGAGGGGACATATATATGTGAGACATCTTCTGCATGGGTGACTCAGACCTCCAGGAGAGGCCCTGGGAGAAAGTGGATGAAAATCAGGAGTTTCATCCTTGTGGAAATTGTGGTATTTCAGAATTTGCACCAGTCCTCAAGAAGGTGGAAAAATTAACTTCTTAAAATCTTCCCTGAGCTGGAAATCTGAAGAAAAAAAAAAAAAAAAAAAAGAGGGTAGCAATGCTGAGTTCTGAAAACCTCATTTTCAGTTCCCACATGCCATGGAGCTGGTGGGGCATCACTCTTTTCTCCAGACCAAGCTTTGCAGGAGGTTTCATGTTAAACTGATGTCAAACTGCTCAGGTTTGGCTAAACAAGCCTGAGGCTTGGTCTTTGGGAGAAAACCAGAACTGTCCTGGAGGGAAGACATTACTTTTGCAGAAGCTGTGGATTCCAGCAGAAAACTTTTGATCTCCAATGGAAACAACCCTGCACAGGTCTGGGCACCTGTGCCCAGCCAAGGGCTCTCTGCTCGGAGCTTGGGGGCAGAGCAGCGTGGAGGTCAGGCACCTGTGGCTGGGTGGGAGGGACCACCTGAAGGTTGCTGATGGAGGGAACCAGAGTCCATGGTGGACACATGGAGTATCTTTCTCCTGCCACATCCCCCAGAGCAAACACTTAGAAGTGGGTGTCTGTGGGTAAGTCAGTATTTCACTGGTTGGAAGAGGGGAGCTCCCAGTCCTTCACCTCATATGTGGGATCTCACCAGGAGCCGTGGCTGGGGCTCTCCCTCCCCACAAGGCAGTGGGATGCCAAGCTGGAAGGGCACACAGAGGGACAGATGGGCAGGTGGGAGCAATCTGCACCCTGGCCAGGTCTATCTTTTCTTTACTGAGAGGAACAAGAATAATGAAATGCCTCATTCCTTTATTTCCCTTGAGACTGGCTTGGGCTGGTGGTAGGGCAGATCTGTGCAGCAGATGATCTCCTTGAGTTGGAAAGAAGTAACAATTTTCTGTGAAAAAATATTAATATCACAGAAGATGACATTACCTGCAGCAAGGCCTGACAGCACCTAACGTGAACCAGCATCTACCAGGCTGTCCACAGACACCTCCAGCACCCTGCTCAGGGCTAATCATGACTCCTTTTCTTGGAGATATTTGGCCAGGGAAGTTGCTGGTGTGGTAGGGGATGATCTCCCCATTTTGAGGGACGTGGATCCTGTGGCACCCTTGAGGATGAGCATGCCTCACCCAGGATATTTGAGTGCTGTCCTTGTAGGACACCTACTCTGGTTGCATCAGGGCATTGCAAGAGATGCTCACGTGGGGCTGGGGTGGTGGTGTAGCATCTGGGTGAAGGGGGGACTCGGGTGCCCTGGAGTGGAGGGTGCTGAGCATGGAGGGGCGAGTGATCCTCAGAGACAGGAGAGCAGCTGGAGGCAGTGCTGTTGTGAAGACAGGAGGTCTCTGGGGGTGCCCTCCCTGGCCCCACAGCCATGGCCAGGTAGGACATTGCCCCTCCAAGCTTCTCCCCTAATTGCAAAGCCCTACAGCCAGGGGACTTGGAGGCACTTTGCCCTGCCAGAGTGAGCCAGACCCCCTGCCTGGCATGGGAGCAACAGGCAGGGCTCAAATTCCCTGGGCTAATCAGGGTGTAGGACCACTGAGAGCGTTCAAGAGGGCAGCATATTTGGGATGTCACATGAGTATCCCAGGTATTTTCCATGCTTTATCCATTTTCTCTCCCAGGAGAGCCCAGCAGAGAGATGAAATTCAGGGCTGCAGGGGTCACCCCACCACCCACCCTCTCTCATTCCCATTGCTTCTTGCCCTGGGCTGGTCTTCCCATGATCTGCCCTGACTGATCCTCTGCAAAGTTCAGCACCAGCCTAGGGCCTGGAGCTGAGGGAGGGAATGGGGCCCCTACAGTGGGGCTCTATATGGCCCTACATGGCCTCTCTGTGGCCAGACTGCCAGTCCCAACACTGCTGTGTCCTGATGGGCAAAAAGGGCTGCTAGGCTGGCTGGGAGCTAGGCTTGGCCTCAGTTAAGAGCACACCTGCACCTCTCAGTCCCAGTCTGAACTGGTAGGCAGAGTCTTGTGCTGCTGGATGGTGCTGCTTCCAGCTGTGGGGCCTGGATCCATCCTGGTGCTGCCAGCTGGTTCTGGCCCTGTTGCACCAGCTCTGGCTGGCTGTGCCTTCATCCTTCTGGGCAGCAGAGAAGGATGGGCTGCTGACTCTAGGCTGACACTCAGCTGCTGTGTTGGGGTGATCTCTGCTCCTGGGGTGAGGACCAGGCACATTATCTTCAGGTTGGTCTAGGGATGAAGTGTGGCTTCATCCCAACCACAGTTGCTGAAATTTCCAGCCAACATGGAAAACCCAAACCCATGTTTTAGAGGGGTGGGAAAACAGCAGATGAAAACACAGATGGGTGTTTATGAAAAGTTTTTGCAATGTGTCAGTTTTTAAGCCTCCAATGGCATTTTGCTGGCTTTCTGATGGAGTTATGGTGGAAAGGTGTGGGCATGGCTTGTTCTCATGTGTGTCTATAATATGTGTGAGCATAATAATGGCTTGTCAGATTTTAGATCAACTTCCAATCCTAGAGGTAAGGCAGGAAGCCACCACTGAGTGGCCCAGACCCTCAATCAAACCAGCTCCTCTTTGGGGGATGGTGGAAGGGACCTCACTTCAGTCACTCCTTTTTAGGCAGCCATGAATACAGGCAGGAGGTGAATTTCTGCAGAAGTGGCTGAGCTGATCCTCATGCAATGTGGCACCACCTCACTGACCCCAGGGCCTTGCTTCCCTCCTGATGTGAGTTGCACAGGGATGCTTTGGACCTAGAGCCATGAATTAAATGGATATCCTGGTTCATGGAGACATTTCCCCATGCAAGGAAATATTCAGCACAGGGTGAAATGTCTCACAGTGCTCTCAGACCCAGTGATCTCTCACTTCTGTGGCTGCAGGAATCAGTCTCCTGCTCCGGAAGCCGAGTTGGCCTCAAACTCGCTGCCACAGTGGCAGAGGTGGTGATGAGGAGGGGGTCCTTTCTCTCAGCAGACTGCCACTTCTAAACCCATCTTCCTAACACAGACTGGCTTTGAAGGAAAGTTCCTGAGTATGCATTTCATTAAGATTTAATAAAGCAGTTGCCTGCTCCTGAAGAACAAAATGATTATTTGACCCTTTATTGAGGATTAATAGCTATGTAATCAGCACGTATCTGGTTCCTACAGGCATCTATTACATAGCTTCTAAACCTCAGTGAATATGTTTCTAATTGGCTTTTAAGAACATGCTGTTGCTTTATTAAACCCTAATTAAGTGCATATTGGGTGAAGTCCATTCAGAAGTTATTGTGAACTACTTGTCATTACCTAATATGTGCAGCCTAATGGGCCTTCAGCTTATTTGCTCTGTTAATTATTAGATTTTATGGCCTTTGTTTGGGCTTTGTTTTTGCAAACTGGGTTGCATATGTTGTTTTCTTCCCTATTCAAAGCCTTTCCAAGAAACAGGTACTGCTGGACGGGCAGGGACTGCCTCTGGGTTTGAAGAGCAGAGCAGATTGGGAGAGACTCTTTCCAGTCTACAGATTTTTTTAGGGGTGCTCATGTGTCTTCTGCTTGCCTTGGGCTCAACCCTGGTGGAAAGCAAGTCTTCAGGATGGGCTGAGGGTTTCAGGATGGGCTCCAGCTTGGGCCACCGTGGGGCCACCTCGGGGCTTGAGCAAAAGGCATTTACCAGGCTCGGCTGCAGCTTCCACTTGGGACCTGACAAATGCTCCACCCTTGTCTATATCCATTTCCTGCCAGGAATGTCTGTATCCATTTCCTTCCAGTACTAGGTGGGGCAGTCACAGCAGCCACCAGCAGCTTCAGTCTTGGTTTGTTTTGGTGCTTGCAGAATGAGGGTGCTGGTTCTGCCTTCACACAGTCTCTGAGCTCCGCCAGGCATCTGTAGCATGTCTGCAAGCACCTTTCCCAAAACTCTGTGAGCACAAATTGTAAGACACGCAAAATTAGGGGATGTGTAGGAGGCTGGAGTACAGACTCTGGCTGAAGAGCAGAACAAGGGATGCTGGTGTGGTGTTTCAGCAGAAAAGAAGTGCTGGATGTGTGGTCAGTCAGCAAAATGCTAATGGGAGGATGCAGTGTTGAGCAGTATGGCATGGCTGAGCTCTGGGAAATTGCACAGATTTTGGTTTAAAACCTATTTTCTGTAATTTCTTTTTTTTCTGGCAGTTTCAGAACATGTCCTTTCATTTCCAGGGCAAAAATGGTTCCATTTGCTATTACTATTATTACTATTATTATTGTTAGTTAGGGAGAGGAAGGAATTTTCCATTGTTGAAGAGTTTCAGAAGTCCCCTGAGTCTCTCAGAGGGGGAGGATTAGCACAGCATCTGGTCCCTGTCCTTTGCCGTGCCCTGTTGCCCCGCTCTCCAGTGAGTCCGAGCGCGTTCTCGGGGCTGCGGTGCCTCCCGCGGCACCGCGCGGTCACCGGGGGACATCGGCCCCGT
Organism: Passer montanus; assembly: GCF_014805655.1. Classification (NCBI taxonomy): domain Eukaryota; kingdom Metazoa; phylum Chordata; class Aves; order Passeriformes; family Passeridae; genus Passer; species Passer montanus. The sequence goes on along the minus strand of NW_024373256.1, from coordinate 15,843,578 downwards.
CTCGGGGTGCGTCTGGCTCCGCGGTGGGCGGAGGCAGGTTCGCAGAGGTTCAGAGGGAAAGCGGCTCTTCCTGGGCTTATCTCAGCTGCTGAGCCACAGAGGCAGCGCTGCCAGGGCTTCCCGAGCCTCGTGGCCACATCGCGGTGTCCCACGTGCTGCTGGCGCTGTCACCCCTGTCCCTGCTCCGACGCCTCGAGGGGCTGAGCTCAGCCCTGGCCGGGCAGAGCCCTTGGCCCCAGGGCTGGCTCTGGTAAAAGTCTCTGCCCCTGACAGCCGCCTCTCGATCCTCCACTTCCTGCCACTCCGGATGCTCTGACTCACGGAGAATGAGCACCTCGCCCGAACTTTCACCTCCAACTTGAACCACCCCCAAGTCAAACTTGCTAATGCTTGAAACCTTCAGTAAGCCCCCCTCCCCCTATATTTTTTTAGGTTTTCCAGCCTTTGTACTTTCTGCATCCCTGTTGGAAGCAAGGGTGCCAAAATACTTTGCAAAAGGCTGTTCTTGCAGTGCTTCCCAGACCTTCCCTCAGTAGGAAATGCCGGAAACCGTGGGAGCAAGCCTGCTCGCTGGAGAGTCTCGGCACAGGTTTTGCAGACCCTGGAGATCTGGAGAAGCTTGAACTTCCCCAGACATGGACCTCTCTCCAAAGCCAACAGGAACTCGGAAACTTTGGGGCCTCTTCGTTTTTTCTCCTCTCCAGACCTTGGATCTTTCAACTTAACCTTTGTGTTATATTTATATGTTGCGTGAATATGCCCTTATTTTTCTAATTAGGGTTGCAAATTTCTCATTAAAACTGCCTGCAGGCCAGGGTTTGTCTTGCTTGACTTAAGGCCAAATCAGAGAAGTATCCAGGCTTGGAGCTGCATCTCCTTACCCTCCTTCAGAGCCAAAGGACAAAGAAAATGATCCAGACCTTGGAGGCAGCTCTCCTGGGAAAAGGGTTCCCCTTCTCTGTGGCAAGAAGGGGAGAATACACAGCTGAAAGAAGTAGTATGAAAGGCTTTTAGAGGCATCACCAAGAGAAGCCAAAGAGAATCTCCTTCTCTTCTCCTGCCTCAGCTTCGATGGGGATGGAGATCCATGTGCTCTGCAGAGACAATTTGGTCTGAAATTTAAGAGCAATGAACAATTTGTTTGTTCATTTAACATTTCCCAATTACTTTGCTGCTGGCTATTTTATTTCAATGGGCTTCCCCTTCCTCTAGCTTTATCAAGATTTTCTTCTCCATCCTAGAAAATGCATAGGAAAGGGGAAAGGAGAATGTTTCCTAATGTGGAAATAGCATTTGACTTTTACCTGCCCTGTGTGAGGAAAGAGGGAAAAATTCATAGCAAAGCTAAAAATGAAAAATTTTCACTTTGAAATGTCCCTAAAAATAAAAGAAGCAGCACTTTTGGCAAATCCTCTTGGCCACAATTTCCTTTTGTTCCATTTGCATCCATGGAGATGAGTCTCAGGGGGGATTCCTGCTGACTGAATCACAGAATCACTGGGTTGGAAGAGACCTTTAAGATCATTGAGTCCAACCCAACCCCAACACCTCAACTAAACCCTGGCACCCAGTGCCACATCCACTCTTGTTTTAAACACATCCAGGGATGGTGACGCCACCACCTCCCTGGGCAGAACATTCCAGAACTTTATCATTCTTTCCATAAAAAAAGTTTTCCCAATATCCAGCTTATATTTCCTTTGACACAGCTTGAGACTCTGTCCTCTGGTTCTGTGAGTTGCTGCCTGGAGAAAGAGACCAACCCCACCTGACTACAACTACCCTTCAGGAAGTTATAGCGAGTGATAAGGTCACCTCTGAGTCTCCTTTTCTCCAGGCTAGACAGCCCCAGCTCCCTCAGTCATTCCTCAGAGGGCTTCAGTGTTCCAAGCCCCTCTCCAGCCTTGCTGGATGTGCTCAAGCATCTCAACATCCTTCCCAAACTGAGGGGCCAGAACTGGACACAGCACTCAAGGTGTGGCCTCACCAGTGCTGAGTACAGGGGAAGAGTGACCTCCCTGCTCCTGCTGGCCACACTGGTCCTGACACAGGCTGTTGATACAGGACGATACACTCCTGATACAGGATGCTGTTGGCCTTTTTTGGCCACCAGGGCACACTGCCGCCTCATGTTCAACTGGCTGTCAACCAGTACCCCCAGGCCCCTTTCCACCTGGGCACTGTCTAGCAACCCCGTCCCCAGACTATAACATTGCAAGGGGTTGTTGTGGCCAAAAGGCAGGACTTGGGTCTTGGACTGATTAAACTTCATCCTATTGGACTCTGCCCATTCCTCTGGACTCTGTTCCAGGTCTCCCTGCAGAGCCCTCCACCTTCTGACAGATGGATGCATGCTCCCAGCTTAGTGTTGTCTGCAGGTTTACCAACTAAAATCTCAATCCCCTCATCCATGTCATCAGTAAAGATATTGAACAGAGCTGGCCCAGCACAGAGCCCTGAGGGACAGCACTGGTGCCTGGCCCCAGCTGGATGCAGCAGCACTCACCAGCACTCTCTGGGCTGGCCATGCAGCCAGTTCTGAACCCAGCACAGAGTGCTCCTGCCCCAGCCCTGGGCTGCAGCTTTTCCAGGAGTGTGCTGTGGGAGACAGGGCCAAAGGCCTTGCTGGAGTCCAGGTATGCAACACACACAGCCTTTCCTGCATAAAAGGAGGCCAGGTTGGTCAAACACGACCTGCCCCGCCTAAGCCCCTGCTGGCTGGCTCTGATACCCTGGCCATGCTATAGGTGCTGTGTGTTGACACTCAGTATAAACTGTTCCATTTCCTTACTGGGTACTGAGCTCAGAGTGACTGCCCTATAATTACCAGGATCCTCCTTCCCTCCCTTGTTGTGAATGGGCATCACAAGGACTGGAGCCCTTTTTTGGTTTATTCCTGTTCCAGTGGCAGCAGTGGGGCTGGGGCATGGGCCAGTGAGCACTGAGCACCCTACTGCTGCCCCAGGACCATCACCTGCCCACCACAGAGCTCTAGTGATGGGCAGACACAGTCTGTGGCAGGTTGGGCTGCATGACCCTGGCTGTCAGGCAGGGTGGGCATCTGGACGCATCCTCAGCTGCACCAGCATGTACATGAGCATGGCTGCAGGCAGAGCAGTGAGAGGAGAGAGGCACTGGCCCAACTCTCCCCATCACCTACTGCTCAAATGGCTGGATCCTGCCCAGCTCTTCCTGACCATGTCTACACACCCATGATGGCTTAGGTCTTGAGCAGTGGTCTCCCTGCAGCTTCTTTGGAGCTCATCTCCCAGGGGCGGGTGCGGCTGGCTCTGTGTGCCACCCCTGGGAGCGCTGCCAACAATGCCAGCAGCGTGGCCGTGTGACAAGGGGAGGGCAGGTCAGGTCACCCAAGCAGAGTGATCACCTGAGCAGAGGCCCGGGCTGGGAACGGCGGCAGGAGGTGTGTGGCCATGGCACCTGGAGGGAGGGCAGAGAAGCCCTGAGCATGGCTGTGCTGGCAGGAGCTGAGTGGTGGTACACTGGGGACATGACTTCTGGCTCACCAGCTCACCTTGTCTGTAGCTGGTCCTGACTTTGCATGTGGCCAGTGATGTCAGTGCTATGTCCCTCTGGTGCCCACATCCCTCTGCTGACCCAGCAGGTTGCCCAGCTGAGGGAGAACATGGCTGTGGAGATCCCATCATGGACGGGATCTGGATCCCTTCGTTTTCCTTCTTCCCTTGACATTCACCTTGGCCATGGATCAGCTGGCGGGACCCAGCAAGTCTTGCAGCGAAGATGAGCAAAAAAAAAAAAAAAAAAAAAGTCTCCCTATGCCTGTAAAAGGAAGAAGGAAAGCATGGCAGAGACAGGCCGTCTGATACAACTCCACTTTCTGCTGTGGAGGCGGGAGGCCTTTTGGACAGGATTTATTTTGTATAGTCTTCCATGCAAACTGGATCCCCCTCCCCTCCTGGCCCTGCCCGGCCTTAAATCATATCCTTTGTAATGACATTTCGTGCTTGTGTGGCGCCTCGCTTCTGAGTATCCCCAAGTGCTCTGTAAACGGATGTCTCAGAGCCTGCCAGGAGGCTGCAGTAGCACCCCTCCACTCTCCTGCCACCAAGGGAAAGTGATAAACCTTTCCCACACCTCACCTGGATGTCTGACCATGCCTGCCTTGGTGCTGAAGCCTCCCCTGCATTCCTCTTGACTGCCCTCCAACCCCAGCCACCTCCATGGAGATCTCTGTCCCTTCTGGAGTGCTCAGGGTGAGGTGCTCAGGGATGAACAGCTCCAGTCTGAGTTGATGGGATGCTGCCCTGCAGCCTGGCACATGGCCTGCAGCCTCACTTCCCACCTGGAAAGTTCCTGCCAGGGAATCAGCATGGCTCTCCCCCATCATCAGAGCTGCAGAGCCAACAAAAAGCCACCCTCTGTGTCCCCAGATCCCCTTTTTGGTCAGGAATGGGTTTCTCTGACGCACTGTGCCCTGGGGCAAGGCGGGTGTTAACTGCTTGCAAGTCTTGCTTGCTGAATCCAAATAATACAGAATTTCAGATTCCCTCTTCCCTGTCCAAGCCCTTGGCTGTCATCAGGTCCTCCCTAGTCCTGTCCAGAGGTTTCTTCACAGCAGCAGGGTCCCAGGAGATGCAGTGGTGTTCACTGGGCACCGCTCTGGCTTGACCCAGCAGCAGAAACATTCTGCCTCCCCAGATCTGCTGCAGCTCCTTTGGCTGCTTGGCTTCCTCTGCTGGACATCCTGGGCTGTGGTCAGGGCTGCTGAGGAAGGGACAGCTGCTGCATCCAAGCAGCATTTTGAGCTCTGATAGATGGTTTTGGATGCTGTCTCAAGCTACCTGCTGGCTTTTTGTGAAAATTGACCTCCTGGGAAGAGTCCTTTTAACTTCCCTCGGAGCTGGAAAGCCACAGCCCAAGAGCTGACTGCTGACAGTGATGCCTTTTTCAAGGGAGCCAGTGGTGATGCCAGCTGGGAATGGAGAGGTTAACCCTGGGTGTAGGTGATACCTTCCAGTTCAGCTGGTCATTGCTGGGACAATCAATGCAGAAGTGTCCACAGACACTTTGGTTGGCTTCAGGTGCTGATGGTGCAGCCCCTTCCCAGGGGTCTGGAGGATGGTCCTCAAGTCTGCTGGGCTACTGCAGCTGCTTCTGTGAGGAGCAGAGCTGGTTCCCTGTTCCAACCCTCCGGGGACTTGGCTGTGGGTCTCCAGTGAGCCCTGTGAGTACCAGGCTGCTCTGGGCTTCTTTTTCTCTACAGAAAGTCAGCTTCATTCTTCTAAGACACCTAGAGGAAAAATATTGGAATCTGAGGGAAGATTTGTCATGAAGTAGGGAAAAGCAAATGCTCTTGTCTGGTCTGGTTTAGTCTCCATCTCATCTTGACTCATCTCATAACTTTATCCCATCCCATCATACTCCATTCCACCCATCCCAGTCTACTTACCCTATTTCCTACTACCCTACAACCTTCCCATTCTATCTTCCCCTCCATCCTATGCCATCGCACCCATTCCATTTTACTTACCCCATCCCACCCCATTTTCTGTTCTTCCTGTCCCATCCTACCCTGTCCCATGCCACCCTCTCTCATCGAACCACCCCCATCCTATTCCACTCACCCCATCCCCCCACATGCCTCTTCCCTCCCATGCCATCACACCTATTCCATTGCCCTCCACCTCATCCCCACCTCCTGTGGACATCCATGCCAGCCATCCCCAGACAGAGCTGCTCTTGCCAGGGCCCATTGGTGGTGGAGGCACTTGAAGCGGTTCCTTATCCAGGATGTGTGTCAGTGAAAGCAGAAACCCAATAAGCAAGATAAGGAGACGATTTATAATGGCATTTGTGAACTTTAGGAAAGAGCTTTACAGCCAGATTTTACAGACCACACAGGGAGAGGTTATACTCTCCAAAACCTTGGAGATTTTTTAAAAAATATTTTTATATTTAAAAAAAAGAGTTTCCAAGAATTAAATAACACAAAAGTGTATGAAATATGATGTAGGGAATGTTCCCTTTGCTCTCACATCTGAAGTTAATTTGGGAGACGCTCTGAATAGCTTTTTAAAGAGTGGATAAACATTGGCATCAAAAGTGTAAATAAAGTTACCAGACAAAGCGGCCGTTCAAAGGGAATCGTCCCTGGGATGTTGGCCGGGCAGCTCTAATGGCTGTGTCAGGAACGTTTGGAGATAAAACAAGGGCCCAGCCGATTAGCCCAGGCTGAAGTTCTCCGCCTGGGCTCACTCTTCTGATGCCAAAAGCAAGCAGCACTGCCAGCTGCTCTTGCAGGTTTCCTGCCTGGGGACGACGCTGGCAGGCGGTTCCTGTTTGCTGGGACTCCCCCAGTCTCCTGCACCACTGCTGTCCAAAATTTGGGTTGCATACTCCCAAGCAGGACCTGGTGAAACCTAATTAAAGCCTATTGGTGCTGATCTCTTGGGGACCTGGATTTGTCAGAGTTGTGGCCCAAAGTGTTTCTGAGAAGCCCTCAGGCTACCCCACTGTGTGCCATGCCCACTGTTTCCCCCACGACAGTCCTATTCCTCCAGGTGTTTTGACTGACACACACTTGGTTGGCCACAGATATTCTGAAGTACAACAGGACCTTCTGTGTCACTGGGTTTAAGATTGCAGCTCATTGGAAGAACCCAGAGGGGTTGAGTGTCTCCTAAAGTACATCTTTGCACCAGCATCAAGGTTCTCCATGACAGTCCACCCCTGTGGAGAAAAGGCAAAACCAGTGAAACAAATTCTAACATCTCATTTAAATCTTCCAAAGAGGAAGAAAAATGGACAGATGTGAACCAACCTTTTGTTTGCACCTTTTGGTATGAACTTGAAGGAAAACCTTTGGGAGTTGTCTTTGATGGAGTGGTTTGTGAATGAGAGGCAGACATGGGTTGGAGTGACTGTGGCAGTCAGATCTCCATCATGAGGTGCTTCTCCTTGCCCTGTGTCTCTATCAGAAGGGATTTTCCTGTGAGCTGTAGAAGTAGGAATGTGTGTGGATAATAATACTAGTGTTCCTGCATCCAGAAACTTTTACCTCCACAGCACCCAGTGCTGAGGGCTGCTATTGCACTTGAATATACAGAGTGTCAATTCTTTCTTCAGCTGACACCTTGCTCATGGCTCTTTGGTGAAGACAGGATGGTAATGACAGCAGCCATGACAAAACAGAGTGTGTAAATCCACCTCTGGGTTGTCCAAGAGCAGCTCACAGCTGCCTGCACTGCAATAGGGGCACAGTAAGCACTATTCATGGCTGAGGGCCTGTTGTGCTGCTCCTGGTGGTCTTGGCCCTGGAGACTCAAGAGTTCTGTGTCTTGACAGACCTAGCCTAGGGAATGTTGTGGATCCACTGCATATTTGCCAATGTGCCAGGTGGGAATTGTGTCCCACTGCCCACTTGTGACCTGGGCACTGCCATGCTGGGTGAGGTATCAGCTCCTGAGGCTGAGGAGCAGCATGAAGGGTATCATCACAGGGTACTCTGCAAGTCCCCATGGTGACACATCCTGGTTTCTCCTACCTTGCCCTGGAGACCATCTCCTCGTTCCTCCTGGTGCCCTGCTGTCAGAGTGTGTCCTTCTTGTGTCCAACCCCAAAGCCTGCATAGTAGAAGAAACAAGCTGGAACGAAGCATGACCCCTATTAAGTAAAAGTTACAAAATTGTATTTTAATGTTTCACCTATTCAGGTGACTTTAGGATGGATAAAGTCATGAGGACTCATTTGCTCTGTCCTTTGCCTGGCTGTAATAGGAGCCAGCAATGACCATAACTTTGACCATTTTTTTCAGTCTTGATTCAGCAGTATTTTCCTGGCTGATAAAGAACAAATCTCCCATTGGCAGGGCTGGGAAGATGGTGTCCCACACGCTTGGTGTTAACCACAAGCAGCAGTAGCTCTCCTCTGCATCCCTGGGTGAGACCCAGCAGGATGGGGATGCCGCCTGCCTGGGCAGCAGCTGGCAGGGGTGCACTTCCCCAGAGACCGCAGCAGGGGTTTTATTGCAAATAATTGAATAATTACTCCTTCTTTGCCTAGGACATGCCTGCAAATAGTGCTGATTCCTGAGCGAGGGCTCATGAGCCCAAATTCCCATCAGGGGGCTCACTAGTAGCTTTGGGATGGAAGAGCCTGGGACTGAGAAGGGGACCCTGGCTCAGAGGGTGCCTGGTGTGATCACTGCGGGCTGGGGCTCGTGCAGACCGCCCTTGTGCATCAGCCTTCGTGCCACTTGTGTAAACTATTACAGCAAAGGGCAAAGGTTAAATGCAGCACATGTGTGGCATCAATTAACAGGATTTCAAGGTCTCCAGTGGAGTTTCTGCTCAAATCTCTTGTGGCAGGTTCAGTTTTCTTAACCCCTCCAATGCCATGCAGTCAGAGGGTCTTAGCTCTGCCAGACTGTTAGAGGGGAATGGGCTTGTGCTGGCTGGTGGTCTCCCCAAGGACTATGCTGGAGGGGCTTCTGGCCATTTGGGCATGGGGAGGCAGGGACACCACACACACCACACCAGTGGTCTGTGGGGCAAGTGGGAGAGACTACTCTTTCTACTGGAAGTGTCCTTGGAAGGGAGTCAGGCCCTGGCAAGGCAGCAAGTTGGTGTATAAGCAGCCCTTCATTGTGCCCCCTGTTTCAGGTCCATGTACCCCATCTCAGAGCCCTCGTGAGGAGCAGCTGCTCCTATGTTTGGTCTCAGCCAGACCCTGCTCCACTGAAGCACCCGATTGTCCCAGTATGTCCTACTGCTGGGCAGACAAAGGTTCCTGCTGGGCTTGGGACTGCTGGTGCTTTCACTCTCCACCTGTGGAACGGAGTCACCTCCCACTGCTTGCTGGGCTGGGAAAGCAGCCCAGTGAAAGTCTCAGCAATGACTCAAAACCAGGACAATTTTGGTGGAGAAATTGCAGTTGTGAATCTTCACCAATCTGAGGCCATTCCAGGCTGCTCCCAGGCAATGTACCAAACCACTGCTCATCTCCTCCTGGATTTTCAGTCATATTGGGCATACTGGGAGAGGGAGTGGTTTAAAGGATGGTGGCATGACTCAGGCAATGTTTACTGCATCCCATGTCTCCTGCAGCTAATGCATCAGAGACCTGGATGCCACAACTTTGCACTGCAGCTCTGCCAGGTTGTCCTCCCAAGTTCCAGATGTTTCTCCTAAGGGCTGGAACCTTGGAGTCAGAGTGCTTGGAGGGCTTCCACTTTGCTTTGTTGAGGGTGTTTGACAAGGAAAAGGAAGGCTTTAGCTGCCGCCACCACCATGAAGAAAACATGAAAATGTGATACTGGCATGGTCTGAAGGCTCAAAAACTTTAAGATATTCGAAAAGCTTCCTCATTGCTTGTGCAGATTTTTGCCTATATAGATTACTAATTTTCCACGAACAGGTGCTGCTGAAGGGAATTTTGTCTTGGGCGTTTCAGTTCCTGGGGTTTCCAGTCCTCCCTCAAGGCTGGGGACCACTGTAATGGATGGGTCAAGGCTGGGAGCTTTGTGAGGAACATTGATGCCAGCACCAACTGATGCAGAACCTGCCAGGCTGGAGGAACAGGACATGCAAGTGCCCTTCTTCACCTGTGTGCCCCTGACATCACTTTGCCCATGCATTCCACTCTTTTTTGGGAAATGAGTAATTTCAATCTTCCAAGTTAAAAAACTCAGCTCCCAAAACATTCAAAACCACTAGAAACCCCTGCATTTTAGTGATTTCGATCTGTTTTCCAGTCCTGGACCCTGTTAAGATTAACAAAATGCATGCTTGAAAAACACAGATGCTCTGCTCACAGCTCTCCATGTCAGAGCTGGGACTTCTGGCTAAAAGATGGATTTGCCCTGGATATCTCCACAGAAATACCCTGTTTGTTAGCAAACCTGTAAAAATCTTGGTAATCCCCTTGATCTGAAACAAATGGGCTCTGCTGTCTGGTGCTGATTTTATTATCAGACACTGCTTAGTATCATCCCATGGCTTGGACCAGTGCCTGAGGCTCAACACCAAGTCAATCATGCGCTGGCAGGCGAAGGTGTCCCCTGGTCTCTAGACCCATGCTGGTTCTCCATATGTGTGTGGTGCCCTGGATAATACATGTTGGATTTACAGAGCCACGTGGTTGCCCAGGGGCCTCCAGGACCCTCAGGGCTGCTCCAGCACTGTCTCCAGTTGTGATGGGAGCAGCATGGCATGGCTGTCCGGGTGAAAGCTCAGGTTTTGTTGAATTGTCCTGATATTTTCTCCTTCTGGGGTGGAGAGCTCGGCTTGGTGGCTGTGTTTCCAGTGTCTGGAGCTTTGTGCAAACACAGGATGAAGGAGCAGGAGTGTCTTTGTGTCCTAACATGATTCCCAGGGTGTCTGTCAGCCTGAGCTCCCACCCAACCATCCCTTGGAAATTGGACCTAGAACAAGCCTTGAGTACCTGTGGGCTGATTTGAGGACTGTTGGGAATCGTGATGGCTTTGAGGCCAGGTAGATCCTCAGCTGGCTGCAAGTTGGTTGCATTGACTGTGGCCCCTGACAGGAGCACTCCCAGCCCCACTCTCCCTCCATGCTGGCTGCAACAGCCAAACAGAAAGCTCGAGACCCCCGGAGACCCACCATCAACCACACGAGCCCCAGCCGGTTTTGTTTTGATTATACATTTGTTTCCTCCCTCCTGGGAGTGTCTGACACAGCTTTTACCTCTCAGCGTGTCAACGCTCGGCTTCCCCCGCCACCTCCCTCCCCTCCCGTCGGCTCTGCTTGGATTAGCTCTGACCCTTACTGAACTCTGCTGCCAGAAGAAGTGTCAACCCCTTTCACTTTCCGAGAGCTTTCCAGCCCCAAACACTGAGCAGGGAAGGAGTGTCCTCCAAGGGAAAACCTCCCACATAATTTTTTCCAACTCCATGCCCTTGCTGTGCATCTGGGGAGGACAGACTCTGGTCCCTGCCTCTGGCCATGCTCTGGGGGCAGCCCAGGTAACCTGCAGCACATCTCTGTCCTCCCCTGAGCCAGAACAGGTGTAAACAGGGCAAAAGGGGCTTTTAAGTAGGATATGCTTCCTGGAGGAAAAGGGTGGGATAGGAGAGAGTAGGAGGTTAGCTATGGGCACAGCATGGCACAGCCTGGTGCAGGGGGCCAAGGACAGCTGTTTCCATGGGAGTATGGCAGGGTTGGTGGCTGTATGTCTTCAAGGAGACGTCCAGCCTCCATGGATGGGTGGACATCAGCGAGATGGGAGGGAGAGGAAGAGCTGTCTGCTGCCACCAGTAGCACAGAAGATGGGGAGAAGGTCTTTCAATTCTTTCCACCAGGTCTGATGGTGGTTGTGCTTCTCCATGCCAAGCAGCATCAGCTTAAACATTCTGCAAGAGCTCCAAAATTCAGTGGAAACCAGCCCTCCAAAATAAAAAGACCATCTAAGGAGAGGGCAGCAGCTGATGCTGTGTGCCCACAGCTCAGCAGGGTTAACTCGTGTGGGGCTGGGAGTAACACCCCCAGCCCTGAGCAGCCACCCCAGCCAGCAGAGACGCTGGGTGGTGGATGTGGGGCCACAGCTGGGGAGCAGGGAGGTTAACTCCAGCAACACCAATGAATAAAGAGAATGCCGCATGCTAAGGAGTTGCAGATGTTTGGATGTTGGCAGGGATTTGGGTGGAGCTGCCAATACACAACATGGTTTGCAGCAGGCGGAAAAGATGGGAAGTGCCAGGGAAAACCTGCCCCATCTCTAAAGCCTGTGGCAGTGGAGGGAGCCCTCCTGGGCTAGGTGTCATGGGGGAGTGCATTGCTCAGAACTTGGAGATGCCATGGAAAGGGTGGGGGAAGCAAATGAAAATTGACCAGCTGCTCCCAGGTCTGATTGCTGCTCTGTCCCTCTCTGTTGGAGGCCCTGGAGCAGCCACCTGGTCAGTCAAGGATAATTCAGCCATGAAGACAACACCTCAGAGCACAGTCACTTTATTTCTAGGACACTGAGGATGTGCCTCGCTCTTCCAGGGCTCTTCCCCCTGTTTTTTTCCTAAGCCTGTGGAAGCCAGGCAGATATCCAAAGCCGTTCCTCACTTTTCACAGCTCACTGAAGGGATGTCCCTGGATGTCCCTGCCTAACTGAAGGTGGGTGAGGGTCACAGGCCTGTTTCGGTCTCACAAGGTCAGCAGAAATCAGGACCTCAGGACTGTTGTCCCAGAGCTGAATAGTGGTGCACGCTGTGCCAAAGGGCAGAGCAGCATTGTCCCTGAAGTGAAAAAGGCATCTCTGGAGGTCTGTGAGGACTCAGGCAGGATAAATCCAGGTTGAAGGGCACATTTAGGGCTGTGCTAACCTCAGTGTTTAATGATTTTTTTCTTATCCCTGGCAAAGGGATATACAGGGACCTGGTAAAGCCCAACTGGGTGGGGTCAATAAGGTCCAAGCCCTGCTGTTGTACCCAAAAGAGGTGTTGGGGTGGTGGGGAACAGGGGCCTGAGGGGTCTCTGTGAATCTGGACCCCATCAGCTCTGGTGTGTGGGTATGGGCAGGTCTTGTTGCTTTCTGGGATGCCAGCTCTTCAGGGTAAACGTGAGTCTTCTTGCTGGCTGGAAGATGGAGTCCCACCCCAGAGGAGCTCTTGGGAACCTGCTTTGTGTGTCTCAGTGAGAGGGCAAGCCCCCAGAGTGCTTTGCACCTGCAGCCCCACGCTTGCAGGAGCATCCCCTGCTCTTGCAGTCCTCCTGATGCCTCCTGGCCCCCATGGCTCTTCAGCTGTGCCAGCTCACTGTGGTTCTCTTGGTCTTTGTCAGCAGCATGTTTAGTATCTCTGTGGCCATCGTGCTTCCTGACATGTTTTCTTTTCCCCCGTGATTTTGAGAATGGCATTCATTTCTTTGTTGAGGAAGGAGAGGGAAAGGTCATCCCTTGCTAGCAACTCATTAAAGCAAAACAATGGAAAGAACAGCAAATGGGTTCTGGGACTCGCTTCTCCAGGCATGTGTGAGGCTGCCTTTTGTCAGTGTAGGAGAGGGGCATCCATGGAGGTGGTGGCATTGCAGGGAGGCTCTCCCCACCCCACCACCCAAACCGATTCAAGGCATCACTGGAGGACCTCAGTGTGTGTCAGAGCTTTTTTTTGTTTGGTGTGTTTGTGTGTGTGAGCGCAATGTACATTCAGCCCTGCTGTCACTAAAAAAAAAAGTTTTAATGAAAATCTTCTCATTCCCTCCTCCCAGGCTCCCCGGCTTGGACCAGTTCTGTTTCTTTCATATGGGAGGCAGCTGCATTTGTCTCAATAATTGTGTTTCCCTGTTGCTGTGTACTGCTGAGGACTTGGTGAAACAATGAAGATGTGAAGCATTTCTCTTTCCCAGGTCTGGCTCTGGGGGTTTGGTTTTGGCGACATTATGTCCTTCTTTCTCTCCAGGATGCCCATATGGGGTTTGAAGGCTATCTGGCATTTGGCAGGAAAGACATTGCTTAAAGCTGATGGTTGTGCTCAGAGTGATGCTGAGAAGGAAGCACTGCTCTGTGCCTGTGGTACCTCTCGGGATCACTTGCTTAAGTCCACTGCCCGTTCCAATGGAAATGGTCATGGAGGGGGCCCAGCTCCTGTGTTTCAATGTTTCAGTGTTTCAAAAGGGGCCTCCAGATCCCCAAAAAACACCTCGTGGCCTGTCCCAGTCCCATCCTACCAGCTGCTGGCTGGGTAGCCATGGTGTTTCATGAGGGAGTGTGGGGAGCTGCGCTGTGGGCAGAGGCTGCTTGGGGCCCCTACACCCCTGTGGTTCATCACTTGTTCATCACCTCTCGTGCCCTGTCCTCTCTAGGACCTCATTGCACACCCACCAGCCCCCGGAGGTGGGAAGTGCAGCACAGCCAGGACAACCTGCCCGAGGCACTGGGCCCAGAGCAGCACAGGAATTCCCCCAGTTTAAGGTGGGACACTTCATTGCACTGGGAAGGTGGGCCAGGTATGGGGGTCTTGGGCATATTGCCAAAGCAGGGCTGGGAGTGCAGACGGAGCATGGCTGGCATGGGGCAGGTGGGGCATGAGGGGCATGGGCGTGGGGCTGCATCTGGTGTGGGGCAGGTGGGGCATGAGGGGATTGCGAGTGGGGCTGATGTGGGACACAAGGGGCACTGGGGCTGGTGTGGGGTGGGTGGGGACAGGGAGCAGGGGAGGCACCTCACGGGTTCCTCGGAGTTCCTCCGTGCTGGAGCCCACGAGGGCTGACCTTGCTGACACGGAAGGGTCAGGGTGTGAGGGCAAGGAGCGACTTTTGGGAACGGAAGAGTTGTGACCCCCGGGGCCAGGGCATCCCTCGGGGGTCGGGGCCGGGGTCGGGACCTGGCCGTGCATCCCCCGGGGCCGGGCTGTCCTTCCAGGCAGCGCGGAGAGGTGGCAGCAAAGGCCCTGGGACGGGGGTCGCGGGGACCTGCTGCCGCAGCCGCGGGGTCCCGGCCCGGGAAGGATGCGCGTCCCCCGTCCCGATGTCTGCTCCCACCACGGTCCCACCACGGTCCCACACTGCACCGAAGTCCATCTCTAGGTCATAGCATCGGAGAGTGCTTTTGCCCACTTCTTTAAAGAACATCTGGTCCGTGCTCCTTGAAATCTTTCTGTCCGACCTGACCTCGAGCACTGCCAGGGATGGGGCATCTCCAGGGACACTCACCACAGGCTCAGGGATCAGAATCTGCTTCCAGGACTGCATGAGCATTTCTGGCCCCTGCTCCAGTCTGGGGCTGCCCCTCTGTGCCCAGGCTGTTGGAATCCCATGAGAACAGCTTGTGAGACTTCAGGACTTGTCAAAGCTGAAGTTGAACCCTTGTCCCAGGCTGGCTGGGTGCCCACAGCCCAGCCAGCCCTAATCTGGGACTGTACACTGCCCATGTTTAATGAGGTATTGTGTACGGATGTGTCCGGCTGTGTGTATGCACACGTTGTGGGCTCTGGGTGTCTCGCTCAATGTTTGCAGCAGTCTGTTAGTGAGTTTGGGCATCTGGGGCTGTTTCCCCTGCCTGATTAAATATTTCCCCAGAAGCAAGTTTGTGTAGCCGAGGATCTTACCGCATGTGTCGGTGTCTGGACGGGGAGGAGCTCACAGCTCTCCACGTGTGCAGAATTTGCACAGTATCTGTGCATCATGCTGGGCTGTCCAAGTTGCTTCCTCCACCGTC
The DNA here is from genome assembly GCF_014805655.1 of Passer montanus. Classification (NCBI taxonomy): domain Eukaryota; kingdom Metazoa; phylum Chordata; class Aves; order Passeriformes; family Passeridae; genus Passer; species Passer montanus. The sequence continues at coordinate 15,828,440 of NW_024373256.1, read as the reverse complement.
AGCATATGCTGAGTGATGGCAGACGGGTGAGTGGCCAAGGAATGGCCAGATCAGTGCAGAACAGGATGGGCTTCCCCATCAGTGGTGGGCAACAGTGGGGACCAACACTGCTCGTGGCTATTCTCTCTCCTCAAGGGCATGTGGAGCCCAGCCTGGACACTATCCTGCATCCCATGGCCATGGAAGGAGGACAGGGCATCCCTAAAGCTTGGATGCAGCATCAGAGATGAACCCATCACTTGCAGTGAGGTGCTCTGTGAGGGGCTGCTGGCAGCTGTTGTGGCCCTGGGCCAGGCTGTGCCTCAAGTCTGGCTGGGCCTCCTCTAACTCAAGTGGCTCTACGGTTCAGGAGACACCCCCACTGCCCAAACAGCACATGATAGAAAAGGCAGTGCCTGTGTGACACTCTGTTCCCATGTCTCTTCCCTCCTGCTCTCCCTGCCTCCATCCCGAGGAGTGTCCCTCCAGCTGGGTCAGTGCCTGCATCATCCTGCAGGCCCTGCAGGGCGCAGGGCTGGCAGCCACAGGAGGTGGGAGGATCACAGCCTCCTGCACATGTGCTGTCCAACCTGTCAGCACCTCCGTGAGGCAAAGCCGGTGCTGGCTGGGGATGTGCCCCCCAGCTCTCTCCCTTTGTCATGAAGAGCTAAGCATGCGTGCCAGAAAGCTCACCCTGTGGTAGAAGCCATCCATCTCCTCTGGAGCTCAGCATTCCCTCCTTGCTCCTTGGCCGCAGGGGTTTTTGGCTGCAGATATTTACCGAGCAATTTGCATCCAATTACAGAAGCCTGAAAGGCTGGGAGGATTTTCCTTCTAGTTTCTCGCAACCAAAGCCAACTTGTCCGAATTACAACCTAGGAAGCATCTCATTAGTGGGGAGTGAGGTCTCCAAAACATAGAGTGCTTGGAAAACACTGCCAGAGGCATAGGAATGTGGGCTGGCTGGCAGGCGAGTTGGTGAGGAGCCTGTTTGGTCACCATCTTCTCTCACCCACGGTAATTTTCCCCATCTTTTCTTCTGTGGCACCTGAGTGGAGAGGAGATGGGATTTTGGAGGCTTCCAGCTCATCACATCACTTCCCTATTCCCACTTTGGTTCAAAAGGTGTTTGATTTTGCTGGGCTGAAGCATGAACTGATCTTCCCACCCATTTCTTTTCCCTCCAGCTTCTCCTGCCTTTCCTCTCAGCTGTGTAGTGTCACCCCAACCAGGAGGTGAAGATCTAGGAGCAGAGTCATGGGAATGATGGTTACAAATGTTTAATCACATTAGTGGAAGTAGGATCCTCAGCAGCATCTGGCTGGTCTGTCTCTAGTGCCATCCCAAGAGGCGGGGGCACATCCCTCACCCAGCCTCATGGACATCTGCTCCCTGGTGTGGCTGTCCCAGGGGGACTTATGCCAGAGGCACCTGTGTGGAGCCTGCATAGCCCCAAAACTTGCTGGAGGCTTTGTCTCAAGTGGGATACAAGCTGGCACAGGGGCGAGGATGTGGGGAGGAGGCGAGGCAGGATCCAAAGTGATCTGGTGACTACCAGCTGCAACTGCAGGGGAGCTTTCTGCCAAGGTTTGAGAATGGGAGAGATCAGGGAAGTGCAGCTGGCAGTTGTGCCTGGGCTTACATGGCTGCGAGGTGACTCCTATGCCAATGATTTAATGCCCTTCCAAAAATACTTCCCCAGATACAGTTTGCAAGCAAACTGCTGAGCTAGCTTGTACCAGCGCTGGGGATGGTGGCAGACACGGCTCCAGTGCCCTCCTCCCACCCAGCGCTTGGGGTGTGCCCACACAGTGCTGGCAGGACTGAGGGCACCTGTGTTTTGAGTGGCATGGTGGGTGTGGGAGCCTGTTCCCTGGCTGCCTCCCTGTCCCAACAGAGCCTGTGGGTGCTGGTGGGGAGCCGCACCATGACCCTGGCTCCTGGCCCATGTGGGGAGGGGTTTGTGCTCCCCTGCCATGGCACCATCTGCTCCCTGAGCTGCTGGCCAGGCTGATGATCCCTGCCCGCCTATCTCCCAACCATCCTCAGCTGCCTGGTGCCTGGGCAGGAGGATCTATGTGGGCTCTTGCTGCTGACGTGAAGGTGGCTATTGAGCAGCCCTGGTCTGCTCCTGGCATCACGTCACCTCTGCCAGCATCTGGGTGATAGCATGCACTGTCTGCACTGTCTCTTATGCCATCAAGAGCCCCTCCTTTTCTTGCCATCTCGGCAGCTGCCAGGCTGTAGCTTCTATTTCAAGGTTGAATTTGATGAGCTCCAGCTTCCAGAGGGGTGATCTTGTAATGACTTTCCAAATGAGTGTCACTCCTGTGTCCTCCATGGCTGCGGGTTAGGATGGACACAGCTCCCTCAGCACAAGGGGATGGGTAAAGCCAAGCTGCCTGCACTAGCTCAGCCACCCTGCCCCCACACCACACCAGCCCCATTGGCAGGAGAGCTGCTGGGTTCCTCTGCTGTGATGTGCTTCCCAGGGAGCCAGGCTGGCAGCATGTGGGCCCCCACATCCCCAGGACATCCCAGTGTTCTGGTTCCGGGCTTCAAAGTGCCTGAGCCCCTTGACATGACCAAAGTGAGTTTGGAAGATGAGCAGCTCCTTGCTCCCCATGAAGAACATGTCCCACCATGGGAAGATGAGGTGTTTCCACCAGAGGAAGCTGCTCCTTGCCAGCAGGACAGGTGGGAGAGGGTGGCTGGCCCTGCAGACACGGGATTCGGGTCTCCTCACTGTCCCCGATGAGCCCTTCTGTGTGGATGAATCAGAACCTCCTTTCCACAAGCCACTCCTGCCTGTCCCTGGGGGCTGCCTGCCCTTTGTCACTGCCCATGGCACTGCCTGTCACTGTCCCCGGCCAGGCAAGGCAAGTCCCCTGCAAGCCCATCCTGCACAGCCACTCCCAGTGGCACACCGTGCCCTGTGTCCTGTCTGGCCTTGCTGCTGGCACCCTGGGGATGGCCACCCACCACTGCCCTGGCCTGCAGCAGTCCACAGCTCCAGCACACCCGGCTGCCCGTCCAGCCTGCCAGCCCCGGGCAGCCCCGGGTCTTTGGGCAGCCCTGCCTGCTGTCCCTGGGGGCTGGGGACAGTGCGGGGGGCAGAACGCCCCCCAGGTGGCAGGGGGCTGACAGGAGGAGTGGGAAGGGGGTTGGGAGGCAGGGCAGCCCACCGCCCGGCTCGGCTGCGCCGGTTCCCCTCCCCGGCCCCACCAGCCCATTTATTACCCCTCTGCCATTCATCGGGCCAGACAGATGCCCCCAAATAAATACCCCCAGACAATAGGGTGGGAGGGGCCAGCGAGGCTCCTCATGAATAAACATGAGGGTATTTGGACACAGTTTCCTCTCTTCGCAAAATGGGACCGATTGTGTGGCAGGCATTTAAAATTCAGCCGCGGTCGGGCTGTCTTCCAGTGTCCCCGAACTGCTGAGGTGCTTCATTTATTTCATAATTTCCCCTCCTCCCCTCTCGGCGACAGACCTGGCTCTTTTCACGCCTTGTCCTCCCTCTTTATTTCCTTCTTGCTCCCTTCCTTTATTTTTTTTTTTAAATCTTCCTTCCTTTTCCTACTCCTTGTCTCTTTCTCTCCTTGGCTTTTGTGCTGGGGGCCATGACGAATGGCTCAGAAAAGAGGGTGCTGTGAGAAACTGGGGCTGCTGCTGTCAGAGTGGGTGGTGAGGACTTGGTGCTCGAGGGGGGTGGAAGGGGTCTGCCTGAGAGCTCCCGGCTGGGGCTCCCACACGGGGCTGGGGGGGGGAGGCAGCGGGGTGATGGGGGATCCCAAGGGCTTTGCTGCCTGGGGGCTTGGAAGGACAAGGATCGGGTTCCCTGCCTGTCCCTTGCCTGTGTGGAGACAAGCTTGCAGTGCCCACCCCAGCACATCCAGAGTGGGCTCCATGCACAGGAGGGAAAGGTCTACCCTCCTGTATCACCCACTGGGGGTGAAAAGCAGCCCTGGTGGTGCTGGAGCACCCAAAATTTGGGAGATGCAGAAGGAAGAAGGAGATACTTGTCCAGGCCAGGGCAGACCCAGTTTTGGTGGGAATGAGTTTGCTGGACCCCTGACCTGTTCCCATGCCTGGACAGCCCAGCAACACTGGTCTTTAGATCCAGAATGAGTGGCTTTTTGGGGACCTTGGACAACAGCATCCCCACTGGGGTTCCTGCACCTCAAACCCACACATGCTGCTCGGTCCTGGAGTAAAGGTAGAACCAGAGCAGCAACAGAGAATGGAGGGGTGGGAGCACCAGGACATGGCCAGCAGTGTGGCTCAGCATTCCAGGAGACCTGCCAGCACCCTGGTGTTTCATCAACCAAGTGCTGAGGTCCTGATGCCATGCACCCCTGGGAAAGCCAGAAGATGTCCATGCATGGGACAGCTGCAGAGTTTGTGGAACCTCCTGAGCTCCTTGCTGTGCTGCTGGGGCTTGGCAGGAGGATGTGTGGATGGGCAGAATCCCGTGTCCATCCTGCCCCCAGGGCTCTGCAGGCTGGGATGAGCATCACCCGGCACTGGGAGCTGCAGAAACTCCCTGGACAGCTCTGGTGTGTCACTCTATTGGGAGAAAGCATCTGCCTACCCCTTCCCCACCTCTGGGATCCTCTGCCTGAAGGCCAGGCAAGGAAAAAGGGAGTTTCTATCCAAGGGCTGATAAGAAGCACACTTCAAGTGAGGTGTCACCTGCCAGACCATCTGCCCCCTGGGACCTGGCTGGTAGGAGAGACCAGGGCCATGCTGGCAGCAACAGGTGCTGGTGGGGACGGAGGACACCACCAGCTGCAGCTTGGGGGTGGGCAGAGCCTCCATCCAAAGCCCTGGGGGCTCTCTGTGTCTGGGAACTCCGAGTGTGGCTTCCTTAGCTCATGAGAGAACACGGAGTGGGGGTCTCAGCCAGACCTGAGGGGTGTCACTGTGGATGTGGGTGCTCTCTGCCGGGCATTGCCCAGCGCCACCGCCCGCCAGGGCTGCCTGCCCCTCTGTCCCTCTGCCCCTCTGTCCCTTGTGTTCCTCTGTCCCTGTGTCCCTGTGTCCCTGTGTCCCTGTGTCCCTGTGTCCCTGTGTCCCTCTGCCCCTCTGTCCCTCTGCCCCTCTGTCCCACTGTCCCTCTGTCCCTCTGTCCCTCTGTCCCTCCGTCCCCCTGTCCCTCCGTCCCTCTGCCCCTCTGTCCCACTGTCCCTCTGTCCCTCTGTCCCGCCGTCCCGCTGTCCCGCTGGCCGGCACGGCAGCTGCAGCCCATGGGGGCCGGTGCTGGCAGGCTCGGGCAGCGGGAGGGCTCCTGCATTACAATCCGGTACAATCTGTCCCCCTTCCTGCTGCCCAGCAGTGTAGGAGACGGTTACTGTTTAATCCCATTTGACAGCTCTTTCATCATCTGCCTGCCTCCCTCCAGCTTCCCGTGGCTCCTCCAAGGCTCCTTTGTGGCCGTAATCAAAGCCTGGTGAGTGATGGCTGCTCAAGGCAGGGAGGAAGGGACAGTGGAGCGAGGGTGGCTCACCCGCGGGGGGGCATGGCCTGGCCGCAGCTCGGGGAGGGGCACGGCGGGATCACAAGGTGTGGGGCCTTTGCTGTCAGGTCCTGCAGGTGCAGCTGTGGGTGGTGGCTCTGGGAGCTGGGCTGCATGGAGAATCCCCAGTGCTGTGAACTGGACCAGATGGAGCATTCCTAGTGCTGGGAACTGGCCGGGATGGAGCATCTCCAGTGCTGGAAGCCAGAGTGAGCATCCACAGTGATCAGAGCTGGGCTGAACTGAGCATCCTCAGTGCCGGGAGCTGGTCTGGATGGACCATCCCAGCGCTGGGTGCCAGATGGGACAGAACATCCCCAGTGCTAGAAGCCATGCTGGTGGGATCATTCCCAGCCACAGTCAGGGCAGCAGGGCTGGTGTCCGGGCAGGCAGGGCCAGGCAGTGGGTCAGTCTCCCTGAGGGGCAGAGAAGCAGGTCTCGTCCCGCAGCCTTCTCCCACACACCCTCCAAGCACCCTGTGGCCCTGGGGACATGCTGGCTCACAACTCCCGTGTGCCTTTCACACCTGGCACGTGATGGTGGCCCTGGAGGAGCATGGCAGCTCTCTCCCCATGACACGGAAGACTGTGTGGGAGAGATTTTGGTGGAAGTTGCTTGGGCAGCACAGCTTCCAGCACAGCATTGCTGGCACATGGCTCACATGGGGGTGACCCTTGCTGTGCCACGGCAGCTTCTGCCATGCCCCTCTGAGAGCTGAGGACCTGGCTGCTCCCAGACAGGCTGGCGGCAGTCAGGGCAGGCTGGGACAGGTGAAAGGGCCTCTAAGGGGTCCCTGCTCTCCACATTTCTGTGAAACTTGGGAAATCTGGCCCCAGACTTGGTCTGAAAGCTGTGTGGGTGGCAGGCCCCCTCTGGAGGTTTTTGGCTAGAGAAGAGGAGCCTGCAGTCTGCAGGGTCACCCACAGCTTCCTCTTGCTCAGCTCTTTCTGGACTGAGACTCGGTTTCTGTGCCTTGGCTTCCCCCAGTGCTGACCAGTGCCACGCCAGTGCCACAGTGATGGAGCCACATGGGTATTCAGGGACTGGGGGGAGATACCCTCCTGCTTCCATTCATGCTTCTGGCAGGGATTCAGTACTCACCAGTGCTGCCAGGGAATGCTCCCCATCACCAACAGCCTGGCCCAACCTCGCTGTGATTTTTTTTTTTGTGGTTTTCAATAACATTAAACTTTTGGCTGAATTGCAAAGCATCTGAAGAGCAGTATCTCTCTCTACAAGGACTTGGTAGTGCTCTGCACTGCAGAGTTTCCCTGCTCAGCAACAATGAAGTAGGGAAGCAGGAGAGGAGCCCTCAAAAACCACAACACTGTGGCCCAAGGCAACTTCCCCTGAGTCCCCTTGGCTGAGGAACACCCTGATTCCCTGAGGAGAGAGCCTGCCCGACCTTGGGTTATCACCTGCACTGCAGCTGGGTGACAGCTTTCCCAAGAACACATGTTCCCTCATAAACCCTGGCTCTGCTTATCTCAAAGGGCACATCCGACAATTAGCTTATCTGCTGTGAAAGTGAGGAACGGCTTTGGATATCTGCCTGGCTTCCGCAGGCCTGGGAAAAACACAGGGGAAAGAGCCCCTGGAAGAGCGAGGCACATCCTCGGTTGTCCTGTAAATAAAGTGACTGCACTCCGAGCGTGCCGCAGACGGACTCCATGTGCTCAGGGTGGGGAGTGGAGATGCCCCTGACTCTTAGGGATGTTCAGTGCTTCCTGCTGAGAAACCCTGCCTGCAGCTGCTGCCAGCTTTGCCAGACCATCCCAGGGTGGGTGGCAATTTTGTGCCAGGTGGATTGCAGCCTCCAGTTAAATTTTTGGGGGAAATTTCAGCTGGAGACCATGGCTCTTTCCAAGAATGGGGAAAAAGGAAAAAATAAAGGATTTGTTCTCATTTAAAAATTCTGTCTTTGAAGCAATTTGGCAAGTAGAGAGGGAAGAGAGGCTGAGCTTCATCTTGTGTTCCTGGAATATGCTCAAATTTGACCACGCTAGAACACTTTATTTGGGAAAAAATGTGGTTAGCATGAGCTCGGTGCAAACCTCTTCCATAGGAGCAGCTCCCGTCACAGGGCATAGGTTTGCCACCACCCAGCTCCTGGGCAAGAGGGTGCCAAAGCCAAGGGTCTCCTGTGTCCCCACCAGTGTCATGGGGGTCAGAGGCATGGCAGAGGGAGCTGCAGCCCAGTTTGCTCCATCTACTGCACGCCATGCAGGGCCGTGCTCTGCCTGACTGTTTTCAGTGATTTACACCATTTTTCTCCTGTCCTGTAGCAATCCTCTGTGAGGCAGAGAAGAGCAGGCACGTTTAGCCAGCCCTGTGCAGTGTGATCACACTGTCCCCTGTGCAATGTTCTGCAGCCCCAAGGATGTTTCTCCTCCCTGCCTGGCCCAGGACATGTCATCCCTCACTTGGAGAGCAAATTAAGAATTGGTTAAGTTAATTTGCTGCAGATGATTGTTTGAAGAGCAAATAACCAAAAAAGCTGGTTGAAAGCCCAATTTTCCTCCCTCCTGGAGACTTTCTGGAAGACTTTCTGGAGCTCCTTTCTCCTGGAGGCTTTCCGGAAGGTGGCTGGTGCCCCATGCTATGCCCTGAGGAAGGCCTGGGCTGCCTTTGGGGGGGAACTTCAGTTGGCTTTCCCCCCACCCTGCTCCTCCTGCTCTCCCCAAAATTGCACCAAGAAACAAGTATATTGTTTGCAAGCTAAAAACTAGAAATGATTTATATGTTTATAAGCCCAGTTCTGGCTCCATTTATTTTGGCAAAGGAATTGTTTGCATCTTTGCAGAATTCCTTCACCAAAACCACTCATTAGATATGAATTTCAAAACAGCCAGAGGGAGCGGGTGACTCAGGGGAATTAGCAAATGGCTTCTCAAAGACTTTTACGTCAGGGACAGCAGCTTAATTCCAGATCTCAGTGCCAGTGGCCCAGAAGACATTGTCATCTCGTGTTGGGTCAGTGACTGTGAGTCAACCAGTGCATTTGAGGACCTTGATCTTTGGCTCCGAGCTGGCAGGTGTCTTCACCATGAGAAACTTCAGCCAAGGGAGAAGCCAGAAAAGACAGGAGGAAAAGGATTGCATCAATGAACCTTCACTGGACATGACAATATCAACTACAGGAGCTGACAGAGGAATGTTTTACCATAGCTCTTTCACTCCAGTGTGAAGATCTGGGAGTTTCTGGAAAGGACATTTGGGGAGGGTCAGCCTTGAGGTGTGAAGATGGGACGAGTGTGACCACTTGTGCCTCTGCTGCGGGTTTAAAGACCACCTTGTTTTTCACCTGGAAATTGTTAAGAAAGTTGTGCATGGAGATGATTCCAGTTATCACTTTCCTCCTTCAGACAAAAACTCACAAAGCAACCCGTGGGTGTGATGATGTCCCATCACCTTGTCCTGGCAGAGCTGCTTGACTTGGGCTGGCGCTGGGGATGGGAGGGGCTTCTCAGGCTGGTTTAGCAGAGGAGATGTGTGCAGGGAGGACGTTGCTCTGTGATGGCACCGTGGGGGCTATGGACAATTTCGGTGCCCTCAGAAGCATCTGTTTGGGGCAAGGGTACAGGCATGACTTTTGTGGTAGAAGGTCTGTGAGGAGTGAGAGTGGCTGAGGTCCCCCTGGTCAGAGGGGAGTCGTCCACCCTGGGCCAGGCAGCCTGGATTACCAGAGGTGTCCTGTCCTCTGAACCTCCATGGGTACCTGGCACTGGTGTCCCCAGCCTCCGTGTCACCTGCTTTCTCTGGAGGCATAGCTGGAGCTCTGGCAGGCAGCATGCCCTGCAGCAGCTGGTCCGTATCCACGTGCATCAGGAAGTTCGTGGTGCCACCAGGCTCCTGGTCTCCATCCCCACTCTGCCCCAACCTGCCCTGCGCCCCCGCCCTGCTGCTCTGACTCGCTCCCGAGCCAACCTTGCTCCTTGTCTCACAAGCAGAGATCAAAATAAACTCAAGTGAAGGGTCCTTTAACTTTCTCTACTCGAGTGAAAATAAATGCGCTTTCCCCACCACCCAGCCCTGTAAATTCCCTGCACTGTGAAATATCTTCCAGATATAGTAAAGAGACGGCTTTCGACTGTTTTTTTTAAACATCTTTAACTGCTGTATATATTTCCAGGGAGACGTAATAAGCGCTACAGCTAATTTATCTGCATGTACTGTAAATATTTTCAGGAGATAGCAGAAAGGATTTCAAACACATGGCTGGGAGTATTGGCACACAGCATAGGCTGGGTGGGAAGGACACCTTTAACCATTTGCATGCCATGTCCTTTCCCTGTGCTCCTCTCTGTGCCCCCAGCGCAGCATCTCCTTGCCAGCCCAGGGCTGTCCTTCCAGCTGATGTCCAGCCAGATGTTTAGTTTGAACAGGGTGTTGAGGCTTGTTCTTCCATTTGATGTTGTAGTCCTTGCTCTGGGGCCACTGGGAGCTCAGCTGGGAGTCGCTGGGAGTTTCCCTCCTGACCTACTACCCATAGCCATGCCTCAGTCCCTATACCCCTGCCCACGTGCAACCTGCTGCTACAAGCACAGGACAACACTTGGGAAGAAAAAATCCTGCTTGGGCATCTGAGTTCTTGCAGTCTCAACAACCTTTGGATTTCAGCAGAGGTTGCAAACCCATGGTGGGGGAAAACCAGAGTGCCCAGTTACTTTCAAGCGCTGGCCTCTGTGCTTTTGACCCCTTGGCCCTTGGGAGATGTGAGTTCTGCAGAGGAAGGAGGCTTGGTCCACCAAGAGCCCATTCTCAGGGTTCTCAGGTGTGATGGGAGAGACCCAGGTGATGGAGAGCTGGGGGAGCAGAGGGTGGCAGGGTGCAGGCACGTGTGTCTCCTGGGGGAGCAGCTGCCAGCAGCTGCAGAGGTTCCTGTCCATCCCCCAGCTGCCTGGCCACAGGGGATGCAGCAGCAGGCATCTGCTGGAACACAGCCCACCAAGCACCCACAGCCTGACTCCTGGCATGGTGACTCCTGGCTACACACCCCACTCGTGACCACATCCATAGTGCTGGGATCCTCTGGGGACCATAACCCTGTTTTGGGAGAGCTCTTGCAGGGATGGGTGAGATGGGGGTCCAATGGCCACCTTCACTCTTCCTGTGCCCTGATAGTCCCCAGCAACTTCTGTGGGAGACAGTGACTTTTCCAGAGGAAGGTCTGGAGAAGGAAGTCCTGGGGTGCTGGCCTGGGGGAGCAGAGGTCTTTCATCACACAGCCAGTGTTTGGTGTCAGCAGGGAACCATGCTAAAAGCACATTCAATTCAAAGCCTGTTATTAAGCAAACCCAGCTCTGGAGCACGAACAGCCTGTCCTGAAGCTGTGGGTCACCGCAGCCAGGCCAGTCACCCTGCTGAGGGGTCTGCTTGCCAGACTGCTCCCGCTCCATCACAGCCCTCCCCTCTGCTGCAGGCTCACCACAAGCTCCTGCCTCTTGGCTGGTGGGGGTGTTTTGGCCAAGGCAGTCTTTTCCCTGGGATTCTCCTGCAAGAAGTCCACTCCTTCACCCTGGCAGCTTGCTCTGTCCAGACCATACCGTGGTTAGGAGTCCTGGGGGTATCTGGGGCTCCCAGCCCATCAGCTGGGATTTCCCCAACTGTTTGCACAAACCCTTGAGATTTTGGGACTTCTCTCCATAATCTGAGCACTACAATCCAGGCATTTAGTGGGCATGGATCTAATCCAGACTAATTCCAGACAGGCTGCAGTCCCTTTGGCTGGTTCCAAAGCATCACCTAAGTTGTGGATAGAACAGTTCCTCCCACCAGCTGAGGCTGGACAACAGGCTAAGACTGTCAGGGCAGGAGAGCTGCCACAGCCACTGGGAGGAGAGCCCAGGCAAGATGAGTCTGGCAGCAGGCATGGATGCACTGGATGCATCATCCAGGCAATCTGCTCCCCGGGCTCCTGTCCCCGTGGTGTAATTTAATGCAGAATAAGGACAAGACGTACCTATTGGTTTGGAGCCCAACTGAAAAGCCACAAGAAGGAGATAAAAGCCTTTAAATGCTAAGCCTGTCTAAAGAGACAATAAAAGGCAAATGTCTTCCCAGCTTTATGTCCATGTCTTTTTACTTGATTTATGGACTTTTTGCTATAATCCTTCATGCTTTCTGACTCTTCAAGTTGTTCAGCTCTTGTAAAAGGCCTGTGGAAGCAAACTGCATCATCCAGGGGACTCGATATCCATCCCTAAGCCTCGGCTGATCCTGTTGTGGGGTCCAGTTTAGGATCTGCAATGGTCTTTGCCTGATGCCCCATAGGGTAGAGAAGCCCAGGGTGAGTCCTGATGCTATAGCACAAGGCACAGAGGGGGTTTTGTGGCCACAAAGAGGAAAAGGCAAGCAAAGAGAAAGGACCCAAATGTTTCCATTCAGCCTCTGGGTGAGCAGCAAGATGTTTGGGAGCTGGATCTACAAAGAGGATCCAGATGCGGGGAACCGCAGCTGCTCCCTGTGAGTGGAGCCTGAATGCTTTTGGGAATGTGGGGTGGAAGGCTGGCAGGGGGCAGCCCCGGGGCTGGGCGGCTGCGGGAGCGGGGAGTGGGAGGAAGCCATCCCCACACACCCAGCGTGTGTGGATCTGGAGCTAATCAGCCTGACACAGGATGCTTGGGTGTCTGCTGGGGCCGGGCTATGAAAGCAATTGCTCTCATTAAACGTTTCCCTCCTCTGTTGCATTCGGAAGTGAAGCTGTGAGCCCAAATGTCCTCAGCTGACTCTCCTGGTCCTCCTGCCCCCTCTGAGGGGAGGAATTGACTGAGACGTGGGGACTGGTGCAGCTGAGCAAGAGCACATGTGCCTTCACATCACACACTGCAGGTGCCCCCCGGCCAAGTCCCACAGCTCAGGGCACCAGCTGTGGCTCTGGGCAGCTAAGCAGCTCTGAAACTGCATCCTCTCAGGTGCAATGATCCCTCTGAAGCTGTGAGACATCTCTTCCCTTTGTTCTTTCCAGAGCAGCTCCTGTTGCAAGAGGAGCAGCTGCAGGGTGTATGGTGGTGAGGGAAAAGGGATGGAATGGCACTGGGAATGGTGGGGAGCAGCTCTGGGCTGGGGGCAGTGGTGGAGTGCAGTTCTACTCAGCGCCTGCTCCTCTGCTGGAGGTAGAAATTGTCCCAGCTGGCTGGAAAGGTGCTGGATACCAGGGAGAGGAGCAGCTGATTGTGGTTCTCCCGGGGCACCTCGGGGCACCCCTGCTACCTCCCAGCAGCTGGTGGCCCTGCTGTCCCCCAGCCTTGCTCCTGATGGGCACAGCAACCCTGAGAGCGGCATGAGATCACTGTGTGGGCACAGCCTGCCTTTGCTGTGCAGCACCCTGGGAAGGCCAGGCATGTCCTGTAATTTCCCCTGCCCACAGCCCAGACCACAACCAGTGATGCCCAGTGATGCCCTCCTCAATCCACCAGACACATTTAATTTTCATTTCTGTGCAGGCAGCAGCACTTCTGTTTGGTGCCCATCTCCAAAATCTTCAGGTACCAGGTGGGAGTTCCGTGGCTCCAGATGGTGACTGTGTCTCTGCCCTGCACTCCTGCTCCAGGCCAGGCTGCCCCAGGACCCCCGGCTCGCACAGCCTTCCATCACCCCTCACACTTAGTGACAATTTGCAACAAACCTGGTGAGGGGGAAGGTTTGGGAGATCCTGAGGAGAGGGAGATATGGGCAAACAGAATTTGGCCTGTTCTTAAATGTCTCAAAAAAAAAAATCTTGCCTGTAAAAAAATTAGTAATTTTAAACCGCAGGCAAATGCTTCACATTCCTGAGCAATGCTGCCCTCTGTTTACTGCCCTTATTGTTCTCAATGAGCTGGAACCGTGGAAATGAATATTCGCTCTGACCCCATCCTTCGCCCTGAGAAAGGAAGCAAGAAAGGAGGAAAAAGAAGCAAAACTGCCGAAGGAAAACAGAGTCATTCTCCCCATGATTGAGTGAAAAAATAACATGGGAGCATGGAAACAGAGCTGCCAGGGCGCAGCAATTGATTTACAGCGGGATCTGGACGCCGGCCCCGCCGGAGGCTGCCGGCGGTGGCGGCCCGGGGCAGGGCCGGGCCCTGGCGGTGCTGCCGAAGGACCGGAGCATTTGAAGGGCAGCCCGGGCTCCCCCGCTTGGGTTAGCTCCGGCCGGCTGTGCTGCACACAGCGGGCACATGCCGCGGTGAGGGCTCCGCTCCGCGGGCAGCGCTCGGGGTCGGGGGCTGGGGACACAGAGCGGGGACACGCACGGGGGGCTGCTGAGGGACACGCCACGGGCCGCAGCGACAATGTGCAGCAGGAGTGACTGCGCTGGCTGCGGGAGCATCCGCTTCACCCGCCCGAGGACTCCAGGCCGCCCGAGGCCAGGGAGCAGAGACCTGCCCAGAACAGGACTCCAAGCCCCATCGCTTGGGTTTCTCTCCCCTAGTCACCCACCAGGCTGGGAAGAGCAGAGATGCCAGCCCAGTTTCGGGCTCTGTGCCAAACATCTCTCTGCCCACAGCAGCCAGTTCCTGAGATGGGGAGGGGACAATTTCTCTGAGTGCCAGGTCCCCCCAGCACCCATCACCAGCAGATCTCTCCAGAGGCAGCAGCGCATGCTGGGCTGCCCAGGGTGGGGGACCCGCCTGCCCCCACCACGAGTGAAGGCAGTGGCAGCTGGAAGGGGGATGTCCCCATCCCTCCTGTGCTGCCTCAGTTAATCATCACGTTGGGTAATTGCACGAGTGGCCGAGAGGGCAGGCCGTGAGCATCTGGCTGCAGGTGTGGGGCCGTGGACGGGCACAGAAAGCTTTTAACTGGAATAGGGTTACAGTCAGGCAGCCCAGCAATGCCAGGGATGCGAGGAATCCCCTACCTGCTTCAAAAGGACGCTTTCTTTATCGTCTAATTAAAAAAAGGGCAGTGGTGGGGGGGACTGGAGTGCACCTGTGCTGGCAAACACCCGGCCAAGAAAGGGGGGAGTGAGGGCCTGAGCAGGGAGCAGGAGTGAGGAGGGTGTGAAGGGACTGTGCCGGAGGGCAGTGGCAAAAGGACAAGGACTGGGATGGGTCAGCACCTCCAGGACTCCGTGGAACCTCTGCTGCCAGTCAGTTGTGCCAGGTAGCCCCTGCTTGGTTCCACTGCAGCAGGGCAGGGCACACAGTCTTTCCAGCTGTAGTCAGGTTGCCTTCATCCCCATGCAATGCCATCCCTCTGTCTGACAGGTCTAGAAAGCACCCCCACCGCTGATTTATTGGCAAGGTTTAATATTAATCTGTAGGGATTAATGCTAGCTGGGTAAGATGGTGTGAACTCTATGCCCTGACTCAGCTCCTGAGCAGTGCCCTGGACAAGTTTCACACTGCTCAGCTCTTCCTTTCCTTTTCCTCAGCTGGTGTTATTGGAGCTGTGTCAGGGAAGCTTATGTGGAGATCAGGAAAAGGTTCTTCCCCCAGAGGGTGCTGGGCACTGCCCAGGCTCCCCAGGGAATGGGCACAGCCCTGAGGCTGCCAGAGCTCCAGGAGTGTTTGGACAGCACTGCCAGGGATGCCCGGGGTGGGATTGTTGGGTTTGTTCTCTGCAGGGCCAGGAGTTGGATTGGATGATCCTGATGGATCCCTTCCGACTCAGGAGATTCTGTGATTATTAGATCAGAAGACTGTTTTAAAACTGATGTTTCAGTCAAAATGACTCCTGCAGTGAATCAGCCTCAGCAGCATCAAGGCAAAATTTCCAGTAGGAAAGAGCAATTAAGTTTAATGGCAGTGAACCCTGGCTTTAGGATTTGTATCTCAAAAGCTCCTTCTCCGTCTGGCTCTCTGTGGCTCCTGCTGCATCCAGTGAAAACAGGGCTGGGGGTGCAGCATCTCCCACCTTATTAGAGAGTGCGTGGGGATGGAGCAACCCTGAACTCTCCATCCTTTCACTGATTCCAGCTGAAATTGGCTGGTGACTGTTGCAGAGCTGGACACAGAGACATACCTGCACATACCATGAGTGCAGGAACTTTGAGTGCTTTGGAAACCAAGCCAAAAAAGAAAGGAAAAAAAAATGAAAAAGAAAAGGATGAAGCAGAGTGGAATCAAGCCGTTCATGTGCTGTGGGAGCAGTTTGGACTAAGAGCCCAGCACGGATTTAATGAGATCATTTCACACCTCTAATTAAATAGGTGCAAGTCTCTGCAAGGAGGAGGCTTTGGGCCCTGGGACACCCCAGGGGTTTGCAGGATGGAGAAGTCAGGGGTGGAGGAGAGAAGCTGTTTGCCCTGGATGCATTTGCTGGCTCTGTCTCTGGGGAATGGAGTCATCACTGAGTGCATGCATGTAACCCCAGAGGGGTTGCTTGTGTGTAGAGAACTGCCACATCCCACTTCCACGCTGGCATGCCACAGGGATGGACACCCCCAGATGTTCAGGGGTATGCTGGCAGCACCTTGCTGAGGCCAGGCTGGGGGAGGTTTCCACCTGCCAAGCCTCAGTTTCCCCAGCTGTGATGTGCAGGCAGGACCCTCGAGATGCACTGTGAGGAGCTGAAATGCAGCTGTGTGGGGAGCTGGCTCTTCTTACAGCCTGTCCCTCCCTGCCCCCCCCAACTGGGACATGGGTTTTCCTGGTGTCCCTAAAGGTTCTGCTTCCCCCCCTCACAAGTGGGAATTGGGTGCCATCCCGCTGACACCTGCAGCAGTGATGGATATTTCCTGTGGTCACAGCAGCCAGCACAGAGCCCAGGACAGGCAGTGGGATCTCACCCTTAGGAATGATGTCCCAGCCTGTGCCCACGCCTTGCAGGGCTGGATCTGGGTGAGGACACAGCTGGATGTTGAGGCAGCAGCATGCTGGGGGGTGCCTGGGTTTGAGAAGGCTCCTGGGCCTCCAGCAGCCCTCCCTTTGTCTCCAGAGCAGAGGGGCTTTGCTGTAGCTCCCGAGCCTGCGGCTGCTGCAGGTGAGCACATCCACTGCTTTGCTCTGCTCGTGGCACAGGGGGAAGGCAGAGCCCTCTGGGGACAGGGGTGGGAGGAGAAGAACGGGATCAAGGACAGCTAAGCCTTGAGCTTCACATGCTGATTCTACAGCTTTTGGCTTCACCTCACCTCCCCTCCCTGCCTGGCAGCTGGGATCTGCATGGACCAATGCCAGAAGAAAACAAACACCCTTCCAGCCTGTCATGGGGGGCAGTGAGGCAGGAGGGTGGGAGCAGAGTTTGGGGGCTGTGCTGGAGAGGAGCAGCCCTGAAGTCTGCACCGTGCAGGAGAGGAGCAGGTCTCTGGGTCATGAGGGAGATAAAGTTCCCCCTTTCCACTCACTGCACCCTAATGATGTGCACACTGGGCCCCTCTTCCTCCATCCCCCTTTTGCAGGAGCAGGAGTGGCAGGAAGTGATGTTCTGCCTTGGCAGCAGCATTGTGGGGGCATCGCAAGGTGGCATTGCACAGTCCTATCCATGCTGGAGTCTCACGGGAGCTGTGGCACAGCCGGGGTGCAGCCCTGCCACAGAGCTGTGCCGTGCCGTGCCGTCCACTTCCACCCCAGGACGCAGTGAAGGGACAAGCAGCCTCATAATCCCCCACAGCACTCCTCGAGGGGGATGACCAGGCTGTGTAAGGCAGCCTGTGTTGGTGCTGCCTCCAGACACTCCCCGTGCTCTTCAGATGTCCAAGGCAGAGCTTGCAAGGACTGTCCTCACGTTGTGATGGATCTGTGCCAGTAAGAGCTGCAGGCAGCTGGACATCTGCCCACATCGCCTCCCGCCAGGCAAGGTCTGGGATGTGCTTCCAGCCTGGGATTTATTTTAGTACCTAAGTCTCTTCCTGAGGCAGTGCAGCTCCTGGATTTTCAGTACACCCGCTCTGGCCAGGGGCCTGGCATGTTCCTGGCCCCTGCCCCTTGTCCCCACAGTGGGAAGAGAGCCAGTTCCCTGAACCCTGCCAGTCCTCCCCTGGGACAGCACACTGCTGCTGCCCTGTGCCAGGAGTGGCACAGTGCCTCCACAGCCCCCGCCTCACATGGGCAAACACACGGAAATCTGTCCCCAAATCCGCTGTGCCAGCTCCATCCTGGAAACACCTGCTCAGATCCCGTGAGCATGGCACTGTGCGAGCTGGCCCCTCCGGGCCCCTCGCGACCTGGCTGGCAGCTCCTGGCAGGCAGAGCCTGTGGCAAAGCTGACGCTGCCCTTCCTAAAGTTCTCTCTTTCTGTCCCTCTGTCTCCAGTGACAAAGGAAAGTTCTGGGAGAGGCTATGGACCCTAGCAGCTGCTGCAGCAGTCTGAAGCTGAGTTCAAATTTGGCTGATTTTCCACTGTTGTGATGGTCCCTCAGCAGGTCATGTCCCTGCTCTGCAGCGAGGCCCTGTGGCTCAGCACGATGGAGTCCGGGGTGAAGACAACAGATTTGGTTAAAACATCCCTCCTCTGAAACCTCAGCACTGGTAACAGCCTGGCAGAGCCCCTCATGGTGTCACCAGCTGCTCTGCACAGCTCCCGCCCAGCTCCCATGTGATGAGCTGTGCCCTTCCCTCAGGTTATTGCTTTGGCATGCTGCACCCACCCTTGCTCCAGCAATCTCAGTGTTGGCCACCATGGGCTTCCTGCACACCATCCTGCTCCTGCTGCTGCCTGCATCCTGCCTGCATCCTGCCTGCATCCTGCCTGGACCCTGCCTGTGGGCTGGCACCATGTTCTTCCTCCCAGGCCCCTCCGATGACACTGTGCTGGCACAGCCCCACTGCCTGGCACAGCATGGGGAGGTGATCCCGGCTGGACATACAGCTCCATGGTGTCCTCTGCTTGTCCAGAAGAGCTGTGAGAAGCTTGAGCCCAGAGGAGAACCCAGGGGTAGGGGGAGCAGGAGAAGGGAGGAGGGGGACTTTTCCCTCCTAATTTCAATAAACTAAATGAAAGGGGTGGAAAATTGGTATTTCATGCAAACCTTGGTGAGGGTTAAACCACTTCCAGATGCTGTCTAAGAAGGTTTTGCTCCAACCTGATCTGTTGCAGATAAAGCCAGAGACACTCCTGCCAGATATTTATTACAGAGCAGTGGAGTTTCCAAGCAGTGGCGTGATCCAGGTGGCATTTTGTGCCATGCTGTGCCTTAGAGGGAGCAGAGACCACTCAGACATGTCCCTCCCAAGGACAGCACTGAGCAGCCCTTGGTGCAGACAAGCTGGGGCAGGTGGCCGGGGTGGTGACAGTCCCGTGGGGGACTGGGAAGTGGCAGATGCTAACATGAGGGACCCCTTGTCCCTAGACACCACTCTGGCTTTACCCCCTTGCACCATCCCTTTTCAGCAGGACCATCCCCGGCTTTTCCCTCTGCTCCCAGTCTGACCTGCTCCAACCCCTCCGGGCTCTGCTCACCTCGGTGGCACCCAGTGGGCAGGCTGAGAAGACCTGGGAGGGTGATCAGATGTGACAGAGGGCTTTCCTTCCCATAACATGGGAGAGCAGGAGCTCCCTTGGTCATGGCCCTGAGTGAGGTCCAGGGCTGGCTCAGCAAAGCCCTGCAGCTCCCAACCCCACAGGCACCTTGTGCCCACCCCAGCAACCCCAGGATGGATCTTGCCACTGCACAGGGTAATTTTAAAGCTGGAGAAACTGAGGCATAGTCAGGCCAAGCATAGAAGATGAGCTGACTGCACTTCTGGGGCTGCTGCTCTGCTGCACGCCTGCCCATGCAGAAGACACGAGGGTCCCACGGCTGAACGCAGCTTTGGCGTGGCCGGCAGTGGGTCCGGCAGCGAGTCCCGCAGAGGGTGCAGCACACCTGCCCGAGCGGGAGCAGAGCCGGCATTCCTGCCCCCGAGCCCTTCCTGCCCCCCCGCCGCCGCTGCGCCCCCGCTGCCTTTCGGCCTCTGCTTGTTTTCTTAGCAGGCGGGTCCCGCGCTTTCCGAGCCCAACAATTTCCTGCCCGGGCGAACACATTCCTCTATTCCCCCATCACAGGTCCCTCCTGCCACCTCCCCACCTTGCTGCTGGATGCTGCCGCTCTCCACTGCTCGCACCACATTGCCTCTCTCCCCCCGCACCCTCCGGCCTCAGTTTCTTCATCTGGGACCCCCACGCTCCTTCTGGGGAGCAGAGCAAAGCCTGGGGACGCGGGATGCTGAAGCTGGCATCCTTCCGCAGTTTTGAAGTGCTAACAGAGGTGATGTTTGCCCCCTTTTGCCGTGTCGGGGGGCCGGACAAGCACCAGTGGGAAGGTGGTGATTTGGAGTGCAATCTGAGGGGACCCATTCCAGCCCCAGCCTCACCATCAGCTCCAAAGCACTGCTGGCTGTGCTGAGGGCAGTGGGAATGTCCCCAAGCTCATTGCTGGAGTCCTCCCTATCCCCCAGGAGCAGGATGTGCAGAGCAAGGCGATGCCAGGCACTCTGCTGTCGCTGGGGGAACATCACGCAGGTGGGCTTCCCAACTCTGCAAGGTGGGAAAGCCAAAAAGGCAGCGGAGCAGTGGTGGGACAGTGACCTGGGATAGACAGTGACTGCCAGGGACATCCAGGTTGGCACTGGGGGGATGGGCATCACCTGGGAGTGCAGAGTCCAGGACTGATGGAGCTGCTGGGGCAATAGGGGGGTGAAGCACTGGGCAGAACTGGGCAGAACCCAGCAGGTCCACTTTGGAGACTAACTCTGCATCACCTGGGGGACCACTGAGTATAAGGTGGTGGTCTGAGCCAGAGGGACCATGTTGCTGGGGTTTGTGCTGCTGGCAGAGGGTTCAGGAGGTGGGTGGGCAGGGGCAGTGAGCACAGATGTGCCCTTGCCAGCTGCCCCCAGCACGCTGCCAGCACTCCAACATACCCGTGGCCCAAAAAGAAAGAAAAAACCCCGTCCCACCCATCAGGAAACCTCAAATCAGGGCCAATGTTTTTGTAAGGTTTTTTTCTTCTCTCTCCTTTAACACATCTGCCAATATAATCTGACCTTTTCCATATAAATAAAGCACGCGCGCTTGGGCTTTGATCCCGTGCTCTAAATTTTCTATTTACTTAATTGGCCCATCCAAGGGCTGAGCGACTCGCGGGCCGGCAGCTGCCGCCGCCGCCGCATTCCTGGGGGCTTATCGCCACCCGCTCACCTGGTTGTCATTAGCACGGGCCTGGCCCCACGCCCCCGCTGCGGCCACCTGAGCCCGGGCACGGCGCTGCCCTGCCAGCCCGCACCCAGCCCTGCTGCCCGGGGGGCACGGGGACACCCCGTGGGGGTTTCACGGGGGATCTCGCTGGTTTGGCTCTCTGTCACCCCACTCCACATCGCCTTCACCTCTGGAGGGAAGCTTGCTCCAAGGGAGAGGGAACCCCATGGGCTGGACCCCCTAATCCCATCCCTCTGTGGGGTCAGAGGGTCAGAGGCTTTCCCAGGCAGTCTGGGGAGGGTGGTCCTCCAGAAAGGGGACCAGGGCTTGATTTACTCCCTGGAGTTGCTTCTGTTTCCATACAGATCATATCCTGGTTACCGTTCCATGGATTAAGAACCATAAATGTCCCCACACACAGCAGGAAGAAGCACAAAGCTTTGCTCTCACAGGGGTCTGAAGGCTCTGGGCACCTGGAGAAGGTGACCCCTGAGCAGTAGCCATCTGTTTTCCCCCAGACCTTCCCTGCTGGTGCACCAGGCCATGGCAAGGACCAAGCCCTTCTGCTGCAGGCCTGTACTGACCAGCTGGGAGAGCTGACACCTCCTCAGCAGATCCCCACTGTCCTGACCATGTGGAGCCCAGCCTGGGGCCTGCAGGGCTGGGACCAGCAGAGATGGCAGGACTGTGTGTCTTGCTGCAATGCTGTCTGTGCAGGGTACTGGGGGCTATGGACCATGGGGAGATGCACAGGTCCCAAGAGTGGACTGTGACTGTGCTTTCAACCTTTCAGCTATTACTTTTTGGTCCAGGAAAAATAAACAAGTACAGGGAAGGCTTTAGGCAGACCCAGACATGTGCCTTGGTCTGCTGGCTAAGGTGCTGCCTGTCCCTGCTCTGAAGAGGCAGAAGATGATCCTTCTGCCCATGGTTACTCAGTTTCTTCAAGCATTAATAAGGGCCTGAGTGAGCTTTGGTACGCTCCAGCTAGCAGGAAGCTGGGGAGAGCAGCACCCAAAACGACCCCTCTCCAAGCAGGAGTTTTTCCTGCCTGAGGTGACACATGCAGGTAGAGCTTGGTGATGGGAGGGTTGGATCATCTGTCCTTAACTTCTCCATTCTCCTTTTCTCACTCTCACTGGAAGGGGAGGCAGGTCTCTTCTTAACCTGGTTCAGCTCAGAAGGAAGACATTGGTGGTCATCCTGCATCAAGTGTAATCTCTGATGTGTGGGAGGCCTCCTATGAGCCCTGGAGGGCTCCTGATGGTACCTGGACAATGCTGAGGCATGAGGATAGATTCCAGCTCCCAAAACCTCCATACAGCTGGTCATAAACCTTGGGTTCCTGATACCCACCATAATGAACAGAAAGCCAACTACAAGCCTCTAGACAGCACCAGGGCTGGACTGACAGCAGAATCATAGAATGGTTTAAATTGAAGGGACCCTAAAGGTCGTGTAGTTCCACCCCCTGCGATGGGCAAGGGACACCTTCACTAAATCAGATTGCTCAGAGCCTTGTCCAGCCCAGGCTGAATACTTGCATGGATGGGGCAGCCACAGCTTCTCTTTCCTTATTAATTTTCATGACGATATGAATGAGGGAGGAGGATGGTTCTGTGGTTCTGGCCATGGTGACTGCCCTGGACCAGCAGAGCCCTGGATTGTAGGATACAGAAGAGCAGCAAGTTAGATGAAGCCATGGGTTGGCCCTGAAGTAACAGCACGGGGAGCTGAGGCCAGAGGCTGGGTCAGGCACAGCTGGATGGACCTCAGCCTCTGCAGGACACCCAGCATGGAGAAGGAACTGGCCTGGCATGGCAGGTGCCACCCAGCACTGCTCTTGTCTTGAGGTGCCAGTCCTCCTTCTGAGCAGCCAGGGGGGATTTTCCTCTGATCAACTCCCCATTCTGCTTTTTCACATTGTGGCTAATGATTTATACACCAGTGGTGGGCAGAAGGAATATTTAACTCCCAAGTACCTCTGTGTGGTGCTGCTGGATGTGCCAGCTCAAGTGATGGATGGGCACCACAGGGTGGGACTGATGGACCACATCCACGGTGCTGCAGAGGGGCACCCCCAGGAGCTGAGTGCTCAGACAGCTGTGCCAGCTGCACCCATGAGGGGTGACAGCTCCAGCTGTGGTGTGGGACATGGAGCGTGTCCGGCTCAGGATGGATGTCACCCCCCTGGCTACACCGGCTCTTGTTAACCCGCTCTCCCTGCTCCCCCAGGCAGCCCTGAAGCTGCTATAAATCCCCACAGTCGTTTGCACTGAAGCTGGTGAGTCAGAATGACTGGTGTGTCCGGGACCTCCTTTCTCCAGGGAAGCAGCTCCATGGACCCCAGCGTGCTGGGGCCCTCCCCACCTCGCTGGCAGCTGTCTGCTCAGCTGTGCTCACCAAAGGACTGAAAGTCTTTCTTTGCATCTCCAGCAAAGCTTTGCTGCCAGAGATCCCAGATGGCTTTGCCTGCTGAAGCCCTGTTCCCAGCTCCTTGGAACCTTTGAAGATGCCTCCTCCACTGCCTGGCTCTGCTTCATCCAGTGCAAGCAGCACGACTGTAAGCTCACCTAGCCTCTCCACAGTCCTCTGCGTGGTGAACCAGTGGTTTTCAAAGTGACAAACTTGGTCCATTGGTGCCTCACAGTGACACCCATCGAGGTCCCAGACAAACTATCTCTTCTTCTTGGTGCCGTCCCAGCGGGATGATGTGGGCAGCACAAGCAGAGCAGGACAAGGAAGAGGGGAAGGAAGCTAAGGAAGAGGGTGTCGGGTGGGATTTCAATATCTGACATGTTGACGTTTCCCAAGTAGAAGCCAGTCATTCAACATCTGGCCAAGAATATTGCGTCTTGCTTAAGAGCAACTCCAGATGTTCCCAAGACCTTTTTCTCATTATTTTATTTATTTCATTCTTTTCTTCTCTCCGCTCCCTCCTAGGCACTCTTGACTCACTAAATCAAGGGAGACAGGCTTTTAACTCTCTGGAAAGAAATAAACGACTCAATGGTGATATGAAACAAATTTTCTGGAACTATGTGAGCAGATGTGTGTTGGGGGAAGGGAAAGGGAGGAGCAAGGTGAGGGAGATCAAGAGAAAGAGAGGGGTACGTCTACATGGGCATCTCTTCATCATGAGGTGCTCCAGCTGGATGCACAGCATGATGGTCAGAGGGACGTGCAGTCTTCACTACATATGTAGGACTGGCAAGGACAGGATTTGTGACTGGAGGAATAAAGGGAGATGGACCAGTTCCTGCTTCAATGAGTTGACTGGTTATCCCATCTCCAGTGTAATTTGGTCCAGTTCTTACCACCTGGAAGTGACTCAGAGCTGAGGAGGTCAAAAGAAGGATGAGTCTGGTATGTTCATGACGCTCATCTGTAGAGGTGATTTATCATCTCTGACAGGAGTGGGAGAATGAGCAGCCAAGCAGCAAGAAACTTGGGAAAAGAGAAAGTTTGGTGGGAGGAGGGGAGAGGTCAAAGGCGAGAGAGATTAATGAGAGAAAGATGAAGGAGGGCAGTGAGAATGTGAAAGGATGACCCAGATATACAGAAACGTGGTTTCTCGATCAAGCTCCCTGACTCTTGCTAATGTGCTAGTCAGGCCTGTTGTGCCAGTGCCCACCGTGTGCCACACAGGCAAGGGCTTCATGGGCCTCTGAGGGACTAGAGCTGCCACCTCTGCAATCTCTTCAGACAGAATTGCTAGCGCTGTGCTTATCTCCTGTTATCCATACTATCCCCTCCTGAGCCATCACCTCCAGCTTCATTTTGTCAGAGCTGCTTTGTCTGGATTTGAATGCTCCCAGCCTCTTACAATCCTACCCATCCTGTGGTAGAAGGGTGGTTTGTAGACTCTAGGTAAAGCCATGGGACTGAAACCATTTGCTTTCTCCTCCTCTTGCCAAGAAAAGCTCATATTGTTCCCTTCTTGTTCCCTTTTGAGTTGAAGAGCCAAAATACTGGATGACCACAGCCGTCAGCCTAGAGAAGGACCTGATCACAACCTGTGTATGGCCACAGCAGGCCTGAAGGAGCTCACCCAGAGAAATGTGCCATTAAGAGGCAGTGAGGGTGGTAGAATGCAGCTCTACATCATTTAACCCACTTGAGAGACCTGCCACTGGCTCCAGAGCACCCAAGGAGCGAAACACCTCTGCCAGCTCTCAGCACAAAGCCCTTTGCAGGACACTTCCCATTATTAGCAGAAAGCCAATGATTCAACGGGTGAGATTGATGCTTTGGCCTGGTGAGGTCCAAGCTCCCCAGCCTGGGAAGTTCCAGGTGCCTCCCTTGTGGCAATGATGGAAAGGCTGCCAGCTTTCAGAGAGCTTTCATTCTCAACATCCGCTGAGATATCTGGGTCTCCAAGAGGTCTGGGGGCTGGGAATGCACACACACAACCTTGCTGAGCAGTTTCTGCTGTACTGTACGCACTTGAAGCTCACAAGAAACCCTCAGAGACCTTCTGTCTGGCAGTAAGAGTCCTTCAGAACATGACAGAGGAGATCTTGAGAAACCACAAGTGCTGTCCAGCTAATGGCTGCTCACATGCTTCTGCAGAGCAGTTCAGCTCATTCATGAGCAGGAATTCTGTCTGGATTTGGAGCAGGAAAGGATCCCATGGGATGACAGCTCAGGGGCTGCTGAGGAGCAGTAGCCTGGTTTCCACACCAGAATGTAGCATACACCAGTCCCGTGTTTGATCCATGCCCAGCTCCATGGTTGTCAAGAGCTGGTTAGGAAATCCCCAATCCAACTGGTTTTACCCTCTGAAAAAAACAGTTTTCTTGAGCTGAGCCAGCTGACTGTCACTCTCCTCAGCATCTGGCCCCGCTCCCTGAAGCTGAATCCCTGCATTTGGAAAGCCCTGGGGAGGCTCCAGGTGGGCTCATGTGATCCCAATCCTGTCTGGGCTGCAGGTGGCCTGCAGCTCCTTTGGGCTCCAGCCTGAGTCATGGCTGTGAGAGCATCCAGGCTTCCTGCCCTGGAGAAGGGGCTTGGCTCCTGGTTCCTCGCTCTGCAGAGCAAGGCCAAGAGACCGTTCTGGCTCTCAGGAGGACCCGCACTTCAAAATTTTCCAAACAAATCACTTGGATTATTTCTAACTGACATTTTTTGGAGGGGTTTTCCTCCCGCCGGAAAGGAAGGACTTGATTTATTAATTTTTCAAAAGTTTTTCATCCAAACTTTCTGAATGCTCAAATGGGGGTGGAGAGAGGGACAATGAGTTTGGGCAGACCAGATGCACCAGCCCTGCCTGAAGCTGGCAGGCACAGGGGACTCTGTGCTGAGGCTCCTGGCTCCTCCTCGCTGTCCTCAGCTTGCAGATGAGTTCCCTAGGACCCCTTTGAGTGCCCACAGCCACCCCAGTGCCCTGCAGCACCCTGGAATGCTTGGGCTGGTGATCAGGCCACCAGTAGCACTGGCTAGGATGGAGACACCAGCTCATCTATGAGTAAAATTCAAATTTTTATGCTTTAGTGTCTTTTAGCTTTCCCTTTTTTGACTTTCCCTTTGACTGGAGGAACTGAGGGGGATTTCCAGACCATAGGGTACCCTGTCTCTCGGACAGGGCCCATAACCGTGTCCCTGCCCTAACCACAGGACACCATATTCCTATGCCAAGGTGCAGACTCCAGTCTGTGCCAGTGGGTCTCTCCCAGCTGGGTCAGCATCAAGGAGCAGCAGGCAGAGTGAGGTGTCTGCAGCCCCTTAGCAACCCGCACCTCCCCAAAATTCCCAACATCGCCAAGTACCATGGGGGTCAGAGAAGGGAGAGATCAGGACCTTGCTGGGAGGAGCCTTGCTGTGCCCATCTGCCCCCTGTCCTGGGTTGGGTGGCAGAGGGGCGCTTGCACTGGTGATGGGGGCAGGGTGGTCCCTAAACATCCCCTACTCTCCCATCATCCTCCCACTGCCCTGGGGAGTGGTTCCCACCTCTTGCCCTGATACTGCTGTCACTGGCAGGAGGTGGAGGCACCTGAAAGGCTTCACCACAGCTTTTTTTGGGGACCTGATGGTGACACCTCTTTCACTGGCTGCTCTCTCCTGTAGCAGCTCCTGCCTGTGCCCCTGCCAGCAGCCCCTGGAGCACCAGGAGCTCTTCCCAGCAGTCAAGAGCAGTGTCAGAGGCTGACCACCCTCTCCTGCTCCAGGGAATCCTAGAATGGTTTGAGTTGGAAGAGCCCTTAAAGAATGTCCCTTTCCAACCCCTGCCATAGACGGATACTTTCCACAGGACTAGGATGGTCGGAGACTGATCCAGTCTGGGCTTGGACACTGGCTATGGGAAGCAGGTTTTCATACCCACCCCACACCATGGGGTCTCTGAAGTCCTCACTGCCACCATCAAGGCCATGTGGTGGGAGAAGTAGTGACAGTGTGCTTCCCAGGAATAGGAGCCATCTGGGCTGGGGGATGAGGGAAACAAAGCCCTGAGACACCTGCATCCCTAGGAATCACACTCTTTACAAGGAACAGGGTGGATCTCTCCTCTCCAGAGAGGCTCTGAAATTCAGATGGAAAAAAAAATAATATTTTCCAACCATTATATTTTGTGAAAAAAGCTGTTCATCCACTTAAAATAGGTGACAAGTACAAAAGGTATTTTTCATTCTATAGCAGGCCAAATCTTCAGGAGATCCAAGATATATGGTACGCACCCATGGCCCAGCTTCAATCTGCTCTTACACTGTAAATTCCAATTACATCATGCTGCCTTGTTTAAATACCGTGAAACCTGGCTCATGCCCTAAGTATGTTTTATATATTGCCACATCCATTTGAAATAGATGGGCAATGTGTTTTACAGCACATGTGCAAATATCTCCATATTTTTCCATCTGGGGGTTTATGGGGTCTTTCAGAAAATTAATAATGGGGCTCGGAGGAAATGTTCGACTTGGAGGCAGTAGCGGAGATTTATGGCCATCCCACTGGATGCCAGGGAAAAGTCTGAAAGCACCCGGAGCAGACGAAGGCCCCACGATTTCACCAGGCGTTCCCTGAGAGCTAATTTTGCATAACAGTCAGGAGCAGGAATTTCCCCCTACAGCCAGCAGGCTGACAGGAAGGGATTGCTCAGGAAGTGAGGAGCAAGGGATAGGGATGGGGATGGAGGTGGAGGTGGGGACCAGCATCCTGGGGGCTGCTGCCAGCGGCTCAGATTTAGGCAGGGCACAGGAATGAGAGAGCCTTGCTGCTGTGGGGGCAGCACTGCCTGGCCACTCCAAGGACCCACTTTGGCCACCCTGCCTCACCCCCAGCTCCAAGTGCCATCTGGTTTTTCTGGAAAAGGGACAGTCTGTATATGTGTGCTGGCCAAAGCCACCTCATTTCTGGCTCAAGAGGCCAGCTAGAGCCTGTTGTGGTCTGCTGGGTTTCCTGATGGATGAGCTGCCCCAGCTGCCCCAGCACAGGGAGCACCCAGGGCTCCCAGGACAGTGACCTGAGTAGCGCCAGCCCTGTCCCAGACCACGGGGATCACAGCATGGGTGGCCAGCAGGGCTGGGAAGGGACACTCAAGAGTCACCACATACCAAAAGCCACAAATGGCCCTGAGGTCAGGTTAGTGACCCACAGCACAGTCCTGGAGCTTTAAACATTGGAGATTACTTGCTCCCACTGTCATCTGTCTGGCAGGACACATGCAGGGAACAGGAGGGGACAGACAGGATGCAGCACCTGGCTTCAACCACTGCTGCTGCAGAAGTCTTTGTGGGGATGTCAGTGCCAGGGAGAGACCCAACCCAGGCACTTTTAGACTCCTCAAACGTGCTGAGCTGGGTTTGCTCTGCCCCTGCTTCATGTCCTCACTCCCTGTGCTGTGAACAGGACCATGATCTCCACTGTGGCCAGCCCGGGGGTCAGCTGGTGACTGTGTGTGTCTGAGCTGCTGTCTGCTCTCGGACAGGGAATCCTCCAGGATCAGCCATCTTCACCTCTCTCTGCTCCTGCACAGCTGATGGTTTCCCATTGTATGGGTGTGCGGGAGGGAAGCAGTGTGTGGTGTTTATTTTGACAGTGGAGAGGCTGATTCTCCAAGATTTTGGGGTAGAGCTTCTTGTCCAAGACGAAAACATTGTTTGTTTATGGAGTCTCACAGTGGCGGCGTAAATAGAGGATCAGCTTTGATGGATGCTGAGTGTCTGATCCTGTCCCATGCACAGAAATCATTGATTTCTGCACAAGGGTGCCGAGCCCAAGGAACGGGGGTACCAGCATGGCTCAGATGGCAGCTGCATTCCTGGGTGGATGCTCCCTTTGTGCCATGACTCCTGGGCTACTGGCAACAACCACAGTGATGCCTCCGGGCCAGCTGGGGCACGTGCAGGGCCGGGGCTGCGGCAGGGTGCTGCTGGGGACCCCTCTTCTCTCCTGCCTCATCCTCTCCGTTGCCACTGAGGTGGGAAAAGCCCAGCAGGAGGGAGCTGACGGGTTTCTCCAGATGGTGCCCTGCTGACCCCAGCTGTTCCCTGTCTTCAGCTCTTCCTTAGGAAAACACGGCTCGGGCCAGCCCATCGATTAATGGTTTCCTCATGTTCCCCCCCACAGCCGAGGGGGGAAGATGTCTCCCTGCTCCTCAGGCCCTGCTGAACTGAGCCCCTGCCTCCCTATGCCCCCAGACCCCACACAGGTGCTGCATATCCTGTGCACATGGGGAGCATGTGTTCAACCAGTGAATTGTGCCCTTGTAAAGATGAACAAGGAGACAGGTTGGATGAAGGACTACATGAACAAATGAATGAATGACAGGTAATTAATGCTGATGTAATAAGTGCCCCTAAGGCTGGTAGAAATACACTAGGCTTATTGAAGAACAGCACATTTCTCACAGCTTTGCAAGGACAAGAGGAGCTTGGAGCAGCTAAATTCCTCAAACACTTGTTCGACATGGTCATGAGTGGGAAAAGCGTGCCTGCTCTGGTCCTACAGCCCCTCTGGAAGGAGCCTGAGTGAGTGAAAGAGCCCTGGTTGAGACTGGAAGGACAGGAGGAGGGCCAGGAATTGCAGAGGCTGTGCTTTGCTTAGGAAGCAAAATTTAGGATGTTAACGAGTCTTGTGAGGGTTGTAAAGTGCCAAGTAAAATACCATGCTTGGGTAAGGGGTGATGGACAGAGTGCTGCAGTACCAAGGGCATGGGACAGAGGATGTGGCACTGGTTGGATGGACAAGATGTGGTTGGTTGGACACGTTACCACACCTGAGGAGTGGCAGCAGGCTATAGTTGCTTCCTACCATGTCCACAGGTGGCAAAGTACAACTTGTTCATATTATTAACCATAGAAGCCTGAAGAGCACAGGCTGGCAGAGGCACCATCACTGCTCTCTGACAGCTGAAGCCACTACTAAGATCCACTGGGATCTGCATGGTAGCATGGACAGAAGTTGTACTGTGTACCAGAGAGCATCAGGAGAACAAGGAGAGCAAGACCAGGTCACACTATGACAGGGATCACTCTAAGTAGGTCTTGCCCCTTCTTAGAGGCTCAGCTCCTCACCAGGAAGAATATTCCCACATCCCAGCACTGAGCTGTGCCCTGTTGGCCAGGCAAAATGCTCTTTGCTTGATCCTATTTCACCTAAGGAACGTGTTTTCCTGTCTGATGCAGTCAATTTTATTTATGTGGATTTTGGTTACCAAGAGCAAAATGATGGAAAATACACATGCATCCATTTGTCTGTCCACTCAGGCTGGGGTTCAGCTGTTCAAACTCTTATGATGTCTCATGAGTGGAGCTGGCTGGACAACACAGAAAAAAAGCATTGAGTTTTCTGTAGTTTTCTCACATTTTGTGTCTTTCCTTGGCCAAATTCTGGGTTTTCATGAAAGATGTCCACTAGTGTTTTGAAATGAGAAAAATTTCAACCAGCTGCAAAATTCAGTCCCAAAGCAGGGGGGAATTGCAAACTCGCCTCTCTTTCCGCTGCCTTTGTGTCCCAAATGCTTTGCCCCAGCTGAATACTGGAAAAAGACCTGTTAAATTAAAAAAAACAACAAAACAACCAGATGGAAATGTGCATTTTGGCCCTTCCCACATGGGCCGGCCTCCACCGCCTGCAGCAGCCGGTCCCAGCACGGGGCTCCTCGGCACAGTGAGCTCAGCCAGCTGCTGCATGGGGCTGGGGATCCGTGCTCGAGGAATTGGGAGCGCACCAGAGTGCACCAAAGGCTTTTCAGATGCTTTGCTGAATTAATACTTTTTCTCTTGAAGAGCTATTTTGGAAAACATACGGCTTTATAGTGCCAAGCAGAGCTGGCACTCAGTCCCTCTCTCTTGCCCTTGCAAAGCCCATAGCTGTTGGCTGCTGCCACCAGGACTGTGTGACATATCCTGCTGCCACCTGAGCCCCCTGCCCTGTGTCACCCACAGCCTCTGGCCGCTCCCAGTGGTGTCAAGCACTCCCCTCCACCAAAGAGGTGGACGGGGCTGGGGGGGTGCTGGTGGATGTGGAGCTGCCCCTGGATTTGCAGCCCTCTGCCAAATGATGCCAGTGCTGGTGTGTGCTCCAAGCCCTGCCCGATCTGTAGGGCAGGATGAACAGCACCTCTGAGCAAACCCATGGTGCCTCCTCCACTGCCCTTGGTGTCCTGGCACCAGCTCAGGGTAACTCAGCTACAGTGTCCCAGGTGCAGCCAAATCCATGTGCAGCCCCCAGTTCCCAGCTGATCGTGCCAGGCAGAGGGAGAGGAATAAGAAAGGTGAATTCTTGCTCTGGACATGGAGGTGACATAAGCAAGAGAAGTCAGGAAAAGTCCTTCAGGGATCAGATTCGGTGAAGATTGTCTTCCTCAGTCTAGACTCAGTGCAGAGTGGCTTCCTCCAGTCCTTCAACCAGGATTTTAGGACATTCTCCAGCCAAAGGGAGAGAGGGAGAGAGGAGAGCTCCTCTCCTCAGCACAGACCATGGGGTGGCAGTTCTGCTCTGGCATCCCTGATCTGCCCCAGCAGGACACTGAGATGCCATCTGGGAGCCATTCCTCCTCAACAGTCCCAGATGGCAGAGGTGAAAGAAGAGGGAAGAGCTGCTGAGAAGACAAATGAAAAACTCCAATCACCAAACTCCTCAAAGAGTTTTAGGTGCCCCACTTCAGTGGAGGAGAAATCAGGTCCCAAAGGAAACCCTGGAGTTCCCTGCCTGAGAAGGGAACACAAACACATTGTGCCTCTCCTTGCTTGGAGAAACCGTGTGTTGCTGAAGCCCTGTCCTGAGAAGTATCCATGCCCATGGAACGGTGGTGCTGCCCTGCTCTTTCTGGGCTGTGGCTGCTGAGAAGAGGGGTCAGAGAAACCCCACACACCAAGGGGTGATGTTGAGGGATGATCCTGATGAAAGTCCTGTCCTTGCACACCCAAAGGGTGTTCCACCACTGACCTCTGTGTGAGGACTCCTGCATTTGTCCAGAGAATCTGTGGCTGTCCCATCCCTGGCAGTGTCCAAGACCAGGTTGGATGGGGCTTGGACCTGCTCTAGTGGAAGGGCTCCCTGCCCGTGGCAGGGCTTGAAAGAAGGTGACCTTTCAGGTCCTTTCCAACCCAAACCATTCTGTGACTGTTGGGTGCATGGGGTTGGAGTGAGCCTGAGCCAAGGGCAAGTCTGGTGAAAGCAGACATGGGAGGAAGAGGAGAACTGGGTGGCCCAACTACATCAAGAGCCATCTCATGGCAGAGGCCAATAGTCTGTGACAATCCAACAGGAGGAGCCAGAGATGGGAGGGTGCCCTCAGCTCAGACAGAAGAGGAAACAGGGTCTGTGTTGGGAGGGGGATAATATCAGCTCATCCAAGCCCAAGTGGTCCCACCTACCCATTACACCTCAGCTTCTGGCCTCCCCACACCTCTGCCCATGCCATTCGTAGGCACCCACAGGACCTGAACAATGGCACTGCAGGCCCTCCACAGCTCTGAAATGTCTCTTCCAGCATCTCCAGCAGCTTCACCAATGTACCTGCATGACATCCCCAGGGCCTAGATCCTCATTCCCTAAATTCCCTTGTCCTGAAACCCAACAGTGCTCCACTAGTCACTTCAGCTGGAAGCTCCAGCACCACCCTGGGTTGCTGAAGCCCAGAAGCACCACCCTGGAATGGGGAGTCCACACAAGCTGCCGTGGGCTGGAAAGGGTAAAGTTTCATGGGAGACCATTAGGCTACAACCCCTCACTGAGCCATTCAATAAGCAAGGCAAGGTTGGTGTGGAAAGGAATATCTATTGTCAGAGCACCTATTATTTCTATTTGTATTTATTAAGCCAAGACCGCTACAATCTCAACATGGGAAGATACTGGTGTCTGTTTAACCAGAGACTAATACATAGTGAAGAAGATATAAAAGCCTAGAGGTGGATCAATGAAAACTCTTGTTTCTTCCTGTCACCTCTACCTTGTGCATCTCCTTGGACAGCCCTGGCCACAGCAATTCTTCCCAGGAGAGCACATAGTTTGGCCAGTTCTGAAGATGCACACCAAGGCAGATGGTCACTTGGTGTCATCTCAACAGAAACAGGTGGAATTATGTCAGTTGGTACCAGAGAACACAGGCACATAGACCTGGCTGGATGGATGATTATACACACGATGGCTCTGGTCAGCCTGGCCAGTCCAGCTCAGGTTCAGATGGAGCAGGTGGACATGGGAGGGGAAAATGGTGTGTCCAGGTCCTTCTCACTGAGCTGTCTGGACTAGGCACCAGGACAGTGGCGACCAGGGGTTGCCAGGTCTGTCCCTTTCTCCCTGGTGGACACAGTCCTGCCTGGTAGTGGCCACCAGCACACTGCCAGGGTCTGGCTTCTCCCTATGGCACTGCAGCACCTCACAGGTCCTGCCCCAGCCAGCAGCACTGGTCCATGTGAGCCCAAGGTCACTGGGGAATCAGGCCTTGTAAAAGTTCATTTGTCCTTCCTGGTGGAGGTCCTGGGGCTGGGCACTCTGCAGCACTGGACAGTTTCCACTCAGCCTGCCCACACATCGGAATGAGGACAGAAAACTCTGACCTCCTGTTCCTCCTGGTCAAGGAGAAAGGCAGAGAGAGGTCTGGCAGCAGCACATTTTCAGAGTGAGGAAGAATCATACCCTGGGTGCTGGAGAAGGGAGAGCTGTCAGCTGAGATGTCAGCAGTGGGCAGAAGACAACTGTGTTAAAGGGAATATAAAAGCCTTGAAAATGAGCTCCAGAATGACCGGAGCAAGACACCAATCCCCTTCAAGCTCCTTCAGGTGACAGGCACCCACAGGGCCTCGCTCCACTTTGCTCCTCATTAAAGGTTTGTCATTACTGCATTATTTTTAATACACACTTAGAGAAAAGGACTGACACGCACACCCACCCGTGCACACGCACACAACAGGAAACCATTGCCAAAATATACACTATAGACAAAGAGTCCATTCACACTGTGTATATGTACAGAGTCTGTGGGCGCAGTCTGGCAGCACCCAGCTGGGCTGGGGCTGGGCATGGGGGACAGCGTGGCTGCAAACCCCTCAGGGCTTCACACACTTGCCCTTCTTCTCCCTCCGCTGCAGTTTCCGAAGGCGGCGCGTCCAGGCGTCCCGCCACTGGATGACCAGGCTGTTCTTGTCGGCCATCAGTCCGGGCCGGTCGGTGGAGTTTTCGCTGATCCCCATGACCAAGTACTTCTTGCTGATCTGGATCTTGGGGCACTTGCAGGACAGGTCTTTCAGGTGGATCCACAAAAAGTTGTCACCGCGCTTGACCCGCTCGTCACGGCACTTGTAGACAGAGAGGATGTTGATGGTGAACTTGGCCCAGTTGGCCACTGTCTCCATATCAAGGATGTTCACCTGGACCACTGAGGGTAAAAAGGGAGAGGCACAGTGATGGGGGATGCTTTGCTTTGCTCCCCAAAGGGGCCCTTTCCAGCAGCCCCACCTGCCTCATCCATTGCAACTTTGGGAAGGCTGATATGGGGACCTCTCTCTATATGGAGTGTCCCCCGACCCCTGGATGCTTTCATCCGCCCCACCCACAGCCAGCCCTCATCTGCCTCTGGGCCAAAGCCCAGGGTAGCTCAGGGAGGTTGGAAGTCCTTACCATAGTCCTTCTTGCAGTACTTCTTCATGTTAATCTTGTAGTTGCCCTTGGCTGGTTTGCAGTAGGAGTCACAGTCTGAAGCAGAAGAACAGTGGGTTGAGCACTGAGGGAATTGAGGCACGTGGGGACTCATCCCACCACAGGGGAAGAGGGAGTGGGGTGGAGGGGACAGCAGCAAGACCCAGCCTGGCAGACGGTGGTGGGTACTTGACTCCTCCTGAGCCAGGGCCTCAGCACTGCTGGGGACAGGGTTCTGTTGAGTCCAGCTGCTCCCCTGGCACTTCACAGGGACTGGGGGCTCAAAGACCAGCACAAATGGCTGATACCACATCAGCTGGGAAAAGGAACCAAGTGGCCTTGGGTGCATTGAGCAGACTCTGTCACTTGTGGTGATGGTGTCCTGCAGGGTAAGTCAGCACAGGGATATTGGAGGAAGCCTGGGGACTTCTTCTAGACACAGAAAGGGATGGATGGGAGGAATGCAGGTGAGGTGATAGTGGCCTCCATGGAGGGCTGGTAGGGGCTATGGCCAAGGTGAGTCAACAGAACAGCTGTGACCCTGCAGTCCTGGGGGATGTGGGAAAAGAGGATTTGGCACCAGTCCTAAAATCAGCCGCACAGGGGGCACAGCCAAAGGCAGGTGTGACACCAGACCAAGGGTCTCATGATCCTCAGAGTGATTCAGCTCTCAGGGACCAGAGTGGTAGGAAGCACCCTCGGGGGCAGCCCCTCCAGGGACCTGTGCCTCGTAAGTTCCCACAAGTAAGGAAGGGGACTCAGGTTGTGGGAAGGAGACAGGTGAGGGAAGTAGCTCTGCTCTACCACATCACTCCGGTTGCCCAGGCACCCCCTGCTCAGGCTGCTCCAGAGGGGCTGGGGAGGCCACCAGGCTGTCCTCCACCACCCTGCTCTCCCCCAAGGCTCCTGTCCTCCAGGCAGCTTTTTTCTGTGCATTTCTAAAGCCCCCAGATTTGCATCTCAAGCAGAGGGAGGGCAGGGAATGCCTCTTTCCTTCTCCCCAAAGCCTTTGATCCCAACAATTGCCCGAAGCAGCCCTGCTCTCCTTCTTTCTTTACCCTGCCATCTTCCTTTGAACATCTCAATTTGTCTCTTTCCAAATGGCATGTTTTTTTTCTGAGCCCATCTTTCTTCTTTTCTCTGCCTTTTGCAGGTTCTCCCTCTGGTTTGGCCCCACATCCCAGGACAGAGCCAGCAGCCTCTAAAGTTGTCTTTGTTTGCGGGTTGCCACAGTGATCACTGGGGATGGAGGCAAAGCTCTGGGGGAAGATGGGGAATAACAGAACCCTGTGCCAAGGGGAGGAGGAGAAACGAGGAAAGAAAGAAGCCCAAGAGCACAAACTCACCCTGGGCTCCTCTCTGCCCAGCTCCTTTTTATCTGGGACTTCATGCCACCTGTTCCAAATTTGTCAGTGATAGAGGCTGTGCAGCGTGAAGCTAATTCTTGGCAGAGGGGGATGAGCTCTGATTCACAGTTCAGCCCTCCCATGCTGCCACACTGCCCCTCCACCTGGGCTGGCAGAGCTGCCTTGGTCCCACTGCCTCCCCTGAAACAGCCCAGGTGACTACAGAGGGGGCTCAGGGCCTCTCCATATGGGGGGTGACTGCTGAGTGTGCTGGAGTGCTTGGCCCTGGCACTGAAGTGCCCTCACCTACTGCACCTCTGGGATGTGCTACAGCCTCGGCCTGCTGTGCTCCCTGGGGTACACCACAGCTGTGCTCCATGGGGTACACCACTGCTGTGCTCTCTGGGTACACCACTGCTGTGCTCCCTGGGTACACCACTGATGTGCTCTCTGGGTACACCACTGCTGTGCTCTCTGGGTACACCACTGCTGTGCTCCCTGGGTACACCACTGCTGTGCTCCCTGGGTACACCACTGCTGTGCTCTCTGGGGTACACCACAGCTGTGCTCTCTGGGTACACCACAGCTGTGCTCTCTGGGTACACCACAGCCCCATGCCAGAGCCCATGGCATCCCGCAGACGGCCACAGGCCCAGCCCCACACACTGCTCCGCTCTCTCCCACTCAGGCCCAGCCCCACACACCACTCCACCCTCTCCATGCAAGGGACTCCAGGAGAGCCTCCCACCTTATTTTGGGGAGTGCCTGTCAGGACAGGAGCCCCTTTCCTCCCCAGGCAAAGAGGCACAGAAGCCATCCTGCCCCTGGCAGTGGCGAGGGGGGTGGCACGGCTTGGGGGCTCGCTGGGGTGATGGGTGCTGGCCTGGTGGAGTGTGGGGTGATGTGTGGTGGGAGGAGGCTGTGGGGAGCCTCAGCCAGCCTGCCACCCCTTCCCTTGGCAATGGGAATGAAAGAAAAGCAGAAAGAAATCCTGTAACTGCCCTGGGCTCCTGCTCATGATTAACAACATAACACTGTGATTCAAAGGAGCCAGAAAATGGTGTTGGGAATTAACAATTTAGGATTAGTTTAGGGATTTTTTTAAACCAGCTTTGTGCTGTGGAGGAACATTCTTCAAACGTAAAATCAATTCCTGCTCCACATATCTAATAAATTTGGGAAGAAAAAAAAAGGTCAAAATAACTGGAAACATTTCCCTTCCTTGGCCCTGAGCACGTGGCCTCCTCCATCAGTGGGTGTGGGGCAGACACGGGTGCTGCGCCTGGAAAGTGGCAAGGGATGTCAGGGCAGAAGGATTCTGCCTGCACCTCCCCAGACTGCCTCTCCCTGAGCATCCTGTCCTGCTCCTGCAGGGTTTTGCCATGGGAGGGCCCTAACACTGCTGCATCCCTGGAGATGCTACAGGTGCAGAGTGGGAGGAGGCAGCTGAGGACCAGAGCCACTGGCCTGGTGTGGGCATTCCCCATCCCTGTGGGGGAGTGCATGTGAGAGAGGTGGCAGGTTTGCACATCTGGTTTACTTCTCCTCTCCTTGAAAAAAAGGAATATTTTGTGTTAAGGGAGATGTAACTTAATCAGGTGCTATGGCTGCAAATCTTTTACTGCTTACTTTGAATTCCCTTAAATCCCTGTTTTGCGCTCCACGAGTTTTGTTAATTCTGCTAATGGGGAACGTGGATTTTATTTTTTTTCCACTAAATGGAAAATATTTTAAGATAACAATAATAAAAATTATGAGAAGTGGACCCAGGACGTTTCATCACCAAGCCAGTCAGTTCTCAGGCACAGACATCAAAGCTGGACCTCAAAGGCTTTGGAAGATTGGAAAGGCAGGAAAAAGCTGGGAAAAGTGATGCAGAAGATGGCAATGTCAGTGAAAAGCCTGGACACACCCTGGACTGAACCCCAGCATGGAGGAGGATGGGGAGAGGGGAAAAGCCCAGCACCTGAGCATGGCAGCCCTGAACAATGTCCCCCTGTTCCTGCAGCCAGCACCTGCTGCCAGAGGCAGGGTGGGAGGTAGGGAAATGGGGGGAGAAAGAGCTTGGAGGCTGCCTGAGGTGCTGAGGGCCCTCTGGGGAGTGCCCTGCTCAGGGACAGCTGGGGGCTCCTGGGGGCAGAGGGGCAGCAGGGAGCAGGCAGGGTGTGGGTAGAACTGGCAGCCCTGCTTGCAGGACAAGCACAGCAGGTGCAGGTAACCCTGGCAGTGCAGCCAGGGCAGCACCTCTGATCCCCCCAGCGAAGGGAGCAGCAGGACCCCCACTGGGTCCCCTGATCCTCCAGTGGCACTGGCTCTGGGCAGAGGCAGCTACATTGCATTAAGGATTTTTGAGCTAGAAGCCAGAAATCTTAAACCAACAAACCCACAGATAAACTGGAGGCAGTTTGAGGCAGACCCACTCTGCTAAAACAGAGCAAACAACCCAGCTCTCTGCCAGTGCTGTTTATTTTTGTGCAGCTGAACAGCTCAGACATCATTGTGAGACTGTTCCTATTTATAAAGCACTGGAGGGGAGTCACCTTGATTAACTGCTCCACGCTGTACCCTCTGTTGGCAATAAAACCAGCCAAATCTCTCATTCCATCCCCCCACTTTTTTTCTTTTTCCCAAAGCCTGATGTCCTCAGCTCTCTCCTTACAGCCGGCAGGGTGGGCAGGGCAGGCAGGAGCAGAGGTGGTGGTGGTTTGCCCTGTCCCATGCAGCTCCCCCCAGCAGTGGTACCATCATTTCAGCTCAGCATCTTCCCATCGGGCAGGATGTGGACTCCAGGTCTCATCGCTCCCCCTCTGCCACAGTGAGGAGTGAAACCTCTGCCAGATCCAGGCAGGGCTGCTCCTCACTGTCCTGAAAACATCCTCTCTTTTCCAGAGCCTCCAGGGGCAGAGCTGTGAGGGCTCAGCAGTGCCCATAGGTGCTGGGTGGGGTGCCAGACTGTGCAGAGCTCCCCGGCTCTGCACCACTCCCTGGGGTCCACGTGTGCTAAGCCAGCACTGCCCTGTAGGGAGCTACAGGTTCCTCCTTGTGCATCTCCCCCCTCCATCCCCATCCACACACTTTACTCCTGCCAGAGGAACACAGAATCATTAAGGCTGGAAAAGGCCTCCAAGACCTTCGAGTC
Organism: Passer montanus; assembly: GCF_014805655.1. Classification (NCBI taxonomy): domain Eukaryota; kingdom Metazoa; phylum Chordata; class Aves; order Passeriformes; family Passeridae; genus Passer; species Passer montanus. Next base: position 15,789,331 of record NW_024373256.1, on the reverse strand, counting down.
CAACCTTGAACCAAATGCCACCAAGCCCACTAAACCACATTGCAAAGGGACACATCTACTTGCTTTTTGAACACTTTCAGGGATGGTGACTCCACCACTGCCCTGGGCAGCCTGGTTCATTGCCTGACAACCTTTGCTGGAAAGAAATTTTCCCTGATGTCCAACCTGAATCCCCCCTGGCACAACTTGAGGCTGTTACCTCTTGTTCTATGACTTGTTCCCTGGGAGCAGAGCCTGACCTCCCCCTGGCTGCCCCCTCCTGTCAGAGAGTTGTAGAGACAGAAGAGGTCCCCCTGTGCCTCCTTTCTCCAACCTGTGCCTCTCCATCTCCTTCAGCTATTCCTCATCTGACTCATGCTCCAGACTCTTCCCAAGCTCCTTTCCCTTCTCTAGACATGCTCTAGCCCCTCAGTGTCTGCCTTGTTGTGAGGGGCCAAAAATTCCATCTCTTCAACACAGCTCATTTCTGGCTCTGCTGCAGCCGGCAAGATCATGCAATGGGCTGCAGCAGCCATCCTAGAAAATGTTCCCACAGGGCTGGAGAGCACATCCCAGGCACACACCAGCCTGGGAAGAGGCTGCTGGCATTTTCCACTGCCAAGGCAAGGTGGTCACGGCAAGGAGACCCAGGGAGATGGATACAAACAGAGCACTGGCTCTCCAAGAAAGGAGAAGGCTTTCTTGAGATAGATGTAACCCAAACAGGGCATAGGGAAGTTGCTCATTAAATATGGGTGTGGGGAGCTGGAGGGGCCCCTGCTATCTTCACAGGAGCATGTGCCATGGGATGAAGAGGAGGATTGTTTGGGATGTCTATTTCAACACAGTGGAATGCAGGGGAAGACCAGGCTCTTGGGGACAGCAGGAAGAGGGGTGGCCCAAGGAGGGAAGGGGTTGCTTCTTTCCCAGCTTTTCCCCCTCCACCTGGCTTGAAATCCCTACAGGTGATAGACCTGGTATGGCTGGGAACAGCCACACTGCAGTGCTGAGGGGACTGCACAAGGAAGAGGAGGGGAGGGAGGAAAGCCTTGCTACAGCCCTCTCTGGAGGGCTCAGCATGGATCCAGGGGCTGGCACAGCACTGCCTGGTGCCACTGGGATCTGCCATGACACAGTGGGAGCTCAGGGCACTTGGGTGGGACCTTGGTCCCTGGCCAGGCTGGAAGAAGGACCCTAATCCATCAGCACAGGGAGCACCCATATACCCAGCAGTGCCTGGCCCCAGCCAAGCCTGTGCAGGAGAAGTGAACCTGCAGCTTGGTCTGAGATGCCAACCTTCCTACTCCAGACTGGGGAACCAGGGCAGCTCTTGAGGAGCTCTGAGGACCATGGCAGCAACGCCTCCCTAGCCTGTGCTAGGCCTGCACTCTGTCACCTCCCTCTGGGTGACCACAGCAGTGACACTGGTCCCTCCATGGTCCAATTAACCATGATCCCATCACCCTGTGCAGCCAGGACAAGCAGCTCACACCCAGACCCTTCTCTACTCCAGACCTGGATGACGTGAGCACCGTGTCACTCACGTCCCAGGGGAGACCTGGCAGCCTGTGCCCAGCACAGGGGCCCCAGAGCCGGCCTGAGACCAACCAGAACCCCCACGCCCCAGCACCTCCCAGAGAGCTGGGGTCTTGCAGAGGCCAAGGACACTCAGGAGAAACCTCTTGCACTGGCCCTGATAAAAGGAGGTTAAGCAAAGCCAGCCCCAAGCACCCACTGGTGCCATATGCCACAATCCCTGCCTTAACCTGCCAAGGGATGGCAAGGCCCCAGTGGACTGCATGCCTGCTCTTCTCCTTGGAGGTGATGGAGGAAGCTTTTCCTGAAAAAGTCCATCAATCTTAGTCAGTTCCTCTCCAGAAATACACAAGATTTTAAATCTCGGTCACGTCTTTCACCAAAAATTTTTACCATTAATTTTTTGCCAAATGGTTTGGTAGAGCTCAGCCCTCCCCTGTGCTGTGCCAGGCAGAGGGAAGGTGGGATCTGCCCCCAGGTCTCTGGGTAGGGCTGAGGCCATGGACTTGGCCAGGGACATGCAGCACTTACCTGCAGGTGCCTCTGTGCTGGTGACCAGGGAGGTGGGGTTGATGGCAGGAATCTCTGGAAAAGAAAGGGAGAGGTATCTTAAGGTTGAGACCCCCAGCCCTGGGGGTGACAACTGGGCAAAAGCCCTCTGAAAATGGGCCACAAGGAGATTTTGCTGGTCACAAATGAGAGATGATGGGAGAAATTTAACCTGACCATTGCAGACCATTGAATAGACCTGGAAATGCACAAACTGAGCTCAGTAAATTGGGCCAGGCTGCAATTCTGCAATCCCCAAGGGCCCGAAGCAGCTGTGTGGGGATGTGTGCTCCAGGGATGGATGCTTCCCGGGTGCTCAGCTCATCTGAACTGAGTCTGGACATGAGATGGGTGTTTGGCTGATCTCAGCACGCCTCAGGCTGCCCAGCACAGAGATAAATGTTGGAAAAGATAACACTTGCTCAGGACTCTTGGCAGAAAAACCTGGGCGAATTTCTTTCCTAAACTCAAATTTGGGGAGGAACAGAGAGAGGAGCCAAGGAGCCAGCTCCACCAGTCACCTGCACTGCCGCTGCTCCAGCAGCCCAGCAAAAGCTGCAGGGTGGGAGGTTGTTCCTCTGCCACTTGGGTCAAATTCAAAAACCCACTGTGACAATAAACACAGTTTTATGCTGACCACAGGCTCTGGCCTTGCCCCAGAAGAGACCGTACTCAGGGCTCAGCTGGGTGAGGAGGGCACGTGCTGTACCAAGGATGGGACCCAGCAGAGCTGTTTCAGCCACCTGGAAGCACTGACCCAAGGGGTCATCCAGAGCCTCCTGTGCTGGGGCAGGTGAAGCCCAGGTCACCCCAAAAAGTGATCAGAGCGCCCTACTTGAGCACTTTCTGGAGAGCATCCAAAAGGACAGACAGCCTCTTGTCTGAGCCTCCCACCCATCACAAACCATCCAAGGTGAGTGGGGGACCAAGAGGCATCCGCTAGTGCCTGTGGGGATCCCTGAGTGCAGAGCAAGGCGTGGGGCACTCACTGATGCAGGGGGCCACTGGCGAGCGGCTCTGCTGGTAGCCCTTGGCGCAGCGGTTGCAGGTGAGGCCGGTGACGCCGTCCTTGCACGGGCACTGCCCCGTGGTCTGGTTGCAGGTCTTGCCGGCCGCACCGACTGGGTGGCAGTCGCATGCTGGGTGGGAGAGAGAGAAATGTGTCAGAGGGGAGGCACAACACAAACCCCAACTAGACCCAAGGTGCAGTCCCAGAGCGGTGAAGAGGAGGGGGGCCCTTCCAGAACACCACTGGAAATCAGCTGCTGGGGCTGGCACAGCACAGACCCAGCTGGACCCATAGGTCTGGACCAACCGTGGCCCCACATGTGCTGTGAGCAGCACAGGCAGGAGGGCGAGTGAACAAAGCAGTTGGCCAGGGCAGGCCTTAATGACAGGGATGCTCAGGAGGAACACCTGGAGCCTCTGCAATTCCCACAGGTGCCTGCAGCCACCAGCTCTCCTTTAAGATCTTCCCCCACCTCAACTCCAGGAAGATGTTCCTTTGCAGCAGTAAAAACCATTTTCTCCACTCGCTCCCCTACCTCTGAGCTTTTCAGTCCATGGAGCTAAACCAGCACTAGGTTTTTACACAAACCACAAACCTTGTCTTGGTTTTAGAATGCAGCAGGTTTTCTCAATGTTTCCCAAGCTCATAAGCCTCAATGCCCCTCCTGACTCCTGGAGACCCTGCACAAAGGATGACACCACACCTTTCTACCACAGTCTCTCTAGGGACAAACCACACCTGAAGTGGGTGAAAGCTGTCTTTGTTCTCAGAAGAATACTCCATCACATCACATCACACTGGATGATGGACCCACTGAGGGGTGTCTGCGTGGAGGGATGTGGGAAGGAGATGCTTGCTCAGAGGAAGACCTTCCCATCTGCTTGCCTGGAGCTGTGCTGGCAATGAGCTGGAGGAGGTTATCTTGGCCTCCATCAGTGTAAGAGTTGAACGTGATTTCAAAGCAAAACAAAAACATCTCCCCCACCCGCCCCCACAGCCCCCTGATGTTACTGTTTCCCTAATTTTCACCAGATGGGACTGGTGGGAGCACCATGGCACTTGAGCCCCTCTCCTGCACAGCTAGAAACCAGAGCGAGCAGCCTCTAATGGGGACCAGATGCTCCATCCTTATCAGATCTTGGCTAGGACTAGAAGCGGACATCTTTCTGACAGGGATATTTTGGGGGCTCAGCTGTGATAACAAATGGCAGCGAGCAAGGGAGTCTTGGCATGACACAGGGCTGTTGGAAACACAGGGCCTTTCTTGGGCCCCAGTGGTCTGTTCCTGGTGTAAAGTTTATGGACAGACATAAATCTCAGCCCAGTCAGGATCCAGTTCATCTAAGCTGGTCTCTCTGCATGCGGTGGAAGGCACATTTCAGTGACTCCGGATGTTTTACCCAGATTGGTAAGTAAGGCAGCTTTGCTCATCTTAAGTGCACAACCCATCAGTGTTATCGGGGTATGAGCTTGGTCTCTTCCAGACCAATCCCTGCCCACTTGCCCTACCATAGTGGGATTTCCCAGTCCCACAAAAATAACTGTTCCCTCCAGTTCCCATGGGATGAGCATCCCAGGCAAGAGAGCTTCCCCTAACGGGTCCCGCATTGCAGCGCAGTCCATCCAGGCACTGCGGCTTTAGCGTCGCCGTCCCTCCTCATCCCGACATAACCGTGGAGGGGGCTGGCTCAGGGAGCCCATCCCAGCCCCAGAGAAGGCAGGCCTGGGGGCACGGTGCAGCTCTGCACTGCTGCCCACACACCGAGCCCTGCTGCTCCCAGCCTCTGGCTGCCAGGATCTGGCCCACGGAGCTTGAATGGTGGATTAAGTCACTAGCTTGGAGCTTAACTCATCAAGCTGTGCTTGCCAGAAAGCATGTCTTGCACCTCATTTTGAGGGTATTTTTGCATCTTGAGGCTTAGCTGCTACTGCTTCACCAGTTTTCATTGGAGAAAGACTCACGGTTTACAGCTTTGTTTAAATTACTGGGATTAATGCACAGCCATCCTTTATTTGACTTTTCAATTAGCACCATTGAATTAATCCTGAAGGTTGCTCTGCCTTTTCCATCCTCCCAGCTTTTCCATCCCACAGGGTCCAGCAGTGATGCTGGCAGTGGAGGGAAGCACTCCTTGCTCACTGGCCAGTAGCTGAGGGCTCTGCTCAGTTCGACACAACCTGTATCTGGTATTTCTGTTCCTATTTCAAGGATGCTGCATCCCAGCAGAGGCAAACCATGGTTGAAGAATTATTTAGTAACACATGCTGGGGTTTCTTTAAATAAGATGTAGTAGTTCCTGGCCTCTGGGTTAGTAATTTGCCTCCTGAATATTAACTGAGGCATCTGCAGCCTGGTCTAGTGGAAGGTGTCCCTGCCCATGGCAGAGGATTGGAAGCAGATGATCCACAAGGTCCCTTCCAACCCAAACCAGTCTGTGTTTCTATGAGCATCTGCCTTCATTGCGATGCTCAGCCTCTAGCCTGGGCCAGCGCTGTGGTAGGTGCAAAAGCCTTTGTTCAAATCCACAGCACACTGTTCCCATCCACCTGCTCCATGCCTGCTCTAAACATCCACTGAGAGGATCCTTGCTTTGCCTTTTTCCTGAGAGTAAATACCTGAGCTGCAGGTATGGGACACATCTTTGGAAAAAACAAGTCCAAATTATAGAGTCACACCTTTATTTATATGCCTCTCTGGAAGCACCAGCTCCATTGCCAGCACCTGGGACCTTGCTCCTCCTCTGAGGAGCTCCCAATCCCAGCAGCTCCACCTCTATATAAGGGAGGGGTGGAAATACTTTCTGCTTTACTGAAGGAGGAGCAGCCAAAGAAGCAGAAGCATCAGGGATTTTATTATTAACTCTGTTCTCCAAGGGAGAACCAGGAACTGGCTCCCCACACCCAGGGTACCCCCTTTGCTGCCAGATCCTCCTCAACATATGCACCATGGCAGGGGTCGGCCCTGTGCACATGTTCATCTGGCTCGGCTGAGCCTTGCAGCACTTCCAAACCACAGGCAAACCCTGCCAGCCCTCCGGAAGCAGCATCCCCCACCCAGCCTGGCAGAGCCCTGCCCGTGGCTTGGCACAGGGACAGAGGTTTGTCTGCGAGGGGGCACCTGTCCCACTCCTCTGCAGCCCAGGCACTGCTGGCTGCCATTTCTCCTGTGCTGCAGCATCTGCACTCAACGTACCCCATCAAATCCTGGGCATCCTGGGATGCTTTGCCCACCCTGTCCCCTCCAGAGGAGCCACCTTGGATCAGAGATACTTTCCATCATGGTAATGCTGCATAATTACTGCCCTGTGAGGGTGGTGGAGCAAGACTCACACAGACAAATGGTGAGCATATGCAGGTGGGAGCAGCCAGGCCCCCTCTGCCTCCCCCATTCCCTGCAAGGAGAAGGACTCGAGCCATAGCCAGGTAGGAAACACTGCAACCTGCAGCTGCCCTGCTCCCACAAACCATGCTATATTCAGTAATCCTCTCTGGTCCCAGCCAAACCCAGCTTGCTTTTTTAGGTTTTGGCATTTTTTCTATTATTGCTCTTTGGTAAGTACTCTCTTTCCCATCTGGAGCAGAAATGGAGCCCCTCAATGCCCAGGGAAGTGGTGCTGGGGGCCCTGGAGAGGTGAATGCCTGCATGGCATTCACTTTGCTTGGTATTGTAACAGTTTTGGGGCAAAAGTAGAAGGAGCTGGTCAGAGAATTACAGAATATCCCAAGCTAGAAGGAACCAAATATGATCACTGAATCCAACTCCTGGCCTTGCACAGACACCCCAGCATCCAAGGGCATCCTTCGCAGTGCTGTCCAAAGGTCCTGGGGAGCCTGGGCAGTGCCCAGCACCCTCTGGGGGAAGAACATTTCCTGATATCCAGCCTAACCCTCCCTAATCCAAAGAACAGCAGAAACCGTTCCTTGGAGAGGGCTGGGAGGTGAGGTGCTGCCTGCAGGAGAGGAAGGCTGAGGTGGAGGCAGCACAGCCACCCCGGTGCCTCTCAAGTGTTGGGGGAGAGCTGGGGCTGCCTGCCGGCCCTCAACACTTGAAGGAATCCTCATAGAAAAGAGAATTTTGCTGCAGCTGCCCCAGTTTGGTGGTGCTACAGCAGGAGCTGTGGCTGCTGCCATCCATCCCTGGCCTCAGCAGAGCCAGGACCCCTCCTGGGAATGGGACTCAATCTGGGATACTGTGCATAGACCACCAGGATGCATGCCTTGTCCTGCCTCCTCAGTGTCTCCCCTTTGCCACACTGAGGATGCTGGGCCCTGGCACAGCTTGGGTCCTGGCTGACACCTGACACAATCTTCATCAATGGTGTGGTGCCAGGGGCTGCCATGCCCACAGCCATAACTGTGGCATGGCTTGGCCAAGGCCACAGGGTGGAAACACCTTGTGTCCCTGGGAACACGGGCTGTGAGGGGGACATGTCAAGTCAGCTGCTTGGGTTGTTGAAAATTATTAGCTCGGTTTGCTAATGAGCTGGCTGCAGGTAGGGCTCCTCCTGCAGTGCCCTCTCAGCCCTGCTCCCACTGTGACACTGCACAAGCATGGGAAGTTTCTCCCTTCACTCCATCTTCTCAAGCATTCCTGGCAGTAGCAAGGATGAGAAGAGGCACTGGCACAGACCAGGCAATGGAGGGATTTCCTTTATTATATCCCAGCCTGAATGAGCCAGACCTCCAACAGCACTATACACCCGACAGAGGAACCCCAAAAGTCAAATCCTTCAATTTGGGTCCATGCCAACAATGTTAGTGGTCCAAAACGAGCTCCAGTAATTCCTGAAGGCCCTACATAAGCACATGAGCACCGTGTTCTTGCAGCAGTGAAGGGGCCCAGTGCCCACATGGCTGCAGAATGCATTGGAGAGAGATCTGAGAGGGACACTGTGCTCCCTTCCAGGAGGGACTCACAATGAATGACAGAAAAACAGGGATCAGGGATGAATTCTCAGCCTCTGAACAGCCATGGCTGATTTCCTGCCCATCTGATGTTCCAGTCTGGATCTCAACAGTCCTTGGGGACAGGCAGGGTGTTTTCTTATCTCAAATTCTTTGGTGAAACTATTGTTTTGAAAAGGCTCCATTGACAGGTTGAGTAGGGAGAAAGAAGAGGAACCAGACAGGCTTGGCCAGGAGTTAAGAGGAGGGAGAGGAGAGGTACAGGTCCCATGATGTTTGGCATAGGCTAGGGACCTTGAGAGGTCAAGCTGAAGTTTGATGGCTTGGAGCCAGTGTGGCTCCTGGCCAGCTCAAGGCGAGTCACCAGGAGCCACGGTGCTCAGCATCTCCCCAAAAACAGATCCCAAGAGCCATCCCACAGCTGAAAAACACAACGTGGGGTCCAGCCCCACAGCCCACCTGGAAGATGTGACTTTCACCCTCATCCCCAGCCCTCCAGAGCAGGGTACCCATGCTGCAAGCATGTCTATATCCCAGACAACATCCATTTCAGAGACAGATTTCCAGCATATTTAGTCATGTCTGCTTCAGCACCTCCCCACCTCTCTCCAAACACTGACCAGTGGAGATAGTAACTGCAAACACACCAGAACCCTCCCAGGCAATCTGCTTTCTCCCTTCCTCCAATCCTCCTCCACCCTGAGCTGATGCTGGGCTGAAAGTGCAGTCCCTGTCTGGTGCCCTTGGGGTGGTAGAGGAGATCATGGTGGCGGTGGCTGGAGCTGACCTGCAGCTGCCAAAGTGAGCAGGAGATCCCAAGGATGGGAAGGGAGAGCAAGGAGACCGAGAGAGATTCTGTGGCCTGCCTGCCCCCACGGAGCCGCAGCTTACCCTTGCAGGCTTTGCGGTCGGTGATGGCCTTGCTGAGGTCGCGGTAGAAGCCCTCCTTGCAGTAGTGGCAGTGCCTGCCCGCCGTGTTGTGCCGGCAGTTGAGGCACACGCCGCCGCTCTTGCGCCCCGACAGCTTGAACAGCTCCATGTTGAAGCGGCAGCGCCGCGCGTGCAGGTTGCAGTTGCAGGCTGCGAGGGAAGGGGAGAGCATGAGGGCTGAAGGTGCAATTCAGGACCCTCTGGGTGGGCTGGAGCTGCCCTGGTGTCCCCCACTGGGATGGACACAGCACAGGCTGTCCCAGTGTGCCATCCCAATGGGCAGCACCCACCACCCTGTGGGGCCGGTGCCATGAGGTCAGGGCAGAGGAGGAAGGACACGTGTAGGAACTGGCACCACTCAGCAAGTGTGGGATGGAGGGCTGCAGCTAGGGGGTTTGGCAGTGCCAGCTGGGCACTTGCAGCCCCATGGTCCTCTCTGCCCCTTCCCTGGCAGCTGGCTCTGGTGACAGAGCCCACCCAGCCTTCCAGCAGGACCACCCACCTCATGCCAGGCTGTGTGACAGCCCTCCCCTGCAACCGAGCCCTCAACTCTTTACATTTATGGCTCTATCTTGTGTGCCTGAGCCACACACACAGAGAAACCCACACAGCAACCCCCGTGCGCTCACATCCCTGTGTGTGCATGCACAAACATGCACGGGCGCACGTGCACACAAACATACCCATGAACATATGTGCACACAGACATGCACCAAAATACCCCCAGAGCTGTACACGTGCCCACAGGCAGCACACACAGATGTGCACAGAAACATCTGCACACCCTTACATGTGCACGAAGAAATTAGCCCCAGGAAGCACACAGCCCTCCTGGCCGAGTCCATGTGTGTGAGATAAAAAGGCAAAGCACTGCCTATTCCAACTTAACACTCTTGCAAAAAGATAATGGGAACAAGATTTCCTTTGGCAAAACGTGGCGCCCTGCTCCCCCAGCCCTGGCCCCCTCCCCGTGCTGGTAAATTGAGGCTGGGTGAGAGCTTTTCCAGGCGTACTGTGAAATTCATTAACGTGTTGGCCCAGCTTTAACTGCCTGGGCCTGGCCTGTGTGAAGTTGCCTCCCCGCAGCCAGCGGAGCTTCACCCGCACAGATCAAACACCGCCCTGCCTGCCCCACGCTCCGGCCATGGGCACGCTGCAGGGAGAAACCCAAACCCCAGCCATAAAAAAGAGTTTTTTGGAGGCTTGAGTTGAGCAGAAGGTTAGTGCCAGCACACTCAAACCTCAGCTGCCCCCAGAGCTCCCCTGAGTTATGAGATTAGTGAGAAATCACATGGCAGGCATCAAAATAACACCCAGTGTGGCTCTAGTGCTTGTTCCTTTGGAGCTATTTATTTTTCCCTGGTGACAGTGAAAAATAGGGATTTTTAAGGCAAATTCTGGGTTGTGGTGTGTGGAGGAAAAGCAGCAAATATTGCCCAAGGTCCCAGGTAGCACAAGATGCTGTTGAACTGGGGATGTTGACATTCAAATAGGCTTTGCCAGGGCTGGAAGAGACACAGTGAAGTATCCTGACAGCCAGGGTGCTCTTGAGGTCTCCAGATAATGTGACAGGGACAAGACAAGGTGGCTTTTGCTACAGAACTGTGGCAGAGGAGCAACTTTTGGGAGGAGAGGGGCCTTGTTTTCCCCTTGCAGCACTGAAAGGCTGAGAGGTCATCCCAAAAGGCCTCTTGGAATGCCCCCAGCACCCTCTGGGGAACAGAAAGGCTGGCAGCCCAGAGGGGAGGTGAGGGGCAGTGGAGGAGAACTGTTGGGTAAATGATTCGCTGCCCTCAGCACAGGTCCCTCTCTGCCTCCTGTTTAATTGGTGACAGAGTAACTGGCAGGGCCTTCTCCTGGCACGTCCTGATCTACCCCAGGACCACCTTTCCCTCGGAACATGCTGCAGACCCCCTGATCATCCCAAGAGCTGGGTTTGGGGAAGAACCCTGCCCTGGTAGGCCAGCAGTATCCCCTCTCCTTCAGGCACTGGTGCTGCCTGCTCTGGGCCAGTGTTAGCAGCTGCCAAGCCAGGATTCCAGAGCCAGCTGGGGAACTGGCTGGGCTGGGCCACCCTGGCTTGGGTGGCTGTCCCCACTCAGGGACAGGGTCACACCAGCACGTATGGCAATCCCCTCACCCCCTGGCGCAGTCATCCGGAGCTAATCGGGGCAGACAGGTCCCCCTCTTACCCAGCTAAATACTCTCACTGTTCCTCAGTACTGAGGCAGTTGTAAGCTCTGTCTGTCTCCTGTTAATCACTAATTAAAGGCTTGAATGTTCCCTGCTGTTTGGGGTATTAATAAGAATTTAATTGCACAGTTTGGGGCTAATTACCTGGTAGCTTGCTTCCGCCCTTGTACAGTATGCCCAATTAAACAATCATATGATCAATTAAACAATCACAAGATCTAATAGTTTGCAATAATAGACTAATTAAATGTCGACACCTTGCAATGGAGCAATCTTTTGTCTCCCTTTTGATGGTGTTTGAACCCCTTCCCAGGCCCTGGCCACCCCAAAACCTCTCCTCCTCCTCCAGGCTGCTGCAGATGCAGGAGCCTGCAATGACAGCACGAGGGGCTTTGGTACACAGAGCCTGGCACGGGACAGGCAGCGCCATGCACCGAGGCACACGTGGGACAGGCAGTGGAGCCCGCAGGGCAGGAGCAAGGCTCACCGCCCCTACAAGTTCCCTGGGAATAATTAGGGAAGGCAGCCGGATCAGCGAAACCCTAGACGGGCTGCTGCTGCCAACCCGCAGCAGATTTGAGCTACGCCCCTGCTTTGGCTGGAGGAGAGCCTGGCTGGGACACGGGGCAGGATGAGGCTGCACCTCTCGGTTCCATGGCAGCCGAGACCAGAACAGCCCCTTTCCTCTCATTCACACTGTCCCTCCATCCTGGAGAAGGTGCTGGGGGAGAAGGGCTCACTCTGCTCCTGCCAGGAAGCAGCAGAAGCCCCAAGAGGCTGCGAGGGACACGGCTGAGGCACTCCAGCCCCATCCCAGGAGGAGCAGGACTCAGGATGGTCAGACAAGTGTAAATCTCCTCTGCCGGGGGCTGCCTTCCCCTGCACTCCAGGGAAGCGGAGCGGGCGGGGTGGGCAGACACGGGGGACAGGGGCATGCTGTCCGCTTGCCCACCTCCCAGAGCCAGGCGCCTTCCCCCTGCTCTCCCCAGGAAAGGACCGTGGCTGGTGCTCCTGGGAACTCAGTGGTTTCCAGTGCGTCTGCTGGGGAGCAGGTGCAGAGAACCCTGTCAGGGGAACTCCCAGTGCAAGGGAAAATGTACAGGAAGGGGCACAGGGCACAAGGGAATTACATGTGATCCTCCAAATCCCACCACCGCTCCGGGGATTGGTGTTTTCAGGCAGCGACATCCCGGGTGGAACACCACATCCCCCCCGAGCAGCCCGCGAGGTTTTCCCAGGAGAGCGCCGCCCCCTCCCCGCCGAGGCCCCGGATCAAAGCGAGCCCCGGGCATTATCCTGGTGCTCCGGGGAGTGCTCCTGCCGCGGCGGCCACAAAGGGAACAAGGGCTCCCGCATCACCAGCGAGTGCATCAATTACTTCCAGTGACTGCTCGTGCTAATCCGCTTCCCCTCCTTCCCCGGGCCGGGTGTTTGGGGGCCGGGCTGCCCCCAGCAGCCCGTGGGTGCGGGCTGAAACCGGCAGCAGTGGTGGGGAGGCGGAGGTGTGAGTCTGCAGAGTCCCCAAGACTCTGGCAATCCTGCTCCTGCCAGCCCCTCTGCTGGGATTATCGTTCACACAGCCTGCCCCAGGCTAAAAGCTGGGGGGATGCATTGGTGGGGACACGTCCCTCCTCCCTGCCCTGGCCACACAGAGCATGCCCATACCGGCAGGGCAAGCTCCCTGCGGGACATGCAGCCCCTGTGGTGTGTCAGGAGAGCCCCTGTGCCTGCGGGCCGATGGTCTCCAGCCAGCAGGCACGAGGCCGTGCACTGCGCGCACAAAGCTGGCACGGTGCCCTCTTGCCAAGCCAGCAGCTTGGCAAATCCACTGTCACTGTCCTGGCTGCAACAGTCCCAAACCTCCCTGCTTGCCAAACTCATGCTGACCCCCTCAACACTGCAGCACAGTGATGTCCCCACAAACACTACAGTCACCCTACGGCAGCCGTGCTGGGGCTGTGCCCTGTGCCAGTGCTCAGAGCTCAGGTAGTACCTGCCCGTTTCACCTGTTCATTTCCCAGAGACACAAATTCTAATGAAACAACAAATGTTTATGCTCACCTCCAGCTGAATGGATGCATGTCCCAGCATCGTGCCATGCTGTAGGACATCAGTTTGTCCCTGTGCTGGAGCAGGCTCCCGTGCACTGGACTGAGAAAAACCCCCATGCAGAGTGCTGGGGAGCACAGAGCCAAGAGCTGACACATCCCAACATGACCTGAAGCTGTACCAGCCCCATGGATCCACTCTTACCCTCTCTCAGGGCGCTGCGATCCCCCACCCTGCCCCTGGGCTGTCACTGAGCTGCCAAGCCCCAGCATCCACCCACTCTCCTCCTCTTCCTCCCCACTCCCCAGCCACGTCTGACATCCACCACCACGAGCCAGCATCAGCGCTGTCTGACCACAGGACAGAGTCCGAAACCCGGCAGCCCCCGGGCTGAGCAAAGGGAACTTCCCGGGCAGCCTCTCCTTTTAATTGGTGCTAATTGCTGCGTCTGTTCGTGCTGGCTGGGGAGATGTCATTGTTGAAAGGCACAGAGGGGAAGGCTCGGGAAGCTAATCCAGCTTTCAGCCGCTAAGCCCTTCGAAGGCGGGTGATGGAGAAGCTCTTTCAGGTCCCTTCAGAGAGGGCACAAAGCCCGAGAGAGGGAAGGGAGAAAGAAGGGGAGCGAATCAACAGGAAAAAAAACTACTTTCACACGCAGCTCGAGGAAGGGTCTTTGTGTGCGGGGCTGTTGGGGGGGTTGAAGGGATGGCGCTGCGGCCCCGCCTCCTCTTCCCTCTCTCGTTTATCTTTTCAGCTTCATCTGCCAAAAGGGTGACGCAGCTGGGGGCTGGATGCTCAGAGCAAGGGACCGTCATCCCACCCGAGATGGACAGAAAACCTGCAGATGCTACTCAAAAATGAGCCTCCTCTGGTTTAACCCCTTTTGTGCTAGCAGAGCCACCTCCACTGCTATATCGTGCTGCTTTCCTGGAGGATGTGGCAGTGAGGCAGGTGCAGAGTGGGGGGCACAAGGGGGCAGCCAGTGACGTGAGGTCCTCCTTGTGTCCTGGGAGTTTCCATGGCCTCACACACCTGCTGAAGGCTTCCCCTGCCTGACCTGCAGCAGCCCTGGCAGGGTGTAAAGTCGACTTTTTTTTCTGAGCTCCAAAACTCATCTTTCTGAAACAAGTGGAAAAACACAAGGGCTGACACATTCCCACAGGGCATGAGGTGGCTTAAAGCATCAGCTCCAGCACTTGCTTTGAATCCACTGCCTTTTTAGCCATTCTTAGAAGAAATCTGCTGTAACATGTATATATTGAAGCAGACAGCTGGGTTCTCAACAAGACATCGATCACAAATACTAACAAGTCCTTCTGACCTCTGGCACATCCACTGAGCCTTTCAGAGGCTGATTAATGGTACAGCTCTCCCTTGTCTCCATCTTCCCGCCACCCCCTGAGACCTGGGCTCCTGTCCAGGAGGAGCAAAAGGCTGTTCCTCCCTCTCCCAGACGTTCACAGGGCTCTGGCATCCCCCAGCTCCATCCCAAAGCAGGACAAAAAGTAAAAGTCTCCACCGAATTCCCATAAAGATTCACGACCAGGAGAGACAACTATATCACTTTGATGTTTTGGAAATGTTTCATTTTGTGACAGTATTTTTAACTTAAGGAAACCTTTGCAAGGACAGACAAGCTAAAACCACCACACAGACTGAACATGAAGGATGAAATTTCAAACTGGGAACCTCAACCTCTGCCAGGATTTTCTGCCTGCTCCCTGTCCTGAAGTACATCTCACAGGGAACTGCTGCGATTGCCCCTCCAGCCCACGGACAGCTAGTTTGCTGCCCAAGAGAAAAAATCTCAGAGGGGCATCCCACACTGAGGTCTGCTGACTGGCTGGAAGACACCAGTGATTTTTGGGAGGGTTTTGGTGCTTTGGCTCATGGTGGAATCACTTACAGGACAGCTGCAGCAGAGACAAGGTAGATGGTTGAGCCTTTCCCAATCCTCCAGCACAGGGGATGCTCCCCAGCATCTCCAGACAACCACACTCCATTGCTTTGGCTCAGCACCCATCACTTCCTACCCTGATGACCTGTTTTAGCATTTCAGCCCCAGAGAACAAAAACATTTAAAAATGCCTTACCCAGACACTCGTTTGCCTCACGGGCACTAGCCCGCTGCCAGGGCCGGTCGTAGTGGAAGGGCTTGCAGCGGTCGCACTCAGGTCCCTCTGTGTTGTGCTTGCAGTCGCACACCAGCTTCTGCTCCTTGTCCTTAACGCAGCGTGCCGCATGCCCGTTGCACTTGCAGCGCCCGCCGACCTGCAGCTCCCCCACCGCGTAGTAGTAGGGGGTGGAGCCCGTGGCCCCCTCGTCCTCGCCAGCGTCCCGGCTGCTCAGGTCGCGGAAGAGATGCGGGCGGCTGAAGACCACGCGGATGTCGGTGGCCGTCACCCAGTCCTGGAGCACGGGGCTGCTGTCGAAGTCCTGGGCCGAGGGTCGCCCGTCCAGGGTGCTGAAGGCAATGAGTCCCCCGGTGAGCGGGTAGAGGTCAGTGAGGCCGTCGGTGCACAGGGCCTCCTGCTCGTTCTGCTTGGTGACCGTGGCTTTGCTGGGCTTGCCATAGATCTTACGGCACTGGGAGGAGTAGTACTGGTAGGGCACCCAGGTCTTGCCGTAGTCCATGGACTTGAGGATGGCGGTGGACTCGGGCCGGGGTGAGCAGAACTGGAGGCTGACGTAGACCACCTCAAACTTCTTGCCAAGGGAGAGGGTCAGGGTGACGTTCTGGGGTGAGTGGTGGAGGGTTTCCGAGCGCCAGCAGGTCATGTTGGAGGCGGTGTTGAGGTCAGTCAGGTAGGCGGGTGGGTGGGCTCGGCGGGGGTCCGAGGCATTGCAGTGCCGTGTTGGGGGCTTCCCACACGTGCTGGAAGCTTGAACCTCCTTCCCAAAGGCAGCGTTGACAAATTCAGGGATGCAGCGTCGAGGAGCACCGCTCTCATCATAGCAAGGGTCGGGGGGGGTCTGCTGGGCCACGAAGGGGTTCACTGTCTGGGACAGGCCCAGCATGGCAGTGGTAAGGAGCAGGCGCAGGAGCTGCAGGACCTCCATCCTTCTGGGGAGAGGGAAGTGGCTCCTCCCTGCAGGAAGAAGAACAAGAGTGAGTGGTATCAGCAGTGTTGTGGCCACAGCACCACCCATATTGGGAGGGCTGGTAAGGGATGGAAAACTCGCCCATGTCTGGTCCATCACCTGTACCCATCTTCCCACCCTGTATCCACTGATGCGGTATCCTGGAAGCAGGGCAGGGAGACAATTACTTTGTGTTGCCTCATCCACACCAATCCACAGCTCACTGCTCATCAGCAGGACTGAAATACCATGGAAATGGGAAAAGGGCCTGAGCTTTGGGTGCAAGGGGTTGAAATTGGGGTACAGCCCTTCCCTGGCCTCTTACAAACTTCCTGTGGTGACAGGAATGTTCCTGTCTGCCAGCAGCCCTGGCTGTCACACAGTTCAGAGATGCTGTTACTGCATGGCTGACAAGGGCTGGTGGTGGGGAAGAGTTAGGGGAGATCTTTCAGATGCAACTGAAGCTGCAAACCCCAAGTTATCCACCTGTAGCAGAAAATAGCTCCTGACAGAGCAGGAGAAACAGCAGCAAAAACACCTTGAAGGCACAGTGTGCAAGAAGAAGGGGCTCATTGGCTTTCTTTGCTGGCCATGGGCACAGTGGCTTCTCCAAGCCAGGAGCTGGATCCCCTCCATATTCCTCTGCCACACTACCCAGCAGCAATGGAAGTTATTCTGGCCTCACCCCCAAGAAATCCAGGTCTGGGTCTGGTATGTTTGTTGACTGGGGGAAAGGCCAGGACCAAATGCAGGACCTGGCTGGGCCCCTTTCTCAGCAGCTGCTGCACAGGGCTAGGGAGCTTAGTGGCTCCCAGGGGATGTAGCACATCTCCTGAGTTATTGGCTTGAAGAGTGGAAGAGCTGTGGAGGTCACATTCCCTGCTGGCTCTGAATGCATGAGGGACTTCTACACAATGCAGATTGGCCATGCCCCATTCTTGCCATAGCAGACCCCTGAGCCTCCTGGATGGGTGGGTGCCATCAGCCCTGCCATCCCATGGGTTGTGCTGAGCCAAAGCCAAGTTGTCCAGTCTTGACCAGCCCAATGCCATGACCAGGCAGGAGGAGGGGGTCCCCTGATCGTCCCCTCTCCCACTAGTAAATCTTTACAGGATGACTTGTGCTTTTCTCTGAGGAACAAAGCTCTGCATGACCTAGCCCAGTATCCCCAGCTCCAGCCTCCACCTAGGGCCCAGTGCCACTCCTGCCTGTCCAGCTGCCCACTCTGGCCAAAGGAGGCTCCAAGGAACAGCCCATTTAAATGATCCAGGACCTTTTTTTGGTTTGTTATCCCATTTCTTTTGCAAAGAAAAAGGAGCCATGGCTGTGGAACAAAACAGCCTCTCCATACTGCCAAACCACTAATGAGGGGAAGCTCCTCCCTGCCCAGCCACAGTCAGCCCAGCAGCCACAGCCTGTGCCTACCAAGGGAGCAATGGGGACAACGGTCTCAGCCCATCCTGGGATATCTCCCCCAAGGCAAAACCTGCCCCTGCCACTTCCGTGCTGTTTCCTCATTGCTTAATCCTCTGCTGATGGAAAAAGAGATGTTAAAAATTGGCAGCTCCGTTGGTGGTCCCTGCATCACCCCAGCAGCACAATTCCAGCTTTACCACAATGCTGCAGAGCCTTTTGGGGACATGTCAGCCCATGGCTTGGTGACTTGGCTGCCAGCAAGGCAAAGGATACTGGCCCTGGAGTGCCCAGAGCATTGAGAACCCACTACTTGAGGAGTGTGGCTGCAAGATTAGAGACTGCAGGCATGTAGCAGTCACCACAGCAGAGGAGGTGCCATGCCACGAGCACCAGGCAGTGGAGAATGCCCCCCCTGTAGACTGCAGGCAGCCTACAGGGCCCTGTTGGGACTCCTGGCCCCACTGCAGGCAGCTGCCTCCTGGGCAGGAGATGAAGCTATGGCTGCTGCCAGATCCCTGCATCTGCTTGTTGAACAAAGGCTGCAGCTGGTGAAACCCCCAACACAATCCTGGCAGGACGACCCCCAACCCTTGCCTGGTGCTGAGCAGCGCGCTGTGGGCACAAGCCCCTGCCAGCCCATTGGTAGAGCCCTGCTCCTGTATTCTCACCCTGTAAAGGGGCTGCAAGGTGCTGATGGACCCCCCTCAATGCCCGGCAAGACCCGGCCATGCACGTACTTGCAGAAACCAGCACAGCACCTTGGCCCTGCCAGCCTCTGCCCCTCCAACTACATGTCCCACAGAGGGCACACAGTCAGGTGCTGCAGCCATCCCACCACCCACAGGGCACCACTAGCAGGGACACAACCCTGTGGGAAAACCTCTGCACCAGGAGAGAGGAGAAACCCCCAGGGGTCCACAGCAACTGCACCCATCCACTCCAGGGAGAATCAGGTTATATGGAACAAGGCATCTACTAAACCCTGCCAGCAAAGAGTCTCCTCCACCTCCTCTCTGCAATGTGGCAGCAAGGTGACAGGAGTAGGGACATGCTCAAGCAAAGGCCTTTTAATTCCTCTCTGGTAGGACACAAAGGTGTGGGGAAACCCTCGCCCAGGGGAAAGCGACAGCAGCAGCATCTCTGGTAGCCAGGGGAGAGACCACGGGCGCAGTTGTTATGAGCACTGGAGCAGCAGTCTAGGACCCAGGACTTGGTTACTGCTGGTTTAGGCACGCATGGGGCCATAAGCATCTCTTGCTCATTCTCCCTGCCCCAGTGGGGAGCTTTGTCCCTCCTGCCAGTCTTACCAAGTCCCTGAGGTTCAGTGTCAAAGTTTTGGTGGCTCTGCTGCAGGGGAGCAGCCCCCGGGGAGCCAACAGTCGCTCAGCAGCACATCAGCACTGCGGAGGCAGGGCAGGAGTGGAAATCATTATCATCCGCAGGACCACACACAGGCACGCACACTCCGTGCTCAGCTCACCCCATTATCCCACTGAAAGAGAGCTGGGGCCAGTGGTCTCCGTGGGCCTCACCTCCGTATTGGAGAGGAGGGCAAGATGCAATCTGCTCCCTTTCATGCATATTCAGCATGACCCTGGGACTGCCGGCAAGCTGCCAGAGAGGCCTGGGAGTGGGTATTTCTCTCCCTGGTCCCCATCTGCCCCCCCCTTTCTACTTCCCATTTTTGCTGCCCCGGGCTCAGATCAAATGGAGACACTGCTGACTAAGCAGAAAGAATTGGGATGACCCCTGGGTGCCGAATCCAGCCCAGCACGTTCCTGGATCCGGCATGAAGAGGGACATGGGCAATGGAGCCCCTTTCCCAGGGACAGCATCCCAAAGGTGTCCCCAGCAAGGCTCTCTGGTGGCTGCCAGCTCCCTGCCACCAGCAGCAGCTGTGGCCCGGGGAAATGCGGCGGCGGGGCTCACCGTTCCCGAGGAAGCAGCCACCCTCCAGCTCCTCCGCAGAAACGGCTGCATTTTTGAGGTGGGCGATTTCCTCACTCCTCCACCCCGGGAATGCTAACAGCCGTGCAGCTTGGAAGGAAGTCATGCTGCCAGAGTGCTTCAGAAGTGCTTTAAAAAAAAATTAGCTTCCACATCCAACACCTCCACACCCCTTCTCTCTACAACCACACACTTCCAGAGCAACCAGCAGTGTTTCCCTGTCTTGTGGGAGACTTGTCAGGACGATGCTCCAGCCCACCATAGGCTTCTTTTCCATCATCTTTGCAGGAGGCAGTGCCACTGAGGGTGATGCCAAGTGCAGATGCATGCCTTGAGCTCCAGGTTTCCTGATACTGAGCTATGGGGTAGGTGCTTGGTCCCCAAAATAGAATGGATGAGGCAAGTGCAGCAGGTGAGGCAGGGGAAGGAGAGCAAACTTTCAACAATGGATGCTGGTCCCTACAGGAGGCTCAGGATCACCACCTGGCAGACTGGGGCCACAGCAACTTTGCTGAAGTAATTACAGGATTAGGTGGAACAACACAAGGCGGAAGGGAAGCAGGTTATTAACCAGATTTGATCCCAGGACCTTTGCAGCACAGGAGCAGCCTTCTCTAATTAGAGTGGAGGGGAAGGCATGAGTGGTGCTCTGCTGTCAGAAATATGTGGGCTTAGAGGGCAGGTGATGGCTAAAGCTGAGCAGCCAGCACTGCCCTGGAAGAGGATGGGAGAACCCCAAGGAATGACAGGGGAATGGAACTGCACTCCTGCCAGGGACCTGTGCTGCTCCCCCAGGCTGATGCCCCCGCACTGATGCTGCTGCCATGCTCAGCCCACTGCGCTTCTCCTCCAAGCCAGGACAGCATAGTGTGTGGGGGAATTGCATCACTTGAGGAAAAGACATGGCCTCATTTGGAACTGGCTGAGATGGAGATGACTGGTCCCCATGAGGTGCACAGAGATAAGGTCCTGGGTGCCAGCAGGGATAGAGCCACCCACCCCCATGGGGCACAAACATGCACTGCAAAAGCCATGGATCAGGAGGCAGAGATTCCTGGGCAAGGACCAAAACACCTGAGCACTTCAGGGAGTCCAACAACTGACTCTTGGGTAAGACTGATCCAGGAGGACTGCTGGTTCCTGAATTGTGTCATCCCCACTAAAGCCCACCAGCACCTCAGATGTCCTCTGTGAAGGAAACCACTGGGAGGATAGGACAGGACCCCAAGTAGAAGATAAATTATGTGCTCAAAGAAGCTGAAACCAGGAACAAATGACCAGAGCATGTCCCTTAACCAGGGTGTATCTGCTGCTACAACCTGCACATTCCCACCTTGTTACAGACCCTTTGTAATGAGGGCATCTGCACCCCCTTGCCACATGTGCTGTAGGAGCCACCCCATGCAGCTCTGCCCCAGCCCATGAACAATATCCATCCTGGGGCACTGCCAGGGTCCCGAATATCCAGGTCCCTCTTCCACCATGCCAGTGCCAGCTCAGGGAAGCTTAATTCCTCCAGCCAACAAACAGAATAAGGCCCAAACTTTGCTCCGGCTGTGGATAAATCATTCCATGTGTTACTGGGATATAAAAACACAACTGAGAAGTATTTAAAGTGAAAGGAAAAACTCCATGGAGCCAAGGTACTGGTCCGGCTCAGTTTTCCAGAGGGAGGGAGCGTGCGCTGAGAGAGGCTGGAGGGATGCAGTGTGGCTGGGAGTGCTAATCGCCTTCCCAGCTGCTAATGGAGCAAGTGGTGCCCACTTGGGACTCGGCTAATGGCACAAAGGAGATGCCTCACTTTCCTTTACAAGCTCCCTCATCTCTCCTGATATTTAAGTATCAGAAGCTTCTCAGTGCTTATGGCCCCACATCCGCAGGGCTGCCCACTCCATGCAGCCCCTCAGGCTCAGCCCCCTGCACGCACAGCTCAGGGGGGCAATTACACAGCAGCATCTTCCTGCAGCAGGCACTGCAGGTGATGGATATTGCAATGCACTCTTGGCAGGTCAGAGCCAGAATTACACCAGCCATACGATACCCCGGCGGTGCCAGGAGACACGTACAAATTACACTGCACACAGGAAAGGATGGGCCAGATTCTGACCTCAGTGCTTTGGCATCAGCCCGAAGTAACTCCATTCACATCGGGCCAAACCAAGACGTAAGCAACTCCATTCAAATTTACACTGGCATACCTGTGGTCAGGATCTGGCCTGGCTTGAATTAGTTGCAGCCTGATTTGTTACAAAAGGCAGCAACAGAGCCCAGATTTCCAAGGTTATCGAAAACAATCAAAAAATAAAAGAAAAAAGAAATCCACCATAAAGCAAACAGTTCTCAGGCTACTCAGCTATGTGCATGGAGCTGTCAAATGCAGGATGCTCAGATACATCTCTGCTCACCAGTTTCAGTAACTCAGAAACCATGCTGACCACAGGAAGGAGGGACCAACACTCAGCATGGGTGTCCTGCTGGGTCTCCCATGCCCACTCTGCTCACCGCTGGCCGCAGGTAGAGGAGACTTCAGCACAGTATCACCCATATGATGTGGGCCTGAATCCATTTTGCTGCAAAGCTCTTGCATCCCCTAGCTAGTGCAAGCTGGAGATCTCCTCCTAAAGTTCCCAATGCAACAGCAGCTCAAAGAGACATTTGGAGCCCTTGACCTTGCAGGACAAGCAAGCACTTCCTGGATGCATTTGGACAACTCAGGGTATTCTATGTTTTTTTTTTTCCTACCCCATTTATTAACCTCTACTACATTTTGACCAGTTAGTTTTTTTCTTTTATCCAACTCTAACCCCACTGCAGTCTCCCAAACCCCTTTGCACATTCCTACCACAGTGCTTGGCTCTACTGAGTGGTCTCAGCAGCATCCCTCAAGGTGCAGAGGGTTTTCCTCCCACTACTCCCAGTGGATGCAAGGGACTCAGAGTTCCAGTCCAGAAGTCCTCATTGCCTCCACTCCTTTCCACTCTATATGAGAATGAAGTGATCTGGTTTCCATAACATCCCTCACTGCATTTTCACAACATGCTGGGCACAGATGTTGAAAATAGTCTGGATGAATATTTAAAATGGTATTCAGAAATGACAACATTTGGCCAGCTTTGAAAGATCTCTCATATCGGGCAGAGGATGGCTCACAACAACGGGCTGGAAACACACTGCACTTTGACATCTCATTTTTTTTTACCCCCCTCTCTGGCTATTGGTACGATATTTCATGCCCCTGGTGTCCCACAGTCTGTTATTGCTTGAGTGCCAGCCAAGCCTGCAGCATTAGGAAGAAGCTGTCGTGTACATTTTTAAACATCATGGGGCAAAGTGGAATATGGAAAATCTGTCGCGTTTCCACACCGAGCGCAAGTGTCCTGCGCAGGCTCAGGGAGGGGCTCGAAGGGGCACAAAATAATTGCTTCCTTATGGGGCAGGGCCTGACTAACCAGGGTGGGGGAACAGGAGGCAGAGGTGCTGCCTCAACACCCTCGACATGCTGGGCTGCTTCCCTGCTGAAAACGTCTCAGCACATCCCCCGAGGAGTGCACTGATGTTCACCTCCTTCTTCAGGGCTGGGGAAAGCCCCTCTCAGAGTCACACCTCTGCCAACAGCCAGCCAAGCTGGGACCTCCATTCCGTCCAACCCAGACTGATGATACCATTGTTCTGGTGCTCAGAGAGTGGTGGAAATGCTCCTCAGCCTGGACACCTAGCAGCTTGCATTTCTGGTGAGCATCTTGCGCTTGCTCAGCTGCATCCTTAGGCCAGGCTTCTCTCTTCCACAGCCTACAGACACACATCAGCTCCCACCCAGCCTGGCATTACATCTGCCCTCTCTGCAGGGACCTACCTTCCTTCCACACACAAGTAGAAGAGGAAGGGGTGTTGGGACCCTTTCAGCCCACCCTGCTCTTGGACTGCTGGATCTCCCTCACAGCCCACTCCGAACAGGTGTCAGAGCAGCACAGCAGCTCCCTCTGTTTTGTAAATGGGATATTGCAGAAAAGGAGGAAAAAAGTTGCCCTCCATCCATCCAAACATCGTGGAGGCTGTTTCCAGCACACAGCCGAAATCACATTCCTCTCCACTGGTTACAGAGAGCTCTAGCCTCTCCTGGCTCTGAGAGACGGGCAACAGCAAACTTGGCTGGGGAAGAAGGATCTGTGGCATTTCCAGCCATGCAGGGTATGCACATCCATGTCTGCACTCACTATTGCCTCAGCCTGGCTACTGGTCCAACGCAAATGGCACGGATGGAGGTGGGGATCCTCAGCCTGGCTTACATCCCATATGTTCATGGGATGAACTCCCTGAGAGAGAAGTGCTGCCTAGATGAGCATCAAACCAGCAGGACCCAGTGCTGCCAGAGCAGCTCGTGCTCCTGCCCAGGGGGCCTTCCCCACCTGCCCTGCTTGGTGACATAGCAGACTGCCAAGCACCACGTCCCCATCACACCAGTTAGCCCTTATCCCAAGAAAGGTATTTCCACCCACCCACTCTCCAGTGGGCCAGGGAAGCTGCAGGATGGTGTTTTGAGGAAATGAGGTTTCAGCAGCTCCAAGAGAAGAAAGCAAAAGCAAACCCACCAAATGCAGCCCAGCTTCCCTTCCCGTGAAGCTGCTCGCTCATATGTTCACTGGCCAGAACTCTCACCCCAGATGTGGCTCAAGTGCCAGGTGCTCGGGGTGCCGAGGGTCTCGCCCAGTCTGGCTCCAGAACTGCAAAGGAGCAGAGCACATCCCACGGGAGCCGTTCCCAAAGGGAGCCGAACCACCCTGCAGGCGAGTCTCTCAGGGCAGCCGTGATGGGAAGGGACCAACGATGGACCCCAGCCTGGGATGGTGACAAGAGCGGTGCCGCCCGCCCAGATGGCTTTGTGCCGGCGGAGCCCTCACGGGAGGAGAAGGACCTGCGGCGGGAGCGGCGGGCAGGGGACCACGTGCATGCCTCGTGCCCGGTCAGCCGGGGCTGGCACCGCAGGCTCGGCCTGGCAGGGCTCCCGCCGCTGCCCGCACCGCAGCCGCACGGAGCGGGGCCGGGGCTCCGCCGGGCTGCGGCACTGCGGGGCTCCCGAGACCCCCGAGCCGCTCTGCGGGGCGGCGGCAGCGAGCCGTGCCGAGCCAAGCCGGGCCAGAGTGCTGAGCGGCGGCGGCCGGAGCTGCCCGGGGACGAGAGCCGGGCTCAGCGGCGGGCGGGCGGCCCCGCTGCGGGGAGGTCCCGTTCTCGGCGGTGAAAGGATGGAAAGGGAAATAAAGGGAGGGTGAGTGCGGGGGGAGAAGGAGGAATAAAAGGCAACGAGGGAGGGAGCGGTGGGGAAGAGAGCGGGAGCCCGGAGCGCCGGGAAGTTGGGAGCGCAGCTTACCGCGGCCGGGCAGGTAGCGGGGCCGGTCTGGGCGACAGGTCCGGGAGCGGCGGCGAGAGGAGCCGGGGCCGCGGCGGGGCGGACGGCGGGCAGGGGTAGCTCCTTCCCGGTGCTGGCCGCAGCACGAAGAAAGCAAAAAAAAGTGAAGAAAAGGGTGTGTGGGGGGGAAAGCAATGATAACAAATTTCCAGGGAATCGTGCGTGAGGGACGAAATAAAGCGAAATAGTGGAAAGCGGGAGCGCTGCTCCCGGCGGTGCGGGCGGGTCCCAGCGCCGTGCCCACAGCCGGCCGCGCTCCCGCCCGCTCCACCGTACCGCCCGCGGCTGCTTCGGCTGCGGGAGGGAGGGGGGAGGCGGCAGGGGAGGGCGAAAAAGGAGAGGAAAGGGAAAACAAAAAACACCCCTTAAAAAAAATAAAAACTAAAAGAAAAGCAAGAATTGGAGAAACTGAGCCCCGACCGCCGCCTGGACGTGGAGTAAAAAGACTCCAATAAATCCCGGGTTGAAAAGAAGGGAAAAGTCACCTCCCCGAGGAAATCAGAAGCAGATTTCGAGCCATTTAATCACATGCAGGGAGGTGTGTGCGTGTGCGCCGCCCGCCGCCGCTGCCAGCCCTGCCTCCGCCCTCCGCCCCGCCGGCAGCCCAGCGGGCAGGGCTGGAGCCGGGCGGGAAGCGGGGCCGCCCCACCGGCGGGCAGCTCTCCCCGCGGGGTCCCGGGCGCCCCGCCGGTCAGCGCCGCGGGGGTCCCGGTGGCCGCGGTCCCACCTGCTGCCTGGCCAGTCCCGCCGCACCCGGGAGTTCGCTCAGCCCGCAGCGGGGCCATCCCCGCGGAATGCGGGTGGCTGCCGGCCACAGCCCACCACGCCGAGGGCTCAGCGGTACCGCAGCCAAGGCAGCCGATTATTCTCCCTCTGCTTCCCAAAGCAAATGAGGCATTTACCAGGCGGAAGCAGCTCCTCTTATGGAGAAAGCTGGAGTCTCCGCTCCATCCCGTGGTGCAGGGGCTTTTCACGTGCTGCTGCACCAGAGTCGCCCTTGGTCTCTGATTTTTGGGTAGGGAGGGAGAGAAGCGAGGCACTTACGTACCCAGCACAGCTGCCTCCGGGCTGCCCCCGGGGGCTGCTCCGCTGTCCCCAGACCACCTGCGAGCGGGCCACGAGAAGGTGAAACTAATTTAATCAGTTTGTGCAAGGCGGTGGAGGAAAGCAGGAAACTCGGACCTGGATTCTGTCTCTCACTGGGGCCGTGTTCACAGCCCTGCGGCCCCCACATCTGCCAGTTTTGCCTGGGGAACATCCTCTTGTAATTGCCCTTGCAATGGATGTGAGGACTGAAGCACCGGAGGTGGGAAGAAGGGCAAGGTGCCAGCACAGTGCCCAATCCATTACGTTCAAAACCCCCACCCACCATCACCCTGCTCCCGGGGGACCCCCGGTTGCCCACGTCCTGTTGCCCTGGGGCAGCAGGTTGCAGGAGCAGCTCTCCCAGCCGGCTGGCAGATGCTCACTGAAGGAGTAGACCCCAGCTGGCCGCGAGCCCCAGGGGAATTGCTGTTTGCTGCTCTCTGCCTTGTTGCACTAAAGACATTTCCCCTCCTATTCCAGCAGCAGGGATGTGAATAAACAAGAGTGAAGTCACCAAGATGGAGGAGACCTTGGCCATGAGCAGGGAAACATCAAGGCTCTAAGTCCAGTGCTACGGGTGTCTTGTAGCCCCTCTCTCACATTTGGAGAGCTGGGCAGTCAAGCCAGAGACCACGAAAGCAGCTCCAATGCAGATCCCAGATGGAGCACTAGTGCAGGGCCAACATTTGCTTTGTGTGCGATCACACTGGACTGCGGGACTGAGCAAGGCCCAGCGTTGCCAGGACAGTGTGGCACCATGGACAGGCTGGGATGACGAAGGCAACAGGGCAAAATGGGGCATGGCTAGAAGATCATGAAGTGACACAAAGCAGGGATTGTCCAAGGGATAGACCTGAAGGCATTTTCCTCACCAGGAAACACACGGATAACCATGAACAGGAGCTGTGATACTGACCCAGCCTGGCCTGGCCGCTCCAAGGTGGTGCTGAGCTGGGGGCCTGCATCACCACAACCTCAGTGCTGCTGTTTGCACACCTATTGGACCCCCACCCTCCCGGGACAAACATGGTGTTGAAAGTGCTGGCCACCATACGGAAAAGTTTTGGGACTGCTCTCCACAGGCATTACATCAGTGAAAGCCCAGTTGAGATGGGCAGAAGCTGTTTCCTGAATCCCTGTTTCCCCTGTTCCCTCTTCATAGGATGGAGAGGCTGAGAGAAAGATGTAAATCTGTGTTTGGCAAATGGGAGTGCTACAGACATCAGCAGGGATGGAACACTCACTGAGGTAGGAATCAGACTGAGACTCTGTTGGTGTTCCTCAGCCTGCTGACATCCCCCAGTGTTCTCTGCCTTCCTGGGCAGATCTGGACTGGCAGGATGAGAGGGCAAACACGCTGTTCTGTTTGTCACCCTGCAGTCTGCAGGAAGCTCTGCCTATCGCAAGCTCCCATTCTGCATCCATTCCTGCTCCTTGTGTCTCATGAAAGCACAGCATCTGGTGCCAGCCAGCCCTCCCAGTCAACAAAGGATTGCTGAAAGGACACACACATCCACAAGCTGTTGGAGCAAAAGCACCAGCATCAAGTCAGCTGGGGTAGATACAGAATTGTCAGATGGGTTGGAGGGACCTTAAAAGATCATCCAGTCCAATTGCACAGCAGGGATATCTTTCACTAGACCAAATTGCTCATTCAAACCTATCCTTGAGCACTTTCAGGTATGGGGCAGACATAGCTTCTCTGGGCACCCTGTGCCAGGCCCTCATGACCCTCACAGGGAAGAATTTCTTCCCAATATCCCGTCCATCCCTGCCCTCTGCCAGTGGGAAGCCATTCCCTATGTCCTATCACTGCAGAGGCCCTCTCCAGCTCTGTTTGAGCCACTTTAGGAACTGGAAGCGGCTCTAAAGTCCCCCTGGAGCCATCTGGCCCCCTTTGATTGGGGGGGGGAGGCTGATGCCCTCTTTTACCCTCTGTGCCTCGCCCCCCCCATCCCTCCTTCCCCTGCAGCACACGTTCAAAGCCAGTCCAGCCCTGCAGAGCACTCCCCTGGCCATTGCCTTGTGTTCACAGAGCGGCTCGGACACAGCACCGGACAGTGGAGAGCGGGCAGCAGAGAGCGGGCAGCGGAGAGCGGGAGTGAGCAGCAGAGAGCGGAGAGTGGGCAACGGAGAGCAGGCAGCGGAGAGCGGAGGGTGGGCGGCGGAGAACGGAGAGCGAGGAGCGGAGAACGGAGAGCGGGGAGCGGAGAGCGGGGAGTGGGGAGCGCAGAGCGGAGAATGGAGAGCGGGCGGTGGAGAACGGAGAGCGGGGAGCGGAGAGCGGGCGGCGGAGAACGGAGAGCAGAGAGCGGGGAGTGGGGAGCGGAGAATGGAGAGCGGGCGGTGGAGAACGGAGAGCGGGGAGCGGGCGGTGGAGAGGGGGGAGCAGAGAGCGGAGAGCGGGTGGCGGAGAGCGGAGAGCAGAGAGCGGAGAGCGGGGAGTGGGGAGCGGGGAGTGGGGAGCGGGGAGCGGAGAGCAGAGAGCGGGTGGCGGAGAGCGGGGAGCGGAGAGCAGAGAGCGGAGGGCAGGGAGCGGAGAGCGGAGAGCGGGCGGTAGAGAGCGGAGGACGGAGAGCGGGCGGCGGAGAGCGGGGAGCAGAGAACGGAGAGCGGAGGGCGGGTGGCGGATAGTGGAGGGCGGGTGGCGGACAGCGGAGAGCGGAGAGCGGAGGGCGGGGAGAGCGGAGAGTGAGCAGCAGAGAGCGGAGAGTGGGCAACGGAGAGCAGGCAGCGGAGAGCGGAGGGTGGGCGGCGGAGAACGGAGAGCGAGGAGCGGAGAACGGAGAGCGGGGAGCGGAGAGCGGGCGGCGGAGAACGGAGAGCAGAGAGCGGGGAGTGGGGAGCGGAGAATGGAGAGCGGGCGGTGGAGAACGGAGAGCGGGGAGTGGGGAGCGGGGAGTGGGGAGCGGGGAGCGGAGAGCAGAGAGCGGGTGGCGGAGAGCGGGGAGCGGGCGGTGGAGAGGGGGGAGCAGAGAGCGGAGAGCGGATGGCGGAGAACGGGGAGCGGGGAGCGGAGAATGGAGAGCGGAGAGCAGAGAGCGGAGGGCAGGGAGCGGAGAACGGAGAGCGGGCGGTAGAGAGAGGAGGGCGGAGAGCGGAGGGCGGCTGGCGGACAGCGGAGGGCGGGGGGCGGACAGCGGAGGGCGGAGGAGGGCGGAGGGCGGGCTCTCGAGCCCCCTCACCCCGCGGTCGGTGCGCGGCGCTCTTGCGCCCCCTGCCGGCTCGGCCGCGCAGGCAGCGGGTGCCCCGGGGCGCGGTGACGCCGGGCCCGGACCCCGTGGCTGGCTCACTTACTGATGAGCCCAGCTGTAATCCACTCCACAGCCCCGCCGAGGAAGCAGAACGTGTCGCAGCCCCAGCCTCATCCCGGCGTGTTGGAACGGCTCCTTGAGGTGAAGGCTGATGTTTCCGGACAAGCAGGGAAAAGACCCTACATACTGCCTTGCCACGTCCTTCTTCAACCTCCTCACTGGAGAAGGAATAGGTTTACTGCCAGAAGTGAGGACTCTTTCTTTTGACTGGTCCCAGAGGCCCCTCTCCCAGTGCACTAAGAGAGGAGGATCCCGTTTCAGCCACTGGGTCATCCTCAGGATGACTCCATAATTCTGATATTTCTCTTCTTTCTGTGCTATTTACTCTTCCAAGGGCACCTTATCTGCCTCCCTTTTGGGACTATCAGTCTCCCGACAGACACATCTGCCTTCCCATCCTGTGCTCAGAATCTGTTCCTGTTCCCACACGTGGTTTCTTCTGGAGTGCAAATCACAGCAGCTGTTGCCAGGAACTGATATGTGACCTTGCAGGGAGGTACAGACACCCTCCTCCTGCGATTTGCACCCAGGGTTTGAGCACTATGGGGATATGGTGGCAGCCCAAATAGGCAATCCCTGGGGACCTGTAGCCCTGCTCTGGGCCACAACAGCTCTTCTCTGCCACCCAGAGCGCCAGTAGGGGCAGTTCACCCTGGAGGAGACAAGGTTTGTTGAAAGGTTTGCAGTGAGTGTGGCTTGGGGAAATGGAATCCAGTGTGACATCACCAACAAACCCAGCGTATAATTCCATATAACACATATAACCACTGCAGTGACATTATGTGTGCCCTACCCTGCCCCTGTTCACCCCAGCATGAACATTGCACAGGCCAGGCACAGTGCTGGAGCTTCAGCTTACAGCCCCAGGCCAAGGTGGAGCAGTGCAAGGGACCACAGTCTGCTAGCAAGGCTGGAGAGATGCTGAACCTGCAGCAGTGTGTGCTGAGGCTATGTTCTGGTGACATTGCCATTCCCGGTCTTGGACTGGAAAGGTGCTGCACAGGCCGGGGACAATGTGCAACATGGCCCTTAAACACACTCCATGCCCCAGGAAGCAGCAGTTCTGCCAGCACTCCAGGTCCTGCTCTTCTGGCACATCTTCAGCTCAGTGTTATCCCCCTGTGGAAACTTTTAGCCCATGGCAAAGGGATTTGCATGGTGCTGCTCACAGTGAAAACTTTCCTGGACAATGCTGAATGTGATGAGTGTGTCCCAGGTCACCCTATTCAGCAAGCAGCTGGGGTCAGGAATTCATTTTGGGCCTCTTTCTCTCTCATCAGCTTCCTGAGCTGCAAGACTAAGCCAGGCCCTTTTCTTGAACATGTTTTGGTTCATCTTTATCTAATTCCATCCCCTCATCACTGCCATGGCTGTGTGTGCAGACCGCTCAAGAATGTCACCCCCACACCTTACGCTTCTGTCTGTGCCCCCTTGCTCTGCAGTGACTGCTATGGCACCGATACGTCCCTTCCCCATGGCAGGCAAAGGGACACACGTGTCCCCAAGGACGCGATCGCAGCAACCGCGGGACCCTCCAGCCCCGGGGGGAGCGGCGGGTGCGCCCCCGGCCCGGCTCGGCCCGGCTCGGCCCGGCTCGGCCCGGCGGCCGCGAGATGGAGCCGTTCCCCCGCGGCTGCGGCCGCGGACCTCGGTCTGTGCAGGGGAGCGGCTCCGGCAGCCGCGAGCGAGTGGATTGGAACACCGGATACGCCGGTGCCACGGGCGCACTGACAGCTGAGCGTATGTTTCCGTTGGCGGGGGGTGCTGTGCCTGTCCTCTTGCCATCGGGGGAGAGATGCTGTGCTTGTTACAAGTGGGAGGACGCTGAGCAGCTTGCACGCCTTGTGCCACGGCAGGAGCCTCGGCATGCTCTTGGGGCAACGGGGGTCTCTAAAGGATGCACAGCAGCCCGCCAGCGGCATCTCTGCTGAGCAGGATTATGTGGCTGCCTCCCAGTGAGGGAGTGAGGGTTTCTCCTGGAAACATCTCTCCTGAATTTTAAGAGCTGTTTTCCAGGGGCCCAAATGCTGTTCACGGGCCTGAAGTCAGAAGCAAAGCTTAGCTTTGGCGCAAGGGGCTCTTTTAATAAACCTCATCAGCTACCTCAGCGTCTTCATGTGCTGGGGACCCCGCTTCCATCTGCTCTCGTTTCCCTGCTCCAAGCCTTGTGCAGGGATCAGAAGGAGTCGGGCGGTGCTCTCTCGCACAGGAGGAATGTGAGCCCTGCCGGCTGGCAGATAACACCTTGTCCGCAGCGTTGGAGGAGCAGGCAGCCACCGCAGAGCGATGTGGCAATCGGAGCACAGTGTGTGCCTGGTGCTTCAGGGGTGCTCCCAGCGAGACACCAAGGGAGGAGGTCCACAAACCTGCCTGGCAGATGGAGACTGTCCTGTGTGAGCCGGGAGCAGCTGGCTCTGGCACGGCTGGGGTTGAGGTTTGGCTTGTGTCCTGTTTGCTCCAAACCAATTCAGTGTTTGGGTAGATTTGGATTGGGATTTCAGAGAGCCTCAGCAGCCTGGACCGTTCAGCCCTCTGCTGTTCAGTTGGGCACAGCACAGGGGCCCTTGATTGCCCAAGGGCTGGGGGCCCCAGCCTGCTGCGGGGACCATGAGCTGCAGCACAGAGATCCAAGGCAGCAGGGCCTGTTGCTGCTCAAACTTGCCTCAAGCAGCTCCTGTGGCTCCAGAGCCTGCTCAGTTGCAAGCAGCAGCAGCCACTGTGATATAAACAAATCCCTGTTTTTTGAAGTGGTCGTGGGATTGAAGTGCCGCTTCCTTGTCCTCCTTGGGAGTGTTGGTACATGAGCAGGCCTCTAGGGATGAAGGCATTTCACAGCCCCAAACTTGCCACAGCTCCAGAAGTGTTTGGACAATGCTCTCAGCCACACGGGGGGAATGTTGGGGTGTCCTGTGCAAGGCCAGGAGCTGGGCTCAGTGTTTGGGGGCCACTTCCAGCCCAGGAATTCTGTGATTCTGTGAATCCCTGAGGCAGCAGAAGTGTGAGCATATGGCCAAATGCATGCGGCCACACTTCTCCAGTCCTCCAGACTGTCTGGGGAGGTCATCCCTCCATTGCCTCTGCTGATGATCTGGGGCTGAGCTCCCAGCAAGGCAGGAGCCCAGGGGGTCCCTTGGTGTAACCATGTCAGACTGAGCAGGTGGCACGGGTCTTGCTGAATCAACTGAAGACTTCTGTCTGAAGCTGTCCTGAAAATGAGTCTTTCTGTAACATGGTGGTGGGTGTAAGTGGCTGGCAGCCAGATGGTTGGGGGAAGAAGGGATATTAAAAGGAAGGGCTGGGACAAAGGGCTGGGAAAGAGTGACAAGGGTGAACAGTGAGAGAATGAAGGCAGGAGAGGAGAGGTGAGAGGGAGGGAGGGAAGGGAAAGAAGCTCATAGGAAAACATGGTGTGAAGAGGGAGAGAAGAAAGATGGTTTGGGGGGTTGGGGGGGAAGAGAAACACACAGAGAGTTTTGTAACAACTTAAATTCATTCCAGACAATGTCCAAGGAGCCCTGGCAGCACGGGTTGAAACTAACCCTGCCTTTGATTTTATGAGTTCATTATACGTTGTTTGGGACAGTGATTCATGCATCTTGGCTGCTTCACATTTTCCCTTGTGTCACAAATGAAGAGGGGACCATGAGATGGATTCTTTGGATGGAAAGTGTTTCCTCAATTGTTAGGTAGATGTCTCTGTGCCATGCAGAGATCCCGAGAGTGGTCTCCTGGGCTGCCCCAGCTCCCTGCACAGCACACAAAAACTCTGTGCCTCCCTCTTAAAGGGAAAGTATTGGGGATGGCTGGGCAGAAGGATACCCAGTGATGGCCATGTATGTTCTGTGCCTGCCCTTTGCTGCAAAGCCCAGATGGGCAGAGGAAGGGCGACTGGGAGAGCTCAGACCTGTGTGGGGAGCATATCCAGCCACCAAGGATGGTCCTGTGACCAGTGTCCCAGAGCCTATCTCTGTAGATGGTGAGGGAAGGTGACCCCAAGACCACAGTCCCAGCTCGGGCACCATGCTGAGATCATACTGCAGCACTGCTCTGGGCGCTGCTCGCCTCCATCCCCACCCCAAGAGCATCACTGCACAATGACAACACAGGTTGTCATTGCTCAAAGGTGTGAAGCACTGGATGAACTACAGGAAAAAAAAATTCAGGAACAAGTTGGTGGCTTCCAGATCATTTTGGTTGCGAATATTAACAACCCTAATAATAGGCCCTGGTCAGAAAAGTAATAAAACCTGTCCAAGACACCATCAAAGTTTGCATTAGAGCTTACTGAAAACCCCCAATGACTTGGCTGGGTATTGTTACTATTTTTAGCTTTCTGTGTCATTTCAGGCTTTCCAGTGAAAGAAAGAAAAAAGTCTCACAGATTTTTAAAACACATTGGTAGAGAAAATACAGGCCTCCAAAACTGGACACCAAAGGCTCTTTGGCTGGCATTTTCTGGTTTTGATTTTAAATTACTCTTCCAAATGAGACAAAGTTCTGCAAACTTATATTTTGACCAGAAAGGCATTTTTCAGTGTGGTTGGTCCTAGCCTGACCCCTACAAATGATAGTGCTTCTACACTGGCAAGCTGTGACCAGCCTGCAGAACTTCCCATGCTGCTGTACCTTACACTGACCAGTGGGAAAGTGCCTCGAAGATCCACACTTACTGGGACATGGAAACCTCTGCAGAAGCCTGAAGTAGCTTGAAAGGAGAGCTGAGGCTTCCTTACAAGCTTACACTAGTGCCAGATGAGCTTCATGTGGACTCCCTGGTAAAACCACCATGCAGAAACTGAAGTGGGGTGCCTGAAAGCTCCGAGTCTGGCAGGGGGGACCAACAGTCCAGCCTTGCAAGCCCCAGTCTGCCCTGCTCCAGCTGAGTTCCAGAGACCAGGTAGCCCACAGTCCTTCCTTCCTGCAGGCCTGGGCTCAAGCGCTGCTGTTCCTGCGGGGAGCCTCTTCCGAGGATACAGCCTATCATTCTGCTGGGATTGCAGGCTGGCATCTTTCCCCAGCAAAAACTTCAGGAAAATGAGGAGGGTTTTTTTTTTTGTTTGAATGTTGTTGTTTTTAAAGAGAATTCTTAGGAAAAACACTCACTGAGATGGATCCGTTCATGTTCAAAGTTATCCTGAGGCAAAAGGCAGAGGGTGTGGGCTGTGATACACACCCACATCTGTACAATGAGGAGGACAACAGTGCAAAGCAAAAACAATTGCATGAATAGCTTTCCAACAACAAAGTTTGCAAACCCGCAGAGCCCAGGCTATTTCTTGTGGTCGATGGGTAAGAGTTCCCAGATAATAGGGCCTGACAATGGAACAATGGGGGCCGAAAGACTCGGTTCATGATTAGGAGTTATATAACAGGGGCTGGCATTTATTAATAACACTCGTGTTGGGCTTCATTTTCTTAGTTAGCACTTTTCAGGTTCAGAGCACTTTACAACCCCTGGCTACTCCATATTGGATGCTCAGCATGAGGTGACCTGGAGCAGTAGGAATAACCTTCATGCCTGCTTCTCTTGCAGACCTTAAAGGGAAGAAAGGAAAATGCCAAGCAATGAGCTTTCACTGGCTATTTGGGACCTTTCCTGTACCCCACAGTCATGGCGTGGTGTAAGGTCACAAAGGAACATCATTTGGGAAAACAGAGTTTTCTGAGATGTGCTACTGAACCTTAATGTTTACAAAGTTCTCCTTTTCATGGAGAACAACAAAAACTGGGACTTTCACCAGGACTCAGGAATAAGTTTGGGTGTGATCCCAAACGGGAACCAGCCCTGGAGGAACAGTCCCACAGCCAGCCTGTAGTGATGGCATCTGCCTTCTGGCACAGTTCTGGGAGCAGGAGTGAGACATCCCACACAGACAACCCTGATGGCTGCTAGCCTCTCCTGGGACATGCTGGTTGGTTGGAGCAGTAGGCACTGCTGCTCCTGGGGGATGCACTCGGGCTGGGCTGGGCTGGGCCAGGACGGTGGCTCTCTGTGCTGGCTCTCATGAGACCCTGACGCAGAGCAGTAGTCATCCCACCGGCTCAGGGGATGAGCGGTCCAGTCTGAACAGGTTGTCTCCTTCTGGTCTGGCTATTTATTGCTCCTCTGACTGTTGCTCATGGTATGTGCTGACCGCTCAGACTGCTTGTGAAAAACAAGAGAATTCCCGTCCAAGCTCTGGTGCCAAGCAGGCAGCGATGCTTTTCTTCTGAGCAGGCCTGAGAACTTCTCCTCAGCCCTGGGAGGCAGATGTCTCAAAAGTGGCTCAGACCTGGGAAAGTTGTGGTCCAGGATCAGGCTTTGGCCTCTAACACCCAAACAGCTCATCAGACAGTCCCCAGTCTGCTCCAGAGGCAGAACCAGCACAGGCAGGAGAAAAACCTGCCTGTGTTCATGGAGGCAAAAGCAAAGGGCTTCATGGCCCCACAGCTTTACTCCTAACCAGGAGGCATGGGAGAGCTGCAGATTCCCACACTACAAGGAGAAGGAGGGAGGGTTTGCACCTACAAGGGATAGGAACTTGTGCCCTTTTCCACTGTCTCTAGAAGTGCATGTGCTCCAGTGAGCAGTCCTGAGGTATGGAAATTCACACTTCCAGTAGTTCCTCTTATAGGAAAGGCCAGGAGATGCTAAGCAAAGTAAGGGCAAAGAGCCACCCCAGAGACAGGCCTATGACGAGCCCCAGGAGTCCTGGGCAGGTGCCTGCACCAGACTGGAGGCACAGGGCTGTGATGCTGAACTGATTCCCAGAGCCCACTGAGCAGTAGCAAAGCTGATGCACCCTGAAGGAGGAAATATCTTTTTTTGGTAAGACCAAAATCATTCACATCTGTCCAGATGTGCCCACCTGCACAGGAGAGATCTTGAGATAACAGATACCTGCTTTTTTTTCACCTGGCCTTTCAGAGATGCCCGCAGCACTAGGAGCAATTTTAGCACTTGTAAACCATCCTCCCACATGGGAAAAAGCTTCCCACGCCATCAGCTAATGCTGTCTGGTGGAGAGCAGATTGAATTCCAAATGCCAGAAGCATTGATGGTTCAGGTTCTCTGCTCACTGGCAACCATCTGCCAGTCAACGGCTGATCAGCTCTTCCTCCTCAGAAGTGTTTGAGGGCTCACCCTGCAGCCTGGTCCCTGCACATCTTCCCTGCCTGCATGCCAAATGGTGTGTAGGGCAGGGGCAGCATGATGCCAGTGGCTCAGCATCCTCCACGGTGCAGCCAAGTACAGGTAGGGCTGCTAGCAGGGGTCACTGGTAACGCAGAGGTGGGGCTGGGCTGCCCTCAGGTCTTTGGCTGCAGAATGTATTGCTGGTGGTGTCAGGAGAAACCAGGGTGTTTCCTGGGGTTCACATCTCCTCGTGGGTCTGCCTCGGGCTTGGGAAAGTCAATTCTGCAGCTTCTTCCTGCTCCTCCTGTGCACCTTCCTGCACACCTGGGGTGAATGACAACCAGGCTGGATCAGGGGGACCCCACACAGCATGGCCATAGTCATGCTATGTGACATGGATACTACGAGGGGAATAGTGCCCCTCAAGCCCCCAGCCCAGGACATCCGGCCCTGATGATCCCTGGTGGACTGCCCAGGGCAGCCCAGCATATGGGATCCAGCTGCCTGTGCCTGACTCCAGGTGAGGTGGGATGAGGTGAGACTGGCTGGATGAGATGAGCAGCCAGGCGAGATGATAAGAGTCATTTCAGACCTTTTAAATCAAGACTTGGATGTGCCCTTTGCTGCTGAAATTGAAATCAGGACCCTCCTAGCTTCAAAGACGGTAAGCATAAAAGGTCAGATTTCTTTACAGCATGTCCCAGGTGAGAGCTACAGCCACAACTGTCTAACAAGCACAGAGTTCCAGGCAGGAAAATCCTTTCATTATGTGCCCTGAAGTGCTGAACAGAAAAGGCTTAAATACAAATTAGTTTTTTTGCAGGGAGAAATACATACTGACCCAGGCAAGCTGATGAGGATTAAAACATTCTCCTCACACTTACTGGGAAAGGATAACATTCACCATCTGGCCTAAAAGGAACTTCTGGTTCTTTTCTGGCACCCTAATCTGAATGCACAGATTCTATGGGTTCAAACTGGGTCAAAAGGCTCTGGTGCTGCTCTAAAATCCCCATCATGACTTTTTTCCTATTTAATTTAATAGGGAACAACAATTTAATTTGTTGGGAAATTGCACAGGCAGAAAAATAATATAGTTTCAAGGCAAGTTTGGTCTAAAAAAGTTTCCTGCCAGTGCCAAATGCAGTTTCCTGGGGCTGTTTCCTTCTGTCATTTGTCTCTGCTCCCATCTTTCATGCATTCCCATCTCCAGACGAGGTGCATTTAACAGTATGGCACTGGTTTAATGACAGACGGTGCCAAAGCTGGTATCTCTGGATCTCAGTGGCAGCTACTCAATGGCTCATCTTTGTTTGTTTCTCCATCTGCCCTGCCTTGTTTGAGGTTTTACCCTGTTGGAAGTTGGGATTTTTTTGGACTTGTCCTTCTGATCATGGCCTGCACCTCGGAGATTAAGTTGAAGAGCTTTTAAGAGAGATGAAGGAACTCCATGTTCTCTGAATCCTTGCCCTGGGCATTTCCTGGCTGTGCTCCAAGAGCTCTCAGGGCACAGCAGAGGAAAGGAAGAAGCAGGGCAGCCATGATTGGAACTATAACTCCACAGGATTCGTTAGCAGGAATTAGTGCTTTATTTACCAGCGCACTCTTTTATGCCCAGCATTAAGTCCTCACATCCCATGTTTTAGCAGCTTGCCCAGAACATGCAAACAAGAGCTCTTATTCTCCTGTGTAGGCATCCAGAGTCACCTCCTGTCTGTGCTACACAGGAGGGAGGTTTGCAAATGGTCTTTCTTAGGCAGATGTGCCACATAGTCCTTGACAGCAGTTTTTAATGAAAAATGGCATAAAATATAAATTTTTTATGAAGAACAGGGGGGAAAAAACCTGACTAAATTTTCACAATCCCTTTCCCGATTCCTGTCTCACTACAGTTGGTTGAATGTTTCTAAATTCAGCTATGCTTCAAAAAATTCTGACCAAAAAACATAAGGATG
Source organism: Passer montanus (assembly GCF_014805655.1). NCBI lineage: Eukaryota > Metazoa > Chordata > Aves > Passeriformes > Passeridae > Passer > Passer montanus. Next base: position 15,750,864 of record NW_024373256.1, on the reverse strand, counting down.
TTTTTAGAAAAACATTTCTCAGTTTTTCCCTTCTGGTTTGGCCATGTGTTTGACTCACTGAGAGGAGACTCCAGTTGGTTTTTCTGACTAGAACCACACTTTAAAGAGAACAACCATTCCCTTAATTGCGGCTGATAAATCTCATGGGCACAGATGAAGATAAATCACATTTTGAACCCAGAGTACAAATTCTCAGGGTTTAAACATTTGTGTGGTATTTGTTAAGCAATTTGAAGTCTTATTGAAGTAACTAAGCTGGACAACAGGGTTGGACCTGGCCCAGGACAACAACTGTGCCCAGACACTAGGCCTGTATGGAATAGGGATAGAGGGGCCTGGATGAATCCCACTTCACTCGGAGCACTCATGGAGGATATAGCCTTTCTTCTATGCAGGATATCTTTGGTTGTGCTTCTTCCACTGCTCCCTTTGGGAGGATGGAGGGATGCTCTATGAGCCCCTGTGGGCAGCCTTTATATTCCAGGCATGCTAAAACTCCTCACGAAGAAGAAATTTGCTTCAGCCCAGAGGAGAGTCACGGAGGACTTTGGACTTCTTGTGTCCACTGCTGCTGCAGCCTCCAGAGGAAAAAGAGGCTCCTGCCACCCTGGGGTGGCCCAACCGGGACCCCAGGGTCAGCAGTGGCTGCTGTGAAACTGGAATTCCTGGAAAGCCGCTGTGTGTACCATCCCCGGAGCACAAACCCCGGGAGCACAAACCCCCGGCGCTGCGCGCTCGGGCTGCTCCACAGGACGGTACAGCTCCCTCGGAGGCACGAAACCCTCCCGGCCCCACCACACTGCGACTGCCGCAGGGCACTTGGCGGAGGCTCTGACGTCCCACGGCCGGGTGCTTGAGGTGGTGCATTCCCCTGCCTCCTGTAGAGGAACCTCGAGGTGCTCCAAGCTCTGCGGCCGCCAGGTGGCGCCGCCCTCCCGGGTCAGCGCGGGCCGGGGCCGGGCCCGGGGCAGGGCTGGCGGCGGGGCCGGGCCCGGGGCCGGAGCAGCGCTCCTGGGGACACTGCCGTGCCACGTCTGGCCAGCGGTCCCTTCACCAACCTCCGCTGGCACCCCCAAAGCAGTGTCCGGGAGCAGGCAGAGCACACGTGTTCCCGCTGAGAAGCCACGTCGCAGCCCGGTGCAGCAGCCTGGGCAGAGGGCACCTCCCGGTCCAGTTCAGCCCAGGGCCCTGTTGGGTATCACAATGTCACAAACACCATCACCATGTCCTTCATTAGTGTCCTTCTTTATCCAGCTTCATGGCGACGCATTGACCCACACACTGCCTTTGCTGGCTCACAGAGGTGTCCAAGACGATTGCTGGCTGCAGTTCCCGGGTGGGAAGGGGGGAGACAAATGTAGGCTCTTTCCTAAAATATGGTCGAAGAGCAGAACACCAAGTGCAGCCCAGTGCTTAATCTCAGCTCCAGGATGAAATACAGTCTCTGTCCCAATAAAGCAGATAAACTGAGCCAAGGCTGGAGGCCCAGTCCTTTGTTAGTACCATCTCCTGGAGAGAAAGTGTCTTTTGGCAGCAAATGTGATGGAAACAGACTGGGCAATGCTTGAGGACACCGCCAGCCTCGGAGGGGATCTGATGGCTCTTGAAGAACCCTCCAAGAAGCTTATGGACTCAAATACCTGTACATGATCCAGCATCCATGACAAGGAACTTTTTTCTCTGGCACAGCTGTTCTGTTTCCCACCCCAGACTCAGACCTGGCTCTGCAAAGGCTGTCCTGCCACGGCATCCAGGATGCAGCCTTTACCTCCCTTCTCAGCCTTCCTCTGCTCCACTCTGCCTCCTGCTATCTCCCCAAAGGCTGCCTCCAAGGCCCGCGATGCTGAAACAGAGGAGCTACAAGGAGCACTGGCCATGCTGCTCCTCAGTGGGTGGAATCAGCATCCTGCAAACTCCGGCGTCCCTGCTGTGGACCCCCAGCAGCTCTGGCAGCACTAGCTCCAAAGCCTCAGCTTCTTTTAGTGGTATGCAAGGCTCCCCCTGGGGAAAGGTCACGATCTTACCTAAAATGGGGGAGTCAGTGAGCTTGCACCTTGCTCTCATTCTGCAGCACGGGGAGATCACTGCTTTCCATGGACCATGTTCACAGGTGACAGAGCACAAGACATGGCTGACCCAGTCAGGTTGTCTGTGAGCAACCATGTCCCATATCTAGATACCAGCTTCCAGATACAAGAAGGAGCCTTTCCAATCACCTGCTCTGTCATATTTCTGGGACCATGGGCTTTTCCGAGGACTCCTCTCCCTTTTTAGGACATCAGTGTGATGCTGGAGAGCAGGCTCTCCTACCATACCCCAGCAGTGCTCCATGGGCCCTTGGTGGTCTGTGTCCCACTCCAGGGTGCCCAGCAGGAGGCCATGGTTCTCTGGGCAGGTCATTGAAACTGTTTGGAAGGAATGGTGTGGCCAACAAAAAGATGGGCAGAATCAGTCCACTGAAATTCACTGATGGGCTTGGACATGGCTGCAAGAGCCACATCCCACACATCTGTTTCAGGGTTTGGGTCAGACTCATCCAGATGAAAAAAGTAAAATATGTAGACTGTTTTGCTGTTTGCAAACAGGTCTGGTTTGGTTTTTTTGTTGTTGTTGTTGTTGGTGGGGTTTTTAAAGTTTTTTGTTTGTTTGTTTGTTTGTTTGTTTTTGTTTGGTTTGGGGTTTTTTTGGGGGGGTTGGGTTTTTGTTTTGTTTTGTTTTGTTTTGGTGGGATTTTTTTTGTTTTTTTGGGTTTTTTAAATGTTTTTGTTTGTTTGTTTGTTTTGGTTTGGTTTGGTTTTTTGTTTGTTTTTTTGTTTTGTGAATGGATTCATTCACCATCCTCCTGAAAGGGCAATTTTAGCCAATGGTGGGCTCACAAGTGCTGCCTCCCAGCTCATCGTGATTTGCTCTCCGTGGCTCTGCCTCTCTGATTGGGCTCCCAGTGCCACATGACGCTGTCCCTTCTCCTCGACAGGGTGTCGGACACTTTTAGGCAGAATACCAAACAGCTAACACTGAAGAGCCGCCATGTCCCTGGGATGCTGCTGCTGCTGCCGATGTTTGGTTTTAATCACTGAGGGGGAGGGGAGGCTCGTGCACGGCTTTTGCAGATGAGCCAGCAGCCCTTCTGACACCTCTGGAGTGTCAGTGAGCAAAGCCTTACACTCCCTCACGGAGAGGGGTCAGGGTCCTGCTCTGCTGAGCAGCAACTGAGCATGAGCTTGGGTTTGTTATACATGGACACAGCGAAGGAGAACTGCACAGGAGCAGAAAGGAACCCTGGGTCTTGCACAGAGAAAGCAGAACCCCCACACTTGTACCCAGTAGCCATCAGGAGATGGTGAGACGAGCCCAACTCTGCCCACCCTGCAGGGCACACACGTGGTCAGCACAGGATCACTGAGGCTGGAAAAGACCTGAGATCACGGAGCACAGTGCACCCTGGCACTATTAACCTCAGCAGTGTGGCGTGATTTTCATTGAGGTGATGAACGAGGAGCTGGGGGTGCCTGAGGAAGTGAGTGCCAGAAGCTCAGCTGGAGCTCCTGACCAGCAGCAGTCAGCAGGATGAGCTCACCAGGGACCTGCTGCTAGACCAAGCAGGGTGTGCAGAGAGACTGGCTTTCCCTGATAGCTCCTGTGGCCATGACAGGCTGCAAAGGTGATTGACAACAAAGGCTTGGCCTGGAGGAGGTGATGAACACAATTTTGCATGTTAAGAAAAGGTTTAGCGGTTTAGCCTGGGCTTTAAAGGTTGAGGAAGGCAATTACTGCCTCCAGTCCATTTGTCTGCCTTTCTAGGAATGATGAGTGATGGGCCTAGGTCATCACCTGGGCCTGAGTCAGATATCTCAAGAGCTGGCACTGAACATCTGTGAGCTCTGGCCCCATGAATCTGAGTTACCCTGGCAGAGCTAGCGTGCTGACAGAAACTGCATTCCTGCACACTGGCCTTAGTTGAGGGGACATGAGCTAAACGGGGAGAGGCAGGGCAGAAAATCAGGATGAAATAAGCTTTGCCAATGAGACAAGGAGTTAACCTGCTGCTGGTGTCAAAAGCAAACTAGGATGTGAAACAGGAATGGAAAGGTGACTTCATCCCATTGAATCAAATGTCAGGAGCCATCCTGAACTCATTCTCTCTCCCAAGAAAATCACGATAATCTAAATCTGGGGTTCATGAATACTGAAGCAATTTACCAAGTGATAGAAAGGCCTTGACATGCAGAAGGAAGAGATGGAGACCTCTGCAAACCTGAGAGAGGGGCTCTTTGCTTCAGTCAGGCTTTGTAGGGCTACAAGGAAGAGATCCAGCTGTGATCCAGCCAAGGGAGCTGCCCCTGAACAGCACATGGTGTTGTAGCAGGTGAGCTTTGGCCAGTGCTGGCTGTGGAGAAGAAAGGTGTCTTTGCTTTCCCGCAGTGCTGGAGGACATGTGCCTGCAGGGCACGGAACATCCCTTGGGTCCTGTGGAACTTCCTTCATCACGTGTGCTCTGCCCTGCCCAAAGGAAGAAGTGGTTAAAGGGCTGATCCTCCAGATAACCACCTTCTGCTTAAGCGTGGGGACTCAGTGTGGAGAAGGGACACTGCAAAGCCTGGGGCTCACTGCAGCTCCACAGGGCATGGGCACGGTTCCCCTGCCAGCACCAGGTGAGTGGAGAAACAGCTGGGTGCCCAGGAGTGGAGGTGCACAGCCCTGTCAGTGAGTGCCCGTGGCCATGCGTGGCTTTTGACAGTGTAATGACAGGAGGGACCCGAGTTAGAGGATGGCACCCACCCTCAGTGCTCCAGCCCTTTTCCCAGGCCATGACCCCAGAATGCACTGGGAAAGCCATGTCTTCAGAAGCTGGCACCCACCACATCTCGGGGTTCTGCCCCTTTCCCTCTGCAGCTCATCCCTTAATCACAAGCAGCTTGGGGAGACAATGCAATAACCACACCAAAGAATCAGGCTTGTTCCCCTTTGTCTTATTCTCCTTTGAGGCGAGCCATCACGCCCACGGCCCGGCCGTCACACGTCCGACTCACTGCCTCCCAGGGCAGCCACACTCCTTGGCACAAGGGCACTGTGCCACCAGCACCAGGTGACCATGGTCCAGCACTGTGGAAGGTTGGCAAAGCAGAGCCAGGTGGGCTGGCACACGGCTGCCCTCTGCTCCCCAGTTCTAGCCCTCACCGAGCACCTTGGCTCTCAGCTCTCATGCTTTCACCTCCAGACAAGCCATCATCTCAAGCGGGACCACTGGTTCTCCCCAGAGATGGAGGCAAACCCCTCCTCCCTCCAGCACATGGCATGGAGGCTTTTAGGCTGGTTTTCACTGAGTTCACACAAATCTCGCCTTCCCCCTTCCCAGCCCCCCTTCCCCGTGCAACTGAACTCAGCCATTGAGCCCAGCGAATGGTTTATTTCCCAGGTTAGCACAAAGCAGGGGTCTCTGTGTGCCCCTGGAACCAGCAGAACAAAACGCACAAAGACGTTAGAGGGCCATTTGTAACCAAATCCCAACACACCAGATACTGTTGGGATTATGTCAGAAATATTTTCCCAGAATGCCTTCCCCCATGCTCCCTCCTACAGATGTTCGGCCCCCACACCACAGATGTTGTTCCTCTTGCAAAATGAGCTTTCCCCTTTCTCTCTGAAATGCCCCTGATGTTTTGCACATTGTCTTTGCCGAAGTCTCATTTTCACCCTGCCCTCTGCATCTCCCCCTTTCCCGATCCCTCACTGACAAATGTGTGGAAAGGCCAACCTGCCTCCTCAAACAGGGATGAGGGGATGGCTGCAGGGCTCTGCAGGGATGTGGGCTATGGGATGTCGCTGTCCATCTTGCCTTGTCCCCATCACGCCCATCTCAACAACTCTCTCCCTGTTTCAGCTTCAATCTGTGACCTCCAGGCTCTACAGGCCTGCTTCAAGGGACTTGCTGGACCTCAGTTCCCTCAGACAATGATGGAGGGATACAAGCCAGACCCCTTGGAGGGTCCTGGTGCTTTCCCATAGGCTTGGTGTAATGCTGCTCTCCTGTGCTGCATGCTAAGCTGGAGGGGGGGAGGGTCTCCTTGCAGCTCCACAGCTGCCTTGGGGGAGAACATCTCACTGGCCAGGGCCTTTGGCAGCAGGGATTTGTTCCTCAGGGATACCGGGCACGTTTCCGTCACGGTTCAGACAGGTTTCATTCACCAGTGGGAATGGCCAGACCTTCCCCTCCAGCACCAGCAGCCCACGCAGAACACACAGGGGAATGGCCTGGCAGCCCGTCAGGGCTGTGCTCCAAGCCCTTTGACCGGCCGACAGACAGACAGACAGACAGATGTCCGTCGGCAGCGGGCTCACACTGCCAGTGCCCTCGCTCTCCGGTGCCGGGCTCCTCCCTGCTCGCTGTGGGAGCCCGCCCGGGTGGAGCCGTCCCGTTTCTGCCTGGCCCTGGCTCCGTGAGCTGCGGTGGGAGCGCGGGGATCGGCCTGGCACCAGCGGCCGCGCCGAGGGCCCCGCGCGCCCCGGCGGGCTCTGCTGAGCCCCGCACGCACCCAGCGGGCGGACAGGCCGGGCCCGCGGCTCCGTCGCGGCAGCTGGTCGGGCCGCAGGGCTCCTCTCCATCCTGCCCTCCTCTGCTAGTAGCGGCAGCCGAGAAAAAACATTTGTTCCGACACACGCGGGGCTGCCAAGTTGTGTCAGGCGCTTTGATGGCCGGGGCAGTAACCTCGACTGCTTCCTCTGCCAGCGGGAGAGCCGAATCCAAGAGCGCAGAGCGCGGAATCTCCCAAGGACTTCAGGTGACACCTCCAGTCCGGGACATCGCAGCTCTTTTATGCGGTACGAGACATTTCTCTCCCGTCGGTGTTTTTCTCTCTCCCCAACAGGTTATACTTATACACGCAAAGAAATCCCAGAGCGGAATCCCGGAGAGACAGAAACCGGAGGAGCTGTCCCGACTTTTGGGGCGTCTCGTGATTTACACCAGCGTGGCCCAGGCAAAGCCCTTTACTCAGCACCTGCTCCGAGTAAGAATCCGAATTTCTGCTGGTCTCCCAGAGAGCTGGAGTGCAGCATGGGGTTTTTCTTCAAAGATAGAGTTTATTGCTAAAAATGTTTGATCAGTGATAGCTCATATTTACATTGATATGTTTTTAAGGGAATATTCAAGTAAACATTTCCAATAGTTTCTGGCATAATCTCTAGCTTTTTTTTTCCTATACACAAACATTAAAAATAAATAAACTGTACACAGAAAATTTCCTTTAACATCTCTACACGACTATATGTATTCCCACACAAAAAACAATTCCACTCTTTCATAGATTTGTACTTTTCTTTAAAATTTCCTTCTTAATTAATTGTTATACACTTTTAAAAAACCACTAGAGAGCTTGGCAAATTAGTTCAACATCAGTGACAAGGTCTGAAGATAAAAAAAAAAAAATACAGCACAGAGAAACAAGCATTCGGGGATGCTGCGGTTCTTGTTTTTCTTTTTTTTGCACCCTCCGCCCCTTTTCTCCTTTTGATAAAAACATTTTTACAAGAAATTTCTGCCCTTCCCTTCGGCAGGGAAGTGCTTGGGTTCTGTGGGGATGGGTTTAAAATGTGGTCCTATGTCTTTAAAATAATAATAATAACAATAATAATTATAATAATAATAAAAAAACCAGCTGCGATTTCCCCCCCTTTTCCTTTAAAATCTCTCTATTTACACGGCTGGTAGGTTTTTTTTTCCTTTTTTTCAAGTTTTTTTTTTTTTTTTTAAATTTTCCTTTTGTTAGAAGGCTATATACGTATAAAAATAGACATCTGATTGTAGTGCTTTACTGTGCCTTTGGCCTGCCCTGCAGTTCCTGGGTTTACTTTCCCCCCTTTTGAATAAAATAATATTAAAAGAAGTCCAAGTGAAAAAAAAAATTAACAACAAAAAATCAAACAACAACAAAAACGAACAAGCCCCCCTCTCCAAATTAACAAAGAAACCCAAAAAAACCCAAAAAAACAAACCCAAAAAAAACCTCCAAAGCGGTTCACCTTCTCCCACTTCGCTCTGGGGGGTGGGAAAAAACCCCACCTCCAAAAAAACTATCCCAAAAAAACCCCACCCCACCCCCAAAGAAAAAAAAATCCCACCCGAAAAACCTCCCCCCCCGCCCGCTAAAGTGATCCGGAGGAGGAGGGCGGCAGTGCAAGGGGCCGGGGAGGCTTAGCAGGAGCACTTGCACTCGGAGATGAGCGGGTACTGCACGGGGATCCAGGTGCAGTACTTCTGACTGGACCAGCCCTGGCAGTGCCAGCGCAGGAAGGTCTTGGTGACCGACTTGACGGGCTTGCAGAACATGCCCTCAGGCAGCGAGCAGGACTTCTCGGCCAGGCAGTTGCCCTCCTTGATGTAGCGCGGCCAGAAGCGCACCCCCAGGTCCTTCCAGGCGTAGAAGACGGGGCAGTGGGTGTGCGCCCAGAGCCACTGCAGCACCTTCCGCCGCGCCTTCTTGCCCAGCCGCAGGCGCGGGCCCCGGGGCGGCCCCAGCTCCAGCCGCCGCAGCTCGGCCGGCAGCGCCGCCC